>NC_139992.1:50568751-50891251 GCF_964263955.1 Coregonus lavaretus | reverse complement strand
GCACTGCTCACGCTCAAGGGCTCCGCACACTATGTGTACGCTCCAAATGGCACCCTATTCCCTATATAGTGCACTACTTTTAACCAGAACTCTATTGGCCCTGATCAAAAGTAGGGCAATATATAAGAAATAGGGTGCCATTTGGGACAAAGCCTCCCTCACCACTGTAGCTGGGTATCTGCCAAGGCTCCGAGCCACAGATCCCATCAGCAGAGCAGTGGCACTTCATTAAAACCCCATTCACCTCCAGCACCTCTTCATTCTACAGCGAGTGACAAGGTATGTCAGTGAGTACTACCGTGTCTGTGTGTCTGTGTGTGTGTGTGTCCTGGATCTCATCTCAATCACAGGGAGGAGGATCTCTTGACAGGTCAGCCTCGGATGGATTAACTGAGATCCCGGGGAAGAATGCAGGTGTTACGCAAGACCACCGAAGGAAGGAGGCCTCCTAGGAATGCCAAAACATGTATAGTTGTATAGATCGAGCGCAGGCGTGTGCAAAAGCAGGCACACACACAAATGCACAAATGCACACACACACACACAAATGTACAAATGCACACACACACACACACAAATGCACGCGCACACACACACACCATTCAGACCTTAATATTATTGAGGCCCTGCCCTAAAGCATGGATATTCTGAAAGCACTCCGCAAACCACAGTTATGTGTCATTTTCTAACAAAAGCATTGGATATGTTTAGCTCATAATTAGTTTGAAACCGGTTAACATTAACCACTTGTCATGTGGAATCCCTCCTTTTGTTCCCAGTCATGATTAATGGTCTCCAACACATTACAGGCTTTGAAGCAGTGTGTTTGTGTCATGAGATTCCCTTCAACCTTTCTCTCAGATAGGAATAACAACACAGTCTGGTAAACTCTAAACAAGGAGAGCGGGCAGCCCTGTGCTTAACCAAGGACAAACAAGTCCACACAAGCATGCGTTATGCAGCGAGGGTACACACACACACACACACACACACACAAACACACTTCTCTTTGATCCCCCTGAATCATTCCTTTCAGCCACTCCACACAGAACAAGCTATCTCTACTACGGTCAGTCACTGTGAGGGGTAATGACAACATGTACCATATCTCAACTACTGTCAGTCACTGTGAGGAGTAATGACAACATGTACCATATCTCAACTACGGTCAGTCACTGTGAGGAGTAATGACAACATGTACCATATCTCTACTACTGTCAGTCACTGTGAGGAGTAATGACAACATGTACCCTATCTCTACTACTGTCAGTCACTGTGAGGATTAATGACAGTATGTACCCAATCTCTACTACTGTCAGTCACTGTGAGAAGTAATGACAGCATGTACCCTATCTCTACTTCTCCGACAGGGGCGGATTACCCTCAAACGATGACCCTGTTTCATCCTAAATGGACAGGCTGGGACAGGTATGACATTTATGCCTTTAAAATACTCTACAGCAGGGGTTGGCAACAGGTGGCCTGCGGGCCAAAACCGTCCCGCAAGATATTTCTTTTGCACTACACTATGGCACCTCCCAGCTCTTCCCAGCACCTCCCAGCACCTCCCAGCTCCTCTCAGCACATTCCAGCACCTTCCAGCACCTCCCAGCATCTTCCAGCTCTTCCCAGCTCTTCCCAGCTCTTCCCAGCTCCTCCCACTAGGGAAAAGTAAAATAATTCAAGTGGGTTGATGTTCACTCGGGGTTGTTCACTCAGGGTTGTTCACTCAGGGTTGTTCACTCAAGGGTTGTTCACTCAGGGTTGCCTTTTGACAACAAAAGGGAGGACGCAGAACCTTTTCAACAGAGTGCATAGGAACCGGTGGTTTATGGAGTGCCTTTAACAGAGTTGCCGGTTCATCACTGGGTTAATGATAAAACACACTTCCCCTTGCTCTGGCCCTGCATGCACTTTCCACTCAGTCACGGACACGCTACAAGGATCCAGGAGGCAGTCCTCAGCTGCCCCGCTCTTTGATGTTAGCACATATTTCCAGGAGAAAAGCGGCCCCTGAGTCAGTTAAGAACTTGAGGACAAAAAAGAAAAGTGTCCCCAGAGTGTTCCCAGAAGCCCCAGCGGTAAACGAGGAGACTTGGCGGGAGCGACCAGGAAAACAGGAAAGTCTGTTGGTGTTTTGACAGGTCGAAGATGTAGGGCGAGCATGCACAACCAAAACTATTTGGCGGGGATATTTTCATATTTTGATATTTTGATATTTTGATATTTTGATATTTGAAATCCTTTCGCTTCCTTTCCGAGACGGACCCCGCCTTCTCCACTTGTCATGAGTCCAATTTTCAGTGAAATATTCTAAAACACTCCCAAAGAACTTGGCACAGGCTGACTTTAGTATGGGAAAGCACTTAAGGTGATCTGTTCATGTCTATCATTCGCTAGCCATTCTCACCACGCCTTTTTAATACGTCTGGGCCTGAGAATGGGCTTTAGGAGCGCTCAGAGGGGGGAAACAACAGCTAGCCATCTGAAACGGTACTCCACACAGGGGGAAAGCTGAGAGGAGAGGGGGTGTTTGTATTCAGGGCATGTCAGCTTCAGAGGGGCTTCTCAGGTAGCAGTGATTACTATGCATAGCTTTTTCCTCCTATAAAACAGCCAGCATGGTTCATTTCACAGATAGGGATCTTAATAGACTGAGCGCAATATGACAACACGGCGCATGCATATGAATGTCAGCCCCCGCACACTGGTTGTGTGACACGTTGCCCCACTTAGTGACAGGTTTGCGAGTCAACTGACAGAGTCTGAGACTGCAGCACGGCGGAAAGCAATGGAAAGACACAAAAGAGAAATAAATGGTGCTGAAATTAGAGGCTATTTCCTGATTGTGTATAGTTAAGGAGGTATGACATCTACTTTTTGAAATTTGCTAAATGCTAAAAGCAGACCTCCACCCAATATTATAGAGAAAGCATGGCACCTGCTATAGCTTGCTAACCAAGACCACATTGATTTTTAAATTAGTCATCTAGAGTCACACAGAAGCAGAACAGTCCAAAAAAAATCCAACAAGCCTGCCTCTGTTAAGTAGCTCACTCAGACTTGGCCAGCCAGCACAGCCACCTGTAGAGCAAATCAATTCATCCTGCACAGACAGATGTGCAGACAATTAATTTAGAGAGTAGAGTTTGAAAGGAGAAGGAGCCGCTGGGTGACAGCATGTCCCCCAGTAACAACACACTGTCACTGACCTTGCAGATCTTACTCTCCTCTGTCTCCTTGCTCCGTCCCTGCTGCTGCTGCGTCCTCCTCTCCTGGTACTCTGACTTAAGTGACAGCTGACAGGAGGAGAGCAGGGGGGATTCTGACCCCCTCAGCTCTGGGGTCCTTGCCATGTACCCCCGTGTGGCAGCGGTCCTTCCCGGGTTGGGGATGGGGAGAGCGCTGTGGACCGGCTTGGAGCCCACCGAGGGTTGTCTGAGCTTGGAGGCTACCCCTACCACCGGCATGGTCCGTCACATCCAGAGAGAGAGAGTTCAAAACCGGACAGGAGGAAGGGGTTGAAAAAACTGCGAGAGGAGTTGTTTCCCTCAGTTTCCCACACAAGAGAGAGAAAGAGAGGCGAAACAAGAGCCCAGTGTCTCCTCCTGACGTCTGGCAGAGAAACAGAGGGGAAGGAGAAGACAAAATAAAGAGAGGGCTGCCTCTCAGAGAGAAGTCTTGAGAGGGAGAGCAGCCGCAGTCATTCTGTAGTCTACAGCGTGTGGGACTTACAGAAACTGACAAGGTTTCTCCGCCACCGGTTCACTCCTCCTTTCTCTTGCTCCCCCTCCTCCTCTCTGTCAGAGCTCAACCACTCCTCCCTCTCCCTTTCTGTCAGAGCTCCACTACAAAACCAAACAGTCCTCAGGGGCGTGAACTCCTCTGGAAGGTAACCGCCACTCCACCAGTGATTATAGAGCTGGCTAAGTGCACGTCTCTCTCTCTCGCTCTCTCTCTCTCTTTCTCTCTCTCTCTCTTTCTCTCTGAGCAGCATTCCTCAGCAGCACGTTACTCCCTAGCTCCAACTGTCAAAACAGCTCTCTCCGTAGCCGAGCGCTGATCACTAGAAATAGACGCCTCTCACTGGCTGCCTGCATCTGGGGCAGCCCTCATCTTTGATGAAAGAAATAGTAAAAGTTAAATTAGTAAATAAATCTTTATTATCCAAGACATAATCCCCCACACTGAAGCTGTTTGCCTGTTTACTGGGACTATTTTTCATGGCTGAAAGAGTTATAGGTCTATAAATCTTTGCCTTTCACCCTCTTCCTTCTCTCTCCCCCTCTCTCTCTTTTCCCTGTGTTGTCTCCACCCTGCTCTAGGATATGACTTTGGAAAGACAGGCGGCGACCAGAGGACTGACACCAGTGTTTGGGAGTTGTGGTTTGTGCAGTGTCTGAAAGTGCCGCAGCGGGGGGAAAACTGCTTCTCTGACAGCCAGGCGGACGGTTGTGGCAGAAAAAACAACCTCCTTGCTAATTCCTGTCAAACAAATAATCAGAACATCCAGGGGATTGAACAGTAAAGTGGCAACTCTGTTTTCTCTGTCAAGAGAATAGAAAAGGAGGGCTATTTTTCATTTAGTCTAGTGGTGAAGGAAATGGAGTCATTGATCACTAAACACCATGTACTTTCCTGCTGGCTAAACGCCACTCTCGACCTAGCGTTTCAACAGCTAGTGGTGAGAAACGGGCAACCCTGAATGCATATGGAGTTTATTAACTGGACAAAATGTGACATGTAACTGTGGTTTTTAACGGCTCCTAGCGTTAAAGTAAGCAGCATACCACTGTGCATCCCACTGCTGGCTTGCCTCTGAAGCCAAGCAGGGTTGGTCCTGGTCAGTCCCTGGATGGGAGACCAGATGTTGCTGGAAATGGTGTTGGAGAGCCAGTAGGAGGAACTCTTTCCTCTGGTCAAAAAGAAATATCCCAATGCCCCAGGGCAGTGATTGGGAACATTGCCCTGTGTAGGGTGCTGTCTTTCAGATGGGACGTTAAAAGGGTGTCCTGACTCTCAGTGCTCACTATAGATCCCATGGCAGTTATCGTAAGAGTAGGGGTGTTAACTCTGGAGTCCTGGCTAAATTCCCAATCTGGCCCTCATACCATCATGGCCACCTAATCAACCCCAGGTTCCAATTGGCTCATTCATCCACCCTCCTCTCCCCTGTAACTATTCCCCAGGTTGTTGCTGTAAATGAGAATGTGTTCTCAGTCAACTTGCCTGGTAAATTAAAGGTTAAATAAATAAATAGCATTATAGCTAGTAGCTAGTAGTCAAAGCAATAATATACTTCACCCATGGGCAAAGAAACTCAAAAGGGGTGATGATATTAATTAACAGTAATTTTGATCCAAATGTGCAAATTGTCCAAACAGATCCGCAAGGTAGATGGATGATTTTAAATATGTTATTGGACCATAAACAGATATGGCTCATTAACCTTTACGGACCAAATAATGATGATCCACACTTCTTTGACAATATATATAATAAATTATCAACCCTGCAAGCAATACAAGACTCTATTATTATGGTGGGAGATTATAATACTGTTTTAAATAGCTCAATGGACCTAAAAGGAAATCACACTACAAACTATCACCCTCATGCTCTTAAGGAAATCATGAATGTCATGGATACATTAGAACTAGTAGATATATGGAGGCTTAAATATCCTGACCTAGTGAGATATACAGTGGGGGAAAAAAGTATTTAGTCAGCCACCAATTGTGCAAGTTCACCCACTTAAAAAGATGAGAGAGGCCTGTAATTTTCATCATAGGTACACGTCAACTATGACAGACAAAATGAGGAAAAAAAATCCAGAAAATCACATTGTAGGATTTTTAATGAATTTATTTACAAATTATGGTGGAAAATAAGTATTTGGTCAATAACAAAAGTTTCTCAATACTTTGTTATATAAATGGTAGATTATCAGACACTCAAGAAGAAGGTCTGATTTCATTATTACTGAAACAGGATACAAGTGGGAAATATAAAGATCCAGTCCATTAAAAAAATTGGAGGCCCCTTACACTTCAGTGTTGTGATGCAAAGATTATAGCAAAATGTATAGCGCATATAATTAAAAAGGTATTGTCGGACATTATTAATTATAATCAGACAGGTTTTTACATGGACGATACATTGGCGATAATATAAGGCAAGTACTGGAAATTATAGAACACTATGACAAATCTGGGAAACCAGGCCTGCTATTCAAATCAGACTTTGAAAAGGCATTTGATAAAGTTCGACTGGAGTTTATATATAAATGCCTGGAGCATTTCAATTTTGGAGAATCTCTTATAAAATGTGTTAAAATCATATATAGTAACCCTAGGGGTAAAATAGTAAATAATGGCTATTTCTCAGAAAGATTTAAACTGTCAAGAGGAGTAAAACAAGGTTGTCCACTATCGGCATATCTATTTATGATGGCCATCGAAATGTTAGCTATTAAAATCAGATCCAACAATAATATCAAGGGATTAGAAATCCAGGGCTTAAAAACAAAGGTGTCATTGTACGCTGATGATTCATGTTTTCTTTTAAATCCACAACTAGAATCACTCCACAGCCTCATAGAGGATCTAGATACATTTTCTAACCTCTCTGGATTACAACCAAATTATGACAAATGTACTATATTACGTATTGGATCAATAAAAAATACAATTTTTACATTGCCATGTAGTTTAACAATAAAATGGTCTGATGGTGATGTGGATATACTCGGAATACATATCCCAAAGGAAATAAATGATCTCACTTCAATAAATTATAATAGAAAGGTAGTAAAAATAGATAAGATCTTGCTACCATGGAAAGGTGGGTGCCTGTCAATTTGTGGAAAAATCACCCTGATTAACTCTTTAGTATTATCCCAGTTTACCTATTTGCTTATGGTCTTGCCTACGCCTAGCGAACAGTTTTTTAAATAATATGAGAAAAACATATTCCATTTTATTTGGCAAGCCAGACAAAATTAAACGGGCCTATTTGTATAATGAATATGAATTCGGAGGACATAAATTATTAAATATTAAAGCATTAGACCTATCACTAAAAGCTTCAGTCATACAAAAGTTATACTTAAATCCGAACTGGTTCTCTGGCAAATTAGTATGATTGTCTCACCCAAAGTTCAAGAATGGCCTTTTCCCTTTATTCAGATTACAACCTCTCACTCTCAGTTATTTGAAAAGGAAATCATCTCCCAAATATCACTATTTCCAAAACAAGCCATAGAAAGTTGGTTGCAATTTCAATTTAATCCTCAAGAAACGACAGAACAAATAATGCAACAAATATTGTGGTTAAACTCAAATATCCAAATTGACAAAAAAATATTTTTTTGGACAACATAAAAAAATAAAGGTATAATCTTCGTAAATGATATCATAGGTAGGACTGGTGGAGTTATGTCGCACATGCAGCTAACAAAAACATATGGAAATGTCTGCTCTACCCAAAATTACAACCAAATAATTGCAGCATTACCGCAAAAATGGAAGAGGAAAGTGGAAGGAGGAGAAAGTAAGAAACTTGTCTGTCGGCCTTGCATTAAATAACATAATTGGTTAAGGAAAACTGTGATAAATAAAAAAGTATATCAGCTTCATTTAAGGACCAAAGGTTTGACAGCCGTCCCATACAGATTGCAAAATAGTTGGGAAGAGATTTTTGACGTACCGATCCCATGGCATAGTGTTTATGAACTGATACGCAAAACGACACCGGATTCAAAACTTAGAATCTTTCAATTTGAATTATTATATAAAATTATTGCTACCAATAGACTGTTATTTATATGGGGGATACAATCTTCCCAGCTCTGCAGATTTTGCTGCGAAGAGACAGAATCATTAGATCATTTGTTTTGGTACTGTCCATTTGTAGCATGTTTTTGGACACAGGTCCAGGAATTGCTAAAGGATTGCAATATTTATCTGGAGCTAACCTTGCAGATAGCACTACTGGGTGATCTGAAAAGACATAGTCAATCGATCAATAACATAATAATACTATTAGCAAAAATGTTTATTTTCAATTCACAATCTGTAGGAACAATGAGAATAGAAAGGTTCTGAACTTTTGTAAGACATCACAGTACAGTTGAAATATATATGGCAAATAGAAATCCTATATGGATGGTGTTAAAAGATAGATGGGAGGTGTTGAATGGAATTGAAGGATGGGACTAATAACAACTAACAACAAACAATAACAAGATAACTAATAATGTAGACACGCTGTGTCCATAATAAGTGTATGGGTTGTAGGTTGGGAGCTTTTGTGAAGGAGCACAGTTAGAAAGATATGGCATATAGAAGCAAACCGGATGGACATCATGAAAATGATTGGAGAGGTTGAGAGTAGAATAAGTTCAGGAGAAAGAACAAACAAAATGTAATTACTGTAAAATTGACTGTGTCCATAAAATGTAGATAGTGGGTATGGGCTGGAAGTAGAGGCCTAGGCGTTGTTGTTCACTAGTTTACTCCAAGTGGGGAAAGGGTGGCGGGGTTGGAAAGTAATAAAGGGGAATATATATATATATTTAAAGGATATGTATGTGTATGTATGTATGTATGTGGGTGTGTATGTGTGTGTGTATGTGTGTATATGTATATGTGTATGTATGTGTGTATGTATATATATATATATATATATATATATATACACTGCTCAAAAAGATAAAGGGAACACTAAAATAACACATCCTAGATCTGAATGAATGAAATAATCTTATTAAATACTTTTTTCTTTACATAGTTGAATGTGCTGACAACAAAATCACACAAAAATGATCAATGGAAATCAAATGTATCAACCCATGGAGGTCTGTATTTGGAGTCACCCTCAAAATTAAAGTGGAAAACCACACTACAGGCTGATCCAACTTTGATGTAATGTCCTTAAAACAAGTCAAAATGAGGCTCAGTAGTGTGTGTGGCCTCCACGTGCCTGTATGACCTCCCTACAACGCCTGGGCATGCTCCTGATGAGGTGGCGGATGGTCTCCTGAGGGATCTCCTCCCAGACCTGGACTAAAGCATCCGCCAACTCCTGGACAGTCTGTGGTGCAACGTGGCGTTGGTGGATGGAGCGAGACATGATGTCCCAGATGTGCTCAATTGGATTCAGGTCTGGGGAACAGGCGGGCCAGTCCATAGCATCAATGCCTTCCTCTTGCAGGAACTGCTGACACACTCCAGCCACATGAGGTCTAGCATTGTCTTGCATTAGGAGGAACCCAGGGCCAACCGCACCAGCATATGGTCTCACAAGGGGTCTGAGGATCTCATCTCGGTACCTAATGGTAGTCAGGCTACCTCTGGCGAGCACATGGAGGGCTGTGCGGCCCCCCAAAGAAATGCCACCCCACACCATGACTGACCCACCGCCAAACCGGTCATGCTGGAGGATGTTGCAGGCAGCAGAACGTTCTCCACGGCGTCTCCAGACGCTGTCACGTCTGTCACATGTGCTCAGTGTGAACCTGCTTTCATCTGTGAAGAGCACAGGGCGCCAGTGGCGAATTTGCCAATCTTGGTGTTCTCTGGCAAATGCCAAACATCCTGCACGGTGTTGGGCTGTAAGCACAACACCCACCTGTGGACGTCGGGCCCTCATACCACCCTCATGGAGTCTGTTTCTGACCGTTTGAGCAGACACATGCACATTTGTGGCCTGCTGGAGGTCATTTTGCAGGGCTCTGGCAGTGCTCCTCCTGCTCCTCCTTGCACAAAGGCGGTGGTAGCAGTCCTGCTGCTGGGTTGTTGCCCTCCTATGGCCTCCTCCACGTCTCCTGATGTACTGGCCTGTCTCCTGGTAGCGCCTCCATGCTCTGGACACTACGCTGACAGACACAGCAAACCTTCTTGCCACAGCTCGCATTGATGTGCCATACTGGATGAGCTGCACTACCTGAGCCACTTGTGTGGGTTGTAGACTCCGTCTCATGCTACCACTAGAGTGAAAGCACCGCCAGCATTCAAAAGTGACCAAAACATCAGCCAGGAAGCATAGGAACTGAGAAGTGGTCTGTGGTCACCAACTGCAAAACCACTCCTTTATTGGGGGTGTCTTGCTAATTGCCTATAATTTCCACCTGTTGTCTATTCCATTTGCACAACAGCATGTGAAATTTATTGTCAATCAGTGTTGCTTCCTAAGTGGATAGTTTGATTTCGCAGAAGTGTGATTGACTTGGAGTTACATTGTGTTGTTTAAGTGTTCCCTTTATTTTTTTGAGCAGTGTATATATATATATATATATATATATATATATATATATATATACAGTGGGGAGAACAAGTATTTGATACACTGCCAATTTTGCAGGTTTTCCTACTTACAAAGCATGTAGAGGTCTGTAATTTTTATCATAGATACACTTCAACTGTGAGAGACGGAATCTAAAACAAAAATCCAGAAAATCACATTGTATGATTTTTAAGTAATTAATTTGCATTTTATTGCATGACATAAGTATTTGATCACCTACCAACCAGTAAGAATTCCGGCTCTCACAGACCTGTTAGTTTTTCTTTAAGAAGCCCTCCAGTTCTCCACTCATTACCTGTATTAACTGCACCTGTTTGAACTCGTTACCTGTATAAAAGACACCTGGACTGGCTAGGCCACTCCAGGACCTTAATGTGCTTCTTCTTGAGCCACTCCTTTGTTGCCTTGGCCCTGTGTTTTGGGTCATTGTCATGCTGGAATACCCATTCACGACCCATTTTCAATGCCCTGGCTGAGGGAAGGACGTTCTCACCCAAGATTTGACAGTACATGGCCCTGTCCATCGTCCCTTTGATGCGGTGAAGTTGTCCTGTCCCCTTAGCAGAAAAGCATAATGTTTCCACCTCCATGTTTGACGGTGGGGATGGTGTTCTTGGGGTCATAGGCAGCATTCCTCCTCCTCCAAACACGGCGAGTTGAGTTGATGCCAAAGAGCTCGATTTTGGTCTCATCTGACCACAACACTTTCACCCAGTTTTCCTCTGAATCATTTAGATGTTCATTGGCAAACTTAAGACGGGCCTGTATATGTGCTTTCTTGAGCAGGGGGACCTTGCGGGCGCTGCAGGATTTCATTCCTTCACTGCGTAGTGTGTTACCAATTGTTTTCTTGATGACTATGGTCCCAGCTGCCTTGAGATCGTTGACAAGATCCTCCCGTGTAGTTCTGGGCTGATTCCTCACCGTTCTCATGATCATTGCAACTCCACAAGGTGAGATCTTGCATGGAGCCCCAGGCCGAGGGAGATTGACAGTTATTTTGTGTTTCTTCCATTTGCGAATAATCGCACCAACTGTTGTCACCTTCTCACCAAGCTGCTTGGCGATGGTCTTGTAGCCCATTCCAGCCTTGTGTAGGTCTACAATCTTGTCCTTGACATCCTTGGAGAGCTCTTTGGTCTTGGCCATGGTGGAGAGTTTGGAATCTGATTGATTGATTGCTTCTGTGGACAGGTGTCTTTTATACAGGTAAAAAGCTGAGATTAGGAGCACTCCCTTTAAAAAAACATATTTTACATTTAGCAGACGCTCTTATCCAGAGCAACTTGGGTTAAGTGCCTTGCTCAAGGGCACATTTTTCACCTAGTCAGCTCGGGGATTTGAACCAGCGACCTTTCGGTTACTGGCACAACGCTCTTAACCACTAAGCTACCTGCCGCCCATTTGGGGGAATGGAAATGATGCAGACAATTACATTGATGGAAGTTACAATCTATCTGCAATATTAAAGCTGATCTACCCCCCCCCCCAAAAAAAAAAAAAATAATAATAATAATAATAATAATTTGAAGGGGGAAAAAAAGAAAAAAAGAACAGCTGATAATGGGTCCACTGAATTCCAAAATATTTTTCTTCGTAGTCACCTCCGCCGCTGTATGCATAGCAGGTTGAAGATGTCTGACTATGCAAACCGATACTTAGCTTTCCAGTCACTGAGTAAGCTTTGAAGCAGTGCCTCTGATGGACAACCAACCTAATAAGGGTTTGTGGAAACAATATCATTCACTGTCACATGTTTTCAACCAAGCTCGAGCTGTCATGACAAGCCTAAAACAACAGGATATTATGTGAATGAATGGCGTGACTTCAACTGCAACTCTACTGTATCTAGCTCCCTGACTGCTGAGCTGTCCAGTTGTAGAGGACTTGGAAGGAGTCCAACCTCACAAGACTGGCCTATACCTGTTAGGAAACCCACCATTGACACAGAACTGCCCTATGTGTGCTTTGCCAAAAGGTTATGACAATCTCTGCGATTTAAGGCACATTTCTCACATGCCTGTTTCTGCCTGTTTGCCAAGTTAATTACCGTACACCACAAAGGCTTGGCTGAATAAATAGTGTTTCTGCTACCTGCATTTACAGGGCCCACTGCAGTAATATGGTGCTGAAAGTTTTGCCTTGAACCGCAGAGCAGGGTCCAAAGTCAACACTGTCAAACCAGTCTCCGGTTCACCTCCATCTGCAGCGAGTTGAGCAGGTCAGTGTTTAAAGCTCGACTATGAGATTCCAACCACACCTCTCAAAATAACATGGTGGCCAACTGTGTCATGGTGGAAAGACAGCAGGGATGGGATGTGATGAAAACCAGGATGGGTGGAGACGAGTTTGACAATAGGTGACGATAATGTCTCCTTTATCTGTGACAGGACCTAAAGTAATGTCTCCATGAGGCCATCCAGCCAGGTTCCAGAGCCATCACCTACTGTCTGGCTGAAACACATCCAGTCCATCCAGCCAGGTTCCAGAGCCATCACCTACTGTCTGGCTGAAACACATCCAGTCCATCCAGCCAGGTTCCAGAGCCATCACCTACTGTCTGGCTGAAACACATACAGTCCATCCTCACTTCTTATGACAACAGGAGGGGAAAAGGCCACCTGTTATTCTGAAAGATAGTCAAAAGGACCTGACAAAGCATAAATGTACAGCTTCTACTAATACTCCTGTCTGTGTGCTCAGCAAAGCTCACCATTCTAGGTGACCACCAAAGCCACAGTGGATTATCTGGTAGCAGAGATAGAGCTCATTCCGGCGGAGGGTGTGTGGGGGAGGAGCTCAAGGGACTGGGGGAGATGGGGTTGAGGAGGTACTAGTGGTGGGGGGAGAGGTAGGCCACAAAAGCCACAGCCCTTCAGAGGAAATGGGAGCGAGGGAGGCCCTTCTTTTCTCACCATATCCATCCTCCTTCTCACTTCCTGGTCCGAGAGCAGCAGGGTGTCATTAGATGGGCTGGCAAACCAACGGCAGCCACAGGCAGCTCCCTGCACAGCACACCACTGCTTCAAATACACCTAGCTACGGTCTTACAGCTCCCTGTACAGCACACCACTGCTCCAAATAGACCTCTCTGTCATTTCTCTCTGTAGCTCTCTCCCTCTGTGTCTGTCTCTGTAGCTCTCTGTCTCTCTCGCTGTCTCTCTCTCTCTCTCGCTGTCTCTCTCTCTCTGTCTCTCTCTCTGTCTCTCTCTCTCTCTCTCTCTCTCTCTCTCTCTCTCTCTCTCTCTCGCTCTCTCTCGCTGTCTCTCTCTCTCTGTCTCTCTCTCTGTCTCTCGCTCCCTCTCTCTCCTGAGGCAGTGAGTAGAAACCTTGCCTTGAGAAATTGTGACAATTGCGGTTTTAGCATGAACTGCGGTACTACAAGCAATACAAATGGGTACTGAAATGTCCAGTAGAAATAGTCATGTTCTAGATAGGGAGTCAATAAGACTTCTTCTGATCATCCCCATCATGATTTATGTGTTTATTATCTGTTCCAGGCCACATTGGAACCCCTGTAGCCTGCCTGGTGAGAGGGACGGGTGCCTGGTTAGATGAAACACTACCTATTGACACCTGGTGTGCATCCCAAATGGAACCCTATTCCTTACACTGTGCACTACTTTTAACATGTGGGCCCATAGGGCTCTGGTCAAAAGTAGTGCACTATATAGGGAATAGGGTGCCATTTGAGAGACAGCCATGACGTCAAGATGGGGCTGGCCTTTCACTGTGAAAACAAACATGGCAGGGTGGTGGAGAGAGGAGTGGAGGGAGGGAGCCCCTCTGCCTAAACATCCCCCAGGAGACAGATAGTCACGCACCTGGCCTTGTCCACAGCAGAGGCGTGAACGCTATCTCTCAGGAACACATCGGATAACATGGAAAATAAAACACACACTCACACAAACATGCAGTAGGTACACAAAGCTGAAACACGCAGTAGGTACACAAAGCTGAAACATGCAGTAGGTACACCAAGCTGAAACATGCAGTAGGTACACAAAGCTGAAACATGGAGTAGGTACACAATGCTGAAACATGCAGTAGATACACAAAGCTGAAACATGCAGTAGGTACACAAAGCTGAAACATGCAGTAGGTACACAAAGCTGAAACATGCAGTAGGTAGGACCTTTTGGGGACCAACAATTGATTCCCATTCAAAATACTATTTTCCTTAAACCCTACCCTAAACCTAACCCTTACCCTAACCTTAACACCTAACCCTAACTCCTAACCTTAAAACCTAACCCTAAACCTAACCCCTAACCCCTAAACCTAACCTTAACCCTAATTCTAATCCTAACCCTAACCCCTAAGCCTAAAATAGCATTTTTACAAGTGAGGACCGGCAAAATGTCCTCACTTCTATTAATTTTTGTCGGTTTACTATTCTTGTGAGGACTTTTGGTACTCACAAGTATAGTAAAACGTTCACACACACACACACACACACACACACACACACACACACACACACTATGGTTCAGGAGTCACAGATTCCTACTGCCCACTCAACCTTTGACGTGCTCTACAGAGACCCTACCCAACTGAAACATCAAAAACACGGGAGTGTCATGGAAAACTTTTATTCTTATACCCTTCTGGGTGTGTCCCAAATGGCACCCTATCCCAATATAGTGCACTACTTTTGACCAGGGCCCATAGGGAATAGGGTGCCATGTGGGACACAGCCTCTGTTACATATATGTGTCTCATCTGACTACTAACCTCCTAAAGCCAAGACCGTGGCGAGGCCCTCCGCTGCTCTGGAAGATAAAACATGCTTCCAATATTTGTCGAGCAGATTGAAACAATCCTTTTTGCGCAAGAGAATTGAATCTCATAGTGAAGGAATGTGAAACATCCCTTTTCGCCGGGGTTCCTGTTATAAACACACACATTAAGAATAATGCTTCAAGAATTCCACTTTAGAAATGAGTGGAGTCGGGTGACGACGACCTACATGTAAGAGGGATGTGAATGTTAACAGAGGAGCGGGCACCACAATGATTCAAAGAGCCATCCTGCTCTGCCGCGGCAGGAAATCCCCAGTGTTCGGGGGCAAGGACAATTCCGGGTCTTCCTGTTCCCTCGCCTTTGCTCAGCGGCCGCGAGGCCCGGTGCTTACTCACTCCCTCACTCAGCTGAAGACCTGTAGCCCATCTGGTCCTAATCAAACACAAACACCCTGTCCCCGAGCCCATCACTATGTGAAAGAACGGGCTCCATATGCTGTGTTATCCTAGCCACGGACTTCACTGAGAGACGTGCTGTACAAATTGCCAGAATGAGGGCGCTCATTCTTCACACTAAACTGGCAGAAAACAACCACATTTATGGCCATGGCATTCCACCCTTTATGATTCGCTACGGTCTTCCCGCGGAAACCCACATTTCCGTGTGTTTTTTTTCTCTTGGTGGAGGAAGACTACTGGATTTCTGTGATTCCCAGCTGGAGTTGATAAAGCTCCAGCGGTGACTGGTGCGACTCTTCCCTCCAGAACTACAAGCCGAGCCAGCGATGTACAGTAACTGCAGATGTCTCTATTGACCTAAGAATAACATAAAAGGGAGGATAACCATAAATTGGAGCGGGAGGAAGACCGCCAGTCACGATTCTGGGACCGGCCCAAGCCAAAGACGACATCAGAGGTGCACGAAAGAGCACCGAAAAATATAGCGAATGTAATCCAAAGGTGATAGCGAAGTTTTCCTAAAGGAATCCGTCACAACTGCAAGGTTAGGGAAACAATTCACGGACAGCTGTCATTGGTTTGATATTGTTGTGACAATGACATGCAGTTTGAGTTTCCACAGGTGGATTATACCGGAAATCCATGATGAGCAATACCCTTCGCACTGACCATGAACACAAGCTGTGGGACTGGGCTCCTGTCCGGAAGGTGCTAAGTTCAAACCCAGGTTGGCACATTGTAATAGAATTCATAATATGCTGCCTCAGTGTGTATTGAACTGTCTGACTAGAATGTGAAAAAGTAAACGCAGACAGGGCCTCTAGTAAATAACTCAGTCATAGTAAACTACTGCAATACACGTCCGAAAGGTGAATGGGGTTGTTTTAAGGTGACAGCCAAGCATGGCTAAGCCAACTGTTTCTGTCTTTCGTAATGTGACATATTCGTGAGATGTGTGTATACTCTGCGATACTGAACCACAGCATACGTCACTGTAACAACACAGAGCAGTTAAGGGCAGTTAAAGGTCCAATGCAGTCGTTTTTATCTCAATATCAAATAATTTCTGGGTAACAATTAAGTACCTTAATGTGTTTTTTTGTAATAAAAATTTAAAAAAAAAAAAAAAAAAAAGATTCTTAGCAAAGGGCAATTTCTCAATCAAGAATTTTGATAGGACTGTCTTGGAGGGGTCTGAGTGGGGAGGGGAAACTGAAAATGAGCTGTTATTGGCAGAGAGGTTTGGAACTCTTTCTAATTGGTCTATTATTGAATTTACTGCATGGTAATGTCACCATGGAAGGCCAAAACTCCATTCACCGAAATAGGCTGACATTTCTGGCATTTTTCAAACAGCTCTTACACTAAAAGGGCATTATGATAATTTTCACAATTTCACAGTATCATTCCAACCTCATAGTGTGGGAATATATATAAAACACAGGAAAATCACGTTTTTGACTGCACTGGGCCTTTAAGGGCAGTTTACCAGCCTGGTGTTAGAATGAGAGTCTGCATCACTGTACATCACCCCACATTACAAGGAGTCTTACCCTGGCACTGGACTCCCTTCCCTTAAACCAGAGTGTGCCTCTTCTCCTGGCCTTACAGAGTAAAAGCATCCCCTAGTGCCAATATCCACTGCAGGGCCAGGACAGGGTGCTGGAAAACATGTCCTCTTATAGTAAGGAGTCAACTGGCAGCTTTAGTCACTATGTTAACTTTATTACATGTAAATAACCGTTAAAGTATATTTGGTGTGTTTCTGTATATTTTCTGTATATTTCTTGTGTTGACTTCATAGTATGTTTCTGTATATTTTCAGTATATTTATTATGTTTCTGTATATTTTCAGTATGTTTCTGTATATTTTCAGTATATTTCTTGTGCTGAATTCATATTATGTTTCTGTGTTATTGCCTACTTTTTAAATTATATAGTATTTGTATTTGTGCTATTTTTTACCTACTGCCTATTGTTCCTATTTCTATGTTTTATATTGTTAGTGCACTGTTCAGATGACAGCTCGCAAGTAAGCATTTCATTGTACCTTTACGCCACACTGCATCATGTGCATATGATGAATAAACTCTGATTTGATCTCAGAGGACACCAAATAAACAATCCCTCTCCAGTATCTATGCACATACAGGTCCCCTGGTAATGTCAATATAGGGTCATGATGGCAGTATCAGAGGACATTTTGAGGTCTAACCTCATTTAGCTGAATCGTAAACATGCAAAGATAAGCTGTAGGACAAATGGGGCGGCAGGTAGCTTAGTGGTTAAGAGCGTTGTGCCAGTAACCGAAAGGTCGCTGGTTCTAATCGCCGACTAGGTGAAAAACCTGTCGATGTGCCCTTGAGCAAGGCACTTAACCCTAATTGCTCCTGTAAGTCGCTCTGGATAAGAGCGTCTGCTAAATGACCAATTTATTTATTTTGATTCAAATGTTAATTCATAGTCTATACATTCTCCCTATCCACCCTGCTTCATTACTTTCTACTGTCTACTACACTACATCCTCCCTATCCACCTTGCTTCATTACTTTCTACTGTATACTACACTACATCCTCCCTATCCACCCTGCTTCATTACTTTCTACTGTCTACTACACTACATCCTCCCTATCCACCTTGCTTCATTACTTTCTACTGTCTACTACACTACATCCTCCCTATCCACCCTGCTTCATTACTTTCTACTGTCTACTACACTACATCCTCCCTATCCACCCTGCTTCTTTACTTTCTACTGTCTACTACACTACATCCTCCCTATCCACCCTGCTTCATTACTTTCTACTGTCTACTACACTACATCCTCCCTATCCACCCTGCTTCATTACTTTCTACTGTCTACTACACTACATCCTCCCTATCCACCCTGCTTCATTACTTTCTACTGTCTACTTCACACAGCCTTTAGACTCCTATCTGCATGTTGTAAATACCCATCACTCGTCTCAAAGCCACTGTTTACACATCTGATAAGCCCCCATTGTTGTCACCTGTAGCTTCACTGGGGTCACGTTTCATTCCCCCTCATTAGAAGAGGCTCTTAATGGCTTTTATACCTCACCCTGAGAGAGCTGTCTGATTAAAGGGCAGGCTAAAACAAGGATACTAACTAACGGAAACAAGGATACTAACTAACTGGGCAGGCCCAGATGTTGACACGCTGCATAGTTACCGGTGCCTACACTCATCGTATAACATCTCATGATGTTTTAACGTGGACTTGCAGATGTCTCTTAAAGACGCCTGCCACCTACTGTACTGTACAGTCCTATACAGTACATGCCCCGTGGTCTTGTAAAGTACACAGTTAGTAGTACACAAGTCCCTCAGCAAACTTGTTTCTGTTCTGTTTTAGTTTTTTGGGGGCGCGCTGCTTGGCAATGTGCTGTACCCCTTTCAGAGAGGGGGAGAGGAAGATTAATCTAATTGGCTCATGTTCAGTCCTCTCGGTGACAAGTGTGGAGTTCCAGGGTTTGGAGAGGGTTGTGAGACGTTTGTATCGGCTTCGGGCTGAGTCAGGGAAGGAAGGGGGAGATGGATGACGGGAGAGCCAGAGGATGAGGTTCATCTCGTGTGACACAAATGTGTCATTCCTGCTTCCTGTTTACTCAGAGCATGCTGAGGCATCTGCAGCACAGAGGCAGAACAGGGGTTAAATCTAGCACGTAGAGCCTTTGTAGAGCCACCTTTTGCAGCAATTACAGCTGCAAGTCTCTTGGGGTATGTCTCTATAAGCTTGGCACATCTAGCCACTGGGGTTTTTGCCCATTCTTCAAGGCAAAACTGCTCCAGCTCCTTCAAGTTGGATGAGTTCCGCTGGTGTACAGCAATCTTTAAGTCATACCACAGATTCTCAATTGGATTGAGGTCTGGGCTTTGACTAGGCCACTCCAAGACATGTAAATGTTCCCTTTAAACCACTTGAGTGTTGCTTTAGCAGTATGCTTAGGGTCATTGTTCTGCTGGAAGGTGAACCTCCGTCCCAGTCTCAAATCTCTGGAAGACTGAAACAGGTTTCCCTCAAGACTTTCCTTGTATTTAGCGCCATCCATCATTCCTTCAATTCTGACCAGTTTCCCAGTCCCTGCCGATGAAAAACATCCCCACAGCACGATGCTGCCACCACCATGCTTCACTGTGGGGATGGTGTTCTCGGGGTGATGAGAGGTGTTGGGTTTGCGCCAGACATAGCGTTTTCCTTGATGGCCAAAAAGCTCAATTTTAGACTCAATCTGACCAGAGTACCTTCTTCCATATGTTTGGGGAGTCTCCCACATGCCTTTTGGCGAACACCAAACGTGTTTGCTTATTTTTTTCTTTAAGCAATGTTTTTTTCTGGCCACTTTTCCGTAAAGCCCAGCTCAGTGGAGTGTACGGCTTAAAGTGGTCTTGTGGACAGATACTCCAATCTCCGCTGTGGAGCTTTGCAGCTCCTTCAGGGTTATCTGTGGTCTCTTTGTTGCCTCTCTGATTAATGCCCTCCTTGCCTGGTTCGTGAGTTTTGGTGTGCGGCGCTCTCTTGTCAGGTTTGTTGTGGTGCCATATTCTTTCAATTTTTTAATATTGGATTTAATGATGCTCCGTGGGATGTTCAAAGTTTCTGATATTGTTTTATAACCCAACCCTGTTCGGTACTTCTCCACAACTTTGTTGTATATGCAGTGCACAATAGTGTCTTCAGGTAGTGTTGATACAGAATGCCTTGAAATTCAGTGGGGTGTTCAGAACACCAGTATTCCATACTGTGGCTTATCCATCTTCTCCACAGTCTCTATCGCTCAGGGTGAGATGGTGCCAAAGAGTTCCAGACCACACTCTCTTCACGAGGGCTCAGGCTCTCGGCCCGTTTGATGAAGATCGCTGAAAGCTTATTGGCTCTCGGGCTGCGCGACCCTCACTGATCATAGGGCCTCCCTTTACTTAGGGAAGAAGCCCAGTCTCTTTTATGTCCCATCATGTGTTTACGACAGGCTATTATGATCAGCTGCTCTGACTAGGGCTGCGTCATAAATGACCCCTTACTGCCTAGTGCAGAACTTTTGAATGGAGCCCTATGGGCGCTGGTCAAAAGTAGGGCACAACATAGGGAATAGGGTGCCGTTTGGAATGCAGACTAGGTCAGTCAGCGTTGAGATGAAAACAGAAGTTGAGCATTTGCTAATGGGTTCGGAACACTCCATCAATCAGGTTGTGAGATGGGTATGCTGCTAGACAGAGGGACATAACACCAACTGTGCTACACTAGGAGCCTACAGACAAACAGATAGCGTTCTATAAATCCTATAATGAGGGAAATTATATTGCTTCAGGACCATGGAGGATAGTGCTGTTTAGAGAGGCTTTATTCTATCTTGTCAATGCTCCATGAAATGTGGAATGCAGCGAGAGGCCTGAACGCAAGCTGGGACTGTGATTGAAGAAATGGGAGGAATGTCAGCAAAGCTGTTGAGACATTGTGTACACAGTGTGTGTGTGTGCACACTGAGTGAACAAAACATTAAAAACACCTTCCTAATATTGAGTTGCACCCCCTCGTTGATTTAGGGTGCTGGCAAAGTAGAGTGGATTGGACCTTGGCAGAACGTAGCATCCTCTCAGAGCCAAAACGCTTTTAAGACATAGTCATCTGCTAGCACCACTCCATCAACGCAATGTCACACACAGGCCAAACAAACACGGTGAGAAATCGGTGCCCGTGCCCATTTCTAGATGATCGCTGGGAGTATGATACGATTAGCACATTCAATTGAGTTTAAATCATGTTCTGGACAGAAACCACTTAGATTTTCTCTGCACAGAAAAAGTAAATCTAATGGACAAAAAGTGAAGAGCTTAACGTCTCGTACTTTCACAGCCAACAATATCCGATTCTCCCCCACTGGCCGCCTGCCGAGTGTAATAGTTTAAGCAGAGAGCACCATATGTGCACTGCAAATATGTTGGTTTAACTCTTAAGGAGTTAAGAGCAACCTGCCGTGATTATATCAAGTGTTACATGCTCTTCTTCTTCTTCTCTCCTCTTGAACAGCTTATTATAGTTGGCGGAGAAGTAGAAGGTCTGGTTTCTTGACTGGCGTCCAAGGCAGTGTTACGATTGGCAAGATAACGGCATCTCGCCTCCGTCAACAGAACCTGATTGTCCTGAGTTTCCACCGAGTTCTACCCCCGCCCCACATTGTGATATGCTGACTGGAACTTGAGTCATCTCCAAGTCGTGACTTAACAACCTTGGGTCATTGTTTTTTTTTTATCTAAGCATTTATTTGTTTGAAGTACAACGACGGCGGGCAATATCCCCTACTACGAGTAGAGACGTATCACTGGCGCTTTGACAATTATTAAAAGTCGGTTTCCACAGGTGCAAATGGATATCATCAAACCTCAGTGCATCTGACAAAACAGTTTTGGAGCTTTTATTCAATGAAGCTAGAAATTGACTGAGTGCGAGTCTCGCTCTCTCCCTCTGTGTCCAGTGAAGCACCGCTAAAGAGCAGCGCTCGTGGCGGAGTGCTTAAAGCCTCACGCAACGCACCCCATTTCTCTTCATTAAAGCCTCCTGACGAAAACCAAATGGGGCTGGAGGGGGCCGGCGGGCAGTCCACCCGCACCGTGCCCAATTAAGGTCCTCTCTGAACAGGGCCCAGGCAGCCGATTCCGCTGCCAAACCCTAAACAGCGGTCAGGAGTTAATCTGCCCGCATGGCGCAGCACGGTGCGTCTGCCTGCCATATGAATGACCTGACACATCATCATCCATCGGTGGGCAACGCCGTGCGGGCACAGGGCTATAAAAGGAGTCGTGTGAGAGACGCGTGCCTCTCGCTTTGTTTTGACTAGTGCTGCTTATGTCTGCTGGAGTTGCCGGTCCAACAAGCAGAGAGGCATAGAGCTGGTCAGACTGTACACATGCTGCAGGGGGGGAGGTTATTGTACACATAACAGGCTCCTGTCAAAAGCAACTCCATCTGAAATAATATGCTATGTGTGGGTATGTGTCCTTACAGCGTAGTACAACTTGCTCAGTGACCTGTTCTTGTATTTTTAAGTGCGGGTCAATTTGCCAATGCACCATGACTCATGAAGCTGTTTTTTCTTGACAGATCAACACTGAGAGCCTATGGCTCTTCTTGTGGCAGCACCACACCCAACAGCAACGCCTGACTGTTTGGCTACAGCTTTCTCTGATATCTCTGCAATGCTACAAAACTATTTACCATGTGTCCTACTGGTGGTCACTGCAATGCAGCAGCTAGTGTATGTAGACAGAGTGCTACAAGCTAGCGGAGTGATTGACAGCGCTTAAGGGCTGGTTGTCCCAAAGAGAGAAATCACTCGGGTCCATTCCTTCAAAAGAACAGATGCATGCATTAGCTCAACATCAATGAAAAAGCCAGTCAAAGTGTGCAATTTGTGGAGCACTTTGTGGCAATGCAGAAAATGAGTCTGTCTGCAGGTCTAGACCATGGTGATTGAGGGACTTGAGAGGAGGCGATAGATTGTACCGAACGGGCCATGTGCACATAGATTAGGGCTTGGTCATCGACTCGATCGCACTGAACCTTTTGTGGTCATAAGATAAACAACACATTCCCATTTCACTTAGCTGGCTGCATCCAAAGCTGTGTCCCTTTTCAGCGTTATTCCATTTTGAAGCAACTCTGACTTATTTGGAATGGAATGCCATAAAACCTGATTTTCATGCCTAGTTTCACTGATACACTGGCTCCAGAGTTAAATGCTTGGTGCAAATATAGGGCAAACGCAGTAGTCAGCCTCTGGCCTGAGGTCGTCACTATTTAACACAGCCACAAAGTCACAAACCCTGCCTATTTCTACAATTCATCTTCTTAAAATCTGCTTTTAAACGTAACCATAACCTTAACCACACTTCTAACCTTATGCCTAACCTTTACCTCAAAAAGCACATTGTAGTTTAGATGAATTTTTACGATATAGCCAATTTTGACTTTGTGGCTGTGTTATCTAGTGGAAAACCTGGCCTGACAAAGTAACTTATCATTCTCTCACTCAACCGTTTCATGGGCAGATACTGTATGTTATGTTAGATTTGGGTTACAGAACGGTTACGGAAAAGTTTGTTATAACAGTAGTTTTTTTTGAAAGCTTGAAGTCATTGCACGGTGATTCATCTTCAATGCTCCGTTGTGGGAGCGTTTTATTTGATCCAGACTAGGCAGTGGAACCTCTGGCAGCAGAGAAGCCAGTCCCCATTCTGGACTCTAATACAATTTTCCACCCAAACAAATGGCGTCATGGCACCTGTCACAGCCAGCACAGCGAGAGCTCAGAGCAAGGAGAGCTATCCCAGGGGGCAATGCTCCTCTGGTCCAGTGATGACCTGGTTGCTAGGAGAATTTACCTAAGTTAATTAATTCATCCACTACCCAATACAGTTTCTTCTCAGGTTCTTTATTCATATTGACAATGTCTCAGGGTTCTGTTACTGTTAGCTAAATGCTAAGTCATCAGGGGACTATGATGCTGTACGAATTGGACTATGAGGGCACTTAACCAAAGCTTAACCTTGAGCAGCCATGTAGACTGACTAGGAAGAAGAGAAGGAACAGAAAGATATGGCCACCGCTGAGAACATAAGTAATACTCCCAGGTCGTTGAACAGGACATGTTGGAGACATGTTTCAGTGATGAGTTGAAGCTAGGTCTCTCACCAGCCAGGTCTCAGTGGGGGTCAGGTCTGAGGCCTATGATTGGCTGGGCCTCCTGGAGCAAGTCAGATCACAGCGTGGAGAGAGCGCTGCCCCCTCGGCCCCTGTGAGAAGCGCTTAGATTGCTGGACTGTGAAATTACCACCAATACACAGCAAAAATGTCTTCTCCCTGTATCATGGGGCAGGAATGTTAATTTCAACCCCACCAGACTGTGCAGTGGTGAGATGGCTGTATTACCATTCTGTGTCCTCAGCACAGAGACAGAGTTCAAATATATAAACAAACAAAAAGGGGAAGAAATGTAGAAAACACAACAAAGTCCCACAGAGCTCCAGAGCAGCAAAAGATTGTTGGCAGAGGTCAGACGATTTCAAGTTTTGCAAATGCTTCGCAGATGGGCTGCCCCACAGCCAAGCACAAACGACAGCACACACAAAAAAACATCTGAATAAATATATAAATAACAAAATAATACGGTTCGCTCCTAAACCCTCAGGAAGTAAATGGAGGATGACTGAAGGTTTAAATTGAGACACCAGCCGTAATTAGATCCGGATAATGATTTTTTTCCCTCTTCTTTTTTCGTTCAGACCCAAGACATATTCACTGCACGCCCACTTAAACATGAGGTCAGCAGAGCAAAGATTGGCTGGGCCGAGGCAGTGGGATTGGTGGGAAACCGTCTCTCTCCCCGTGCTAATACCCGCTGGAGCCACTGTGCAGAGCCGCTGAGGAATAGGCCTAATACACACACTCTATTGGCAAAAGCAGCAGTGATGCTCCACTGAATGTTTGCACAAATGGGGTTGCACCTACTAATTATGGTAATAGCGTGCACTTAAAGGCTGACGTATGGACAAACTGTTGCGGTGGGCTGGCATGGAGTGCGGACTAAGGTCGTGGCTCAGAATGCTGAAGCCAGGAATCCGCTGTCCTGGTATAACCTTTTTTGAGACAGACATTTTGTTTTCATTTTCCTCTAATTCGTTGTATTAAATTGGCTCTTAAAAGCAATTTCTGCAAAGCACCTGGAATAAAAGGATTTGGTCGCCCTTAACTTTGTTTATCTTGGTGTGGGGATCTGGCATCGCATCTCTGGGATAAAGCTCTTAAGACTGCAGACCCTCTCCATTCCCAAAATATCCCTCGTGGACTAAAACCCCCTCCTTTTAAGTCCAAAGTTATCCGCCGACAGGTTGATGTATGCTCTGTTAATTTGCTCAGGGAGATAGGCATTCCCTATTCAACTATCATATCTTGCTGCTACATCTGGGCAAACCTACCTATCTTATTCTTGTGGGTTTATGCACACAGCTGGGTATCAACTAAGTTAAGATAAGCGTTGAGCTCAAAGCTACACTGTATGTGTCTCTCCCAGAGTTTGAACTTGCAGCCCTCTGGTCACAAGTTCATCTCCCTTCACAACTTAGCACTACTGTTCAAAGAGTACATGATGCCAACACAGAGTACATGAGGCCAGACACAAAGTAAATCAGGCATGCTTAGGGTTGCAAAAATCCAGTAACTGTCCCAAAATTCCCAGGTTTTCCAGAAATCCTGGTTGGATTTCCTTTTTATCCCCTCCTGATTCTGTGAATCTTCCAATCGGAATTTCTGGAAAACCTGGGAATTTTGGGAAAGTTACCGTAATCTTGCAACCCTAGTTCATGCTACACTGATCTGAAAACAGTGGTGTAAGTCTCCTCTTCCAGTGGGCCTGTGCTGTGCCACTGGCTGCGTCAAAGAGCAGGGAGAAATGCTACAGTACTTACTAGGACAGCAGTAACAGCAGTACTCAAACCAGACCCCCAGAGGAGTACTCACATCAAAGCAGCGCTGCACTAAGCCTCTCTCCTCCTCCTTCTCCCTCTCTCTGCCTCCCTCTCTCTCTATCTCTCCCGCTCTCTCTGCCTCCCTCTCTCTCTATCTCTCCCACTCTCTCTGCCTCCCTCTCTCTCTCTCTCTCCCTATCTCTCCCGCTCTCTCTGCCTCCCTCTCTCTCTTTCTCAGTTTATTTCTGCCTCCCTCTCTCTCTCTTTCTCAGTTTCTCTCTGCTTCCCTCTCTCTCTCTCAGTTTCTCTCTGCCTCCCTCTCTTTCTCTTTCTGTCTTGCTTGCACTCTTCCTCTGTATCTATCACCCACTTTGTCTCAGTACAGTAGGTCTACACCTCCCTCCCTATCCACTTTTCTCTTGCTTTCTCTGTCTGCCTGGCCATTAGAAAGGAGGAGGAAGGGGAAAGAGAGAGAGAGAGAGAGACAGAGAGAGAAAGAGGCAGAGAGAGAGAGAGAGAGAGAGAGAGAGAGAGAGAGAGAGAGAGAGAGAGAGAGAGAGAGAGAGAGAGAGAGAGAGAGAGAGAGAGTGAGACAAGAACCAGTCAGACTTGAAGTCCCTGCGGGGAGTGGTGCTGCCTTTATCTATAGGAGACATCAGGGTTGTCTTGGGCCTATCGTACAACGAGAGCGGTTTGGATCGTGTTGCCTGAGGATGTGTAGAGGCTAATACTGCTGTAAAGAGAACGCTGTGTCCCCCCGAGGACATCCACACAAGACAGAGAGGAGATAAAGCACAGCAAGACTCATTACTGAGAGAACGGAACAAAATGACGCAGGCCAGATGACAAGACAATGGAAGGTTTTTCGATTTTATGTGATTTGATATGAATAAAACAGCCTAGCACATTGTCTCCAGGGTTCAAAACAAAAGGTTGTTGTGTCAAATGAAGAAATAAATATAGACTTTTCTGTCATTGTCATCTTAAGGCTGGTGTGAAGCATATCAGTGGGGGTTAGGTGTCCATGCAAAGCATTATTCACTATCTCTGTCTTGGTCGAAGTGAAAAACAACATGTATTGTGGGAAAGATAGCTTACAACAGAAGTACAGCCATGAATCATCTTCACATTGCAGACTTGATAATCACTTATGTCATTTACTAGGGTAAAGAGATTTTTGCTGTCAAGTCACATGATCAGGAACAACCCAGGACCCTATTTATGAATGGTGCTGAGCTTTCCTAGCCAGCCCAGAGGGGGAAGCTGTAGCTGTGCTGTGCTATGGGGCAGAGGCAGAGGTAGAGGAAGCAGACAGTCAGTAAATGGATTAAATGGGGGGGCACGTTCACAAACCACAACAAGGCTTTAGCGCCTCGACGCAGCAGCGATTACAGTCTTTTCCACCGTAATGCAGCTAGGGAGACGTGGGGCTGGCAAGCCAGAGACAAAGCATTGTATTTACTGGCATTAGCAGAGACAAAGGGCAGGGGCTAGGGGATTAATCATGATCACCCTGTCAAGTGGGGAGGCATCAAACACCGGTCACAGAAACGCAGGAGGTTAGGCTACATGCTAGGCTGCATGCTAGGCTACATGCTAGGCTACGTGCTAGGCTACATGCTAAACTATTTGTTTTCTCCTCTTAAGCAGAGAACATTAAAGACTGGAGCTCTCCTGTGTGCCTGAGCGTGTTAAAACAAAAAAGGAATTACAATGAAATCCGGGTGTTGCTCTGTACAATGTCCCTGGTCGATGCAATTCCAACAACGCGGAGAGAGGAGTGAAAGTGTTTTTATTGTTTCGTTACATTCTAACCACCTAACCAAGAGAGACGACCAAACCTAAAAATCTATCGAAACGTGTTTTCTTAAGTTTAGTCATTCACAGTCAATGGACGTGGTAGCTGTATTGAATTTGACAGCATATGTGGTCGTGGTTCATGAGACAGTCTGTCACTGGGCGATATGTTTTCTATTATCTTATTGGACGATTAACTGAGACGCAGGCTCATCCTAAATGCATAAATCACTCAGACGTAAAACTCATTAATCTACTGGCCGTGCAGCAAGAGTTGCACTGCATCCCAAATGGCACCCTATTCCCTATATAGTGTACTTCTTTTGACCAGGGCCCACAGGGATATAGGGTATTACATAGGTAATAGGGTGCGATTTAGGACGCAGACTAAGATTTGGCCTTGAGAGGGATTTGAGAGATAGCAGGACCCCTCACTGGTAAAAATACTCTCATCTCCACTCGCATTAACGCATTTCTATTTGTCAAAATCACAATTTACACATCAGACCTGTTATTTGTCATGACAAAAGGGTATGAGATGTCACACACTGCCTGACAGGCGTAGAGGGTGAAGACATGACGACAAACGAAGAGGTGAAAGCTATTGCTTTTCAAACAATGTGTCTGGCAGGAGTTGCAACCCCTCCTAGTCGGAGTGCTCCGAGCAGCCCTGTACCACCCTGGTTCAGCGAGCTAGCTATTCATCCTCTAACTATATTTTAATGAGGGCCTGGTGAACTTGTATATGATTCTGATTAAGGTCTCTGGATGCTGGCCTGGGTTGTTCTGTTATGGCTTAGTCCTCCCTGGTAGCCGGTGCCAGCTCCAATAATGTTTACTCAGTTGAATAACATAGCATGAGAAAGTCCAGGGCTGCCCATCTCTACCATGACTAGCCTCTGTTGGGTTCTTTAAAACCTTTATGAGCGCGCGCGCACGCACACACACACACACACAGACACACACACACACACACACACACTCACACAGCTACAGGTAGGGAAAAAAGTATTTGATCCCCTGCTGATTTTGTACATTTGCCCACTGACAAAGAAGTGATCAGTCTATAATTTTAATGGTAGGTTTATTTGAACAGTGAGAGACAGAATAACAACAAAAAAATCCAGAAAAACGCATGTCAAAAATGTTATAAATTGATTTGCATTTTAATGAGGGAAATAAGTATTTGACCCCCTCTCAATCAGAAAGATTTCTGGCTCCCAGGTGTCTTTTATACAGGTAACAAGCTAAGATTATGAGCACACTCTTAAAGGGAGTTCTCCTAATCTCAGCTTGTTACCTGTATAAAAGACACCTGTCCACAGAAGCAATCAATCAATCAGATTCCAAACTCTCCACCATGGCCAAGACCAAAGAGCTCTCCAAGGATGTCAGGGACAAGATTGTAGACCTACACAAGGCTGGAATGGGCTACAAGACCATCGCCAAGCAGCTTGGTGAGAAGGTGACAACAGTTGGTGCGATTATTCGCAAATGGAAGAAACACAAAAGAACTGTCAATCTCCCTCGGCCTGGGGCTCCATGCAAGTTCTCACCTCGTGGAGTTGCAATGATCATGAGAACGGTGAGGAATCAGCCCAGAACTACACGGGAGGATCTTGTCAATGATCTCAAGGCAGCTGGGACCATAGTCACCAAGAAAACAATTGGTAACACACTACGCCGTGAAGGACTGAAATCCTGCAGCGCCCGCAAGGTCCCCCTGCTCAAGAAAGCACATATACATGGCCGTCTGAAGTTTGCCAATGAACATCTGAATGATTCAGAGGAGAACTGGGTGAAAGTGTTGTGGTCAGATGAGACCAAAATCAAGCTCTTTGGCATCAACTCAACTCGCCGTGTTTGGAGGAGGAGGAATGCTGCCTATGACCCCAAGAACACCATCCCCACCGTCAAACATGGAGGTGGAAACATTATGCTTTGGGGGTGTTTTTCTGCTAAGAGGACAGGATAACTTCACCGCATCAAAGGGACGATGGACCGTCAAATCTTGAGTGAGAACCTCCTTCCCTCAACCAGGGCATTGAAAATGGGTCGTGGATGGGTATTCCAGCATGACAATGACCCAAAAGACACGGCCAAGGAAACAAAGGAGTGGCTCAAGAAGAAGCACATTAAGGTCCTGGAGTGGCCTAGCCAGTCTCCAGACCTTAATCCTATAGAAAATCTGTGGAGGGAGCTGAAGGTTCGAGTTGCCAAACGTCAGCCTCGAAACATTAATGACTTGGAGAAGATCTGCAAAGAGGAGTGGGACAAAATCCCTCCTGATATGTGTGCAAACCTGGTGGCCAACTACAAGAAACGTCTGACCTCTGTGATTGCCAACAAGAGTTTTGCCACCAAGTACTAAGTCATGTTTTGCAGAGGGGTCAAATACTTATTTCCCGCATTAAAATGCAAATCAATTTATAACATTTTTGACATGTGTTTTTCAGGATTTTTTTGTTGTTATTCTGTCTCTCACTGTTCAAATAAACCTACCATTAAAATGATAGACTGATCATGTCTTTGTCAGTGGGCAAACGTACAAAATCAGCAGGGGATCAAATACTTTTTTCCCTCACTGTATGTCTTACTATACTTGTGAGTACTTTTTTGGGACCAACAATCGATTCCCATTCAAATTCCTATTTTCCCTAAGCCCTAACCCTAACCCTAAACCTAACCCTAACCCTAACCCTAACCCTAAACCTAACCTAACACACACACACACACACACACATACTCACACACACCCAGAAGCTGAAACAAACAAACTGTAGGGTGGGAAATCTTTCACACAGTTTTCCTCCAATCCCCTGGCTCTCTCTGTATTAACACAAGACTGAAGCGATATTTTTAACGCAGAAGTCCCAAAAATAACAAGTGGTATAACACTTTCTATCAGTCTGTCTCGCAGTCTGTCTCTCAGTCTGTCTGTCTCTCAGTCTGTCTCACAGTCTGTCTCTCAGTCTGTCTGTCTCTCAGTCTGTCTCTCAGTCAGTCTGTCTATCAGTCTGTCTCTCAGTCTATCTCACAGTCTGTCTCTCAGTCTGTCTGTCTCTCAGCCTGTCTGTCTCTCAATATGTCTCTCAGTCTGTCTCTCAGTCTGTCTGTCTGTCTGTATCTCAGTCTGTCTCTCAGTCTGTATGTCTGTCAGTCTGTCTCTCAGTCTGTCTGTCTATCAGTCTGTCTGTCTATCAGTCTGTCTCACAGTCTGTCTGTCTATCAGTCTGTCTCTCTGTCAGTCTGTCTATCAGTCTGTCTCTCAGTCTGTCTGTCTGTCTGTCTGTCTCTCAGTCTGTCTATAAGTCTGTCTATCAGTCTGTCTGTCTGTCTGTCTCTCAGTATGTCTGTCTATCAGTATGTCTCTCAGTCAGTCTGTCTATCAGTCTGTCTCTCAGTCAGGCTGTCTCTCAGTCTATCAGTCTGTCTATCTATCAGTCAGTCTATAAGTATGTCTCTCAGTCTGTTTCTCAGTCGCTCAGTCTATCTCTCAGTCCGTCTGTCTCTCAGTCTGTCTGTTTCTCAGTATGTCTGTCTCTCAGTCTGTCTCTCAGTCTGTCTGTCTATCAGTATGTCTGTCTATCAGTCTGTCTATCAGTCAGTCTGTCTATCAGTCAGTCTGTCTATCAGTCTGTCTACCTATCTATCAGTCTGTCTCTCAGTCTGTCTCTCAGTCTGTCTCACAGTCTGTCTCTCAGTCTGTCTCACAGTCTGTCTCTCAGTCTGTCTGTTTCTCAGTCTGTCTGTCTCTCAGTCTGTCTCTCAGTCAGTCAGTCAGTCAGTCAGTCAGTCAGTCAGTCAGTCAGTCAGTCTGTCTGTCTGTCTGTCTGTCTGTCTGTCTGTCTGTCTGTCTGTCTATCAGTCTGTCTATCAGTCTGTGTCTCTCAGTCTGTCTGTCTCGCAGTCTGTCTGTCTATCAGTCAGTCTGTCTATCAGTCTGTCTACCTATCTATCAGTCTGTCTCTCAGTCTGTCTCTCAGTCTGTCTCACAGTGTGTCTTTCAGTCTGTCTCACAGTCTGTCTGTCAGTCTGTCTCACAGTATGTCTCTCAGTCTGTCTGTCTCTCAGTCTGTCTCTCAGTCAGTCAGTCTGTCTGTCTGTCTGTCTATCAATATGTCTATCAGTCTATCTGTCTCTCAGTCTGTCTGTCTCGCAGTCTGTCTGTCTATCAGTCTGTCTCTCAGTCAGTCTGTCTATCAGTCTGTATCTCAGTCTGTCTATCAGTCTGTATGTCTGTCTGTCTCTCAGTCTGTCTGTCTATCAGTCTGTCTATCAGTCTATCTATCAGTCTGTCTGTCTGTCTGTCTCTCAGTCATCTCTCAGTCTGTCTCCTTCTCACTCTGTCTGTCTCTCAGTCTATCTCTCAGTCTGTCTGTCTGTCTGTCTGTCTCTCAGTCTGTCTCTCAGTCTGTCTCTCAGTCAGTCTGTCTATCAGTCTGTCTACCTATCTATCAGTCTGTCTCTCAGTCTGTCTCTCAGTCTGTCTCACAGTGTGTCTCAAAGTCTGTCTCTCAGTCTGTCTCTCAGTCTGTCTGTCTCTCAGTCTGTATGTCTCTCAGTCTGTCTCTCAGTCAGTCAGTCTGTCTGTCTGTCTGTCTATCGGTCTGTTTATCAGTCTGTCTGTCTCTCAGTCTGTCTGTCTCGCAGTCTGTCTGTCTATCAGTCTGTCTCTCAGTCAGTCTGTCTATCAGTCTGTATCTCTGTCTGTATCTCAGTCTGTCTCTCAGTCTGTATGTATGTCTGTCTGTCTCTCAGTCTGTCTGTCTATCCGTCTGTCTGTCTGTCTCTCAGTCTTCTCTCAGTCTGTCTCTTTCTCACTATGTCTGTCTCTCAGTCTGTCTCTCAGTCTCTCAGTCTATCTCTCAGTCTGTCTGTCTCTCAGCCTGTCTGTCTCTCAATATGTCTCTCAGTCTGTCTCTCAGTCTGTCTCTCAGTCTGTCTGTCTGTCTGTATCTCAGTCTGTCTCTCAGTCTGTATGTCTGTCAGTCTGTCTCTCAGTCTGTCTGTCTATCAGTCTGTCTGTCTATCAGTCTGTCTCACAGTCTGTCTGTCAGTCTGTCTCTCTGTCAGTCTGTCTATAAGTCTGTCTCTCAGTCTGTATCTCAGTCTGTCTCTCAGTCTGTCTGTCTGTCTGTCTGTCTGTCTGTCTGTCTGTCTCTCAGTCTGTCTATCTATCAGTCAGTCTATAAGTATGTCTCTCAGTCTGTTTCTCAGTCTATCTCTCAGTCCGTCTGTCTCTCAGTCTGTCTGTTTCTCAGTATGTCTGTCTCTCAGTCTGTCTCTCAGTCTGTCTGTCTATCAGTCTGTCTGTCTGTCTCTCAGTCTGTCTCTCAGTCTGTCTGTCTATCAGTATGTCTGTCTATCAGTCTGTCTATCAGTCAGTCTGTCTATCAATCAGTCTGTCTATCAGTCAGTCTGTCTATCAGTCTGTATCTCAGTCTGTCTCTCAGTCTGTCTCACAGTCTGTCTCACAGTCTGTCTCACAGTCTGTCTCTCAGTCTGTCTCACAGTCTGTCTCTCAGTCTGTCTGTTTCTCAGTCCGTCTGTCTCTCCGTCTATCAGTCAGTCAGTCAGTCAGTCAGTCAGTCAGTCTGCCTGCCTGTCTGTCTGTCTGTCTGTCTGTCTGTCTGTCTGTCTGTCTGTCTGTCTGTCTGTCTGTCTGTCTGTCTGTCTGTCTGTCTGTCTGTCTGTCTGTCTGTCTGTCTATCAGTCTGTCTATCAGTCTGTCTGTCTCTCAGTCTGTCTGTCTCGCAGTCTGTCTGTCTATCAGTCAGTCTGTCTATTAGTCTGTCTACCTATCTATCAGTCTGTCTCTCAGTCTGTCTCTCAGTCTGTCTAACAGTGTGTCTTTCAGTCTGTCTCACAGTCTGTCTCTCAGTCTGTCTCACAGTCTGTCTCTCAGTCTGTCTGTCTCTCAGTCTGTCTCTCAGTCAGTCAGTCTGTCTGTATGTCTGTCTATCAGTATGTCTGTCTGTCTGTCTATCAGTCTGTCTATCAGTATATCTGTCTCTCAGTCTGTCTGTCTATCAGTCTGTATCTCAGTCTGTCTCTCAGTCTGTATGTCTGTCTGTCTGTCTATCAGTCTGTCAGTCTATCAGTCTGTCTATCAGTCTGTCTGTATGTCTGTCTCTCAGTCATCTCTCAGTCTCTCAGTCTATCTCTCAGTCTGTCTGTCTCTCAGCCTGTCTGTCTCTCAGTCTGTCTCTCTGTCTGTCTCTCAGTCTGTCTGTCTCTCAGTCTGTCTGTCTCTCAGCCTGTCTGTCTCTCAGTCTGTCTCTCAGTCAGTCTGTCTATCAGTCTGTCTACCTATCTATCAGTCTGTCTCTCAGTCTGTCTCACAGTGTGTCTCTCAGTCTGTCTCAAAGTCTGTCTCTCAGTCTGTCTCACAGTCTGTCTCTCAGTCTGTCTGTCTATCAGTCTGTATCTCTGTCTGTATCTCAGTCTGTCTCTCAGTCTGTATGTATGTCTGTCTGTCTCTCAGTCTGTCTGTCTATCCGTCTGTCTGTCTGTCTGTCTCTCAGTCTTCTCTCAGTCTGTCTCTTTCTCACTCTGTCTGTCTCTCAGTCTGTCTCTCAGTCTCTCAGTCTATCTCTCAGTCTGTCTGTCTCTCAGCCTGTCTGTCTCTCAATATGTCTCTCAGTCTGTCTCTCAGTCTGTCTCTCAGTCTGTCTGTCTGTCTGTATCTCAGTCTGTCTCTCAGTCTGTATGTCTGTCAGTCTGTCTCTCAGTCTGTCTGTCTATCAGTCTGTCTGTCTATCAGTCTGTCTCACAGTCTGTCTGTCAGTCTGTCTCTCTGTCAGTCTGTCTATAAGTCTGTCTCTCAGTCTGTATCTCAGTCTGTCTCTCAGTCTGTCTGTCTGTCTGTCTGTCTGTCTGTCTGTCTGTCTGTCTGTCTGTCTGTCTGTCTGTCTGTCTGTCTGTCTGTCTCTCAGTATGTCTATCAGTCTGTCTGTCTGTCTGTCTCTCAGTATGTCTGTCTATCAGTCTGTCTCTCAGTCAGTCTGTCTATCAGTCTGTCTCTCAGTCAGGCTGTCTCTCAGTCTATCAGTCTGTCTATCTATCAGTCAGTCTATAAGTATGTCTCTCAGTCTGTTTCTCAGTCTCTCAGTCTATCTCTCAGTCCGTCTGTCTCTCAGTCTGTCTGTTTCTCAGTATGTCTGTCTCTCAGTCTGTCTCTCAGTCTGTCTGTCTATCAGTCTGTCTGTCTGTCTCTCAGTCTGTCTCTCAGTCTGTCTGTCTATCAGTATGTCTGTCTATCAGTCTGTCTATCAGTCAGTCTGTCTATCAATCAGTCTGTCTATCAGTCAGTCTGTCTATCAGTCTGTATCTCAGTCTGTCTCTCAGTCTGTCTCACAGTCTGTCTCACAGTCTGTCTCACAGTCTGTCTCTCAGTCTGTCTCACAGTCTGTTTCTCAGTCTGTCTGTTTCTCAGTCCGTCTGTCTCTCCGTCTATCAGTCAGTCAGTCAGTCAGTCAGTCTGCCTGCCTGTCTGTCTGTCTGTCTGTCTGTCTGTCTGTCTGTCTGTCTGTCTGTCTGTCTGTCTGTCTGTCTATCAGTCTGTCTATCAGTCTGTCTATCAGTCTGTCTGTCTCTCAGTCTGTCTGTCTCGCAGTCTGTCTGTCTATCAGTCAGTCTGTCTATTAGTCTGTATACCTATCTATCAGTCTGTCTCTCAGTCTGTCTCTCAGTCTGTCTAACAGTGTGTCTTTCAGTCTGTCTCACAGTCTGTCTCTCAGTCTGTCTCACAGTCTGTCTCTCAGTCTGTCTGTCTCTCAGTCTGTCTCTCAGTCAGTCAGTCTGTCTGTATGTCTGTCTATCAGTATGTCTGTCTGTCTGTCTATCAGTCTGTCTATCAGTATATCTGTCTCTCAGTCTGTCTGTCTATCAGTCTGTATCTAAGTCTGTCTCTCAGTCTGTATGTCTGTCTGTCTCTCAGTCTGTCTGTCTATCAGTCTGTATCTCTGTCTGTATCTCAGTCTGTCTCTCAGTCTGTATGTATGTCTGTCTGTCTCTCAGTCTGTCTGTCTATCCGTCTGTCTGTCTGTCTGTCTCTCAGTCTTCTCTCAGTCTGTCTCTTTCTCACTCTGTCTGTCTCTCAGTCTGTCTCTCAGTCTCTCAGTCTATCTCTCAGTCTGTCTGTCTCTCAGCCTGTCTGTCTCTCAATATGTCTCTCAGTCTGTCTCTCAGTCTGTCTCTCAGTCTGTCTGTCTGTCTGTATCTCAGTCTGTCTCTCAGTCTGTATGTCTGTCAGTCTGTCTCTCAGTCTGTCTGTCTATCAGTCTGTCTGTCTATCAGTCTGTCTCACAGTCTGTCTGTCAGTCTGTCTCTCTGTCAGTCTGTCTATAAGTCTGTCTCTCAGTCTGTATCTCAGTCTGTCTCTCAGTCTGTCTGTCTGTCTGTCTGTCTGTCTGTCTTTCTGTCTGTCTGTCTGTCTGTCTGTCTGTCTGTCTGTCTCTCAGTCTGTCTATCAGTCTGTCTGTCTGTCTGTCTCTCAGTATGTCTGTCTATCAGTCTGTCTCTCAGTCAGTCTGTCTATCAGTCTGTCTCTCAGTCAGGCTGTCTCTCAGTCTATCAGTCTGTCTATCTATCAGTCAGTCTATAAGTATGTCTCTCAGTCTGTTTCTCAGTCTCTCAGTCTATCTCTCAGTCCGTCTGTCTCTCAGTCTGTCTGTTTCTCAGTATGTCTGTCTCTCAGTCTGTCTCTCAGTCTGTCTGTCTATCAGTCTGTCTGTCTGTCTCTCAGTCTGTCTCTCAGTCTGTCTGTCTATCAGTATGTCTGTCTATCAGTCTGTCTATCAGTCAGTCTGTCTATCAATCAGTCTGTCTATCAGTCAGTCTGTCTATCAGTCTGTATCTCAGTCTGTCTCTCAGTCTGTCTCACAGTCTGTCTCACAGTCTGTCTCACAGTCTGTCTCTCAGTCTGTCTCACAGTCTGTTTCTCAGTCTGTCTGTTTCTCAGTCCGTCTGTCTCTCCGTCTATCAGTCAGTCAGTCAGTCAGTCAGTCTGCCTGCCTGTCTGTCTGTCTGTCTGTCTGTCTGTCTGTCTGTCTGTCTGTCTGTCTGTCTGTCTGTCTGTCTGTCTATCAGTCTGTCTATCAGTCTGTCTATCAGTCTGTCTATCAGTCTGTCTGTCTCTCAGTCTGTCTGTCTCGCAGTCTGTCTGTCTATCAGTCAGTCTGTCTATTAGTCTGTCTACCTATCTATCAGTCTGTCTCTCAGTCTGTCTCTCAGTCTGTCTAACAGTGTGTCTTTCAGTCTGTCTCACAGTCTGTCTCTCAGTCTGTCTCACAGTCTGTCTCTCAGTCTGTCTGTCTCTCAGTCTGTCTCTCAGTCAGTCAGTCTGTCTGTATGTCTGTCTATCAGTATGTCTGTCTGTCTGTCTATCAGTCTGTCTATCAGTATATCTGTCTCTCAGTCTGTCTGTCTATCAGTCTGTATCTCAGTCTGTCTCTCAGTCTGTATGTCTGTCTGTCTGTCTATCAGTCTGTCAGTATATCAGTCTGTCTATCAGTCTGTCTGTATGTCTGTCTCTCAGTCATCTCTCAGTCTGTCTCCTTCTCACTCTGTCTGTCTCTCAGTCTGTCTCTCAGTCTCTCAGTCTATCTCTCAGTCTGTCTGTCTCTCAGCCTGTCTGTCTCTCAGTCTGTCTCTCTGTCTGTCTCTCAGTCTGTCTGTCTCTCAGTCTGTCTGTCTCTCAGCCTGTCTGTCTCTCAGTCTGTCTCTCAGTCAGTCTGTCTATCAGTCTGTCTACCTATCTATCAGTCTGTCTCTCAGTCTGTCTCACAGTGTGTCTCTCAGTCTGTCTCAAAGTCTGTCTCTCAGTCTGTCTCACAGTCTGTCTCTCAGTCTGTCTGTCTCTCAGTCTGTATGTCTCTCAGTCTGTCTCTCAGTCAGTCAGTCAGTCTTTCTGTCTGTCTATCAGTCTGTCTATCAGTCTGTCTGTCACTCAGTCTGTCTGTCTCGCAGTCTGTATGTCTATAAGTCTGTCTCTCAGTCAGTCTGTCTACAGTCTGTCTCTCTATCTGTATCTCAGTCTGTCTCTCAGTCTGTATGTCAGTCTGTCTCTCAGTCTGTCTCTCAGTCTGTCTGTCTCTCAGTCTGTCTGTCTCTCAGCCTGTCTGTCTCTCAGTCTGCCTCTCAGTATGTCTCTCAGTCTGTCTCTCAGTCTGTCTGTCTCTCAGTCTGTCTGTATCTCAGTATGTCTCTCACTCTGTCTGTCTCTCAGTCAGTCTGTCTCTCAGTCTGTCTGTCTCTCAGTCAGTCTGTCTGTCAATCTGTCTGTCTGTCTGTATGTCTGTCTGTCTGTCTGTCTGTCTCTCAGTCAGTCAGTCTATCAGTCTGTCTCTCAGTCTGTATCTCAGTCTTTCTCTCAGTCTGTATCTCAGTCTTTCTCTCAGTCTGTATGTCTGTCTGTCTGTCTCAGTCTGTATGTCTGTCTGTCTGTCTCTCAGTCTTCACTCAGTCTGTCTCTTTCTCACTCTGTCTGTCTCTCAGTCTATCAGTCTATCTCTCAGTCTGTCTGTCTCTCAGCCTGTCTGTCTCTCAGTCTGTCTCTCAGTCTGTCTCTCAGTCTGTCTGTCTCTCAGTCTGTCTGTCTCTCAGTCAGTCAGTCTGTCTGTCAGTCTGTCTATCAGTCAGTCTGTCTATCAGTCAGTCTGTCTATCAGTCTGTCTCGCAGTCTGTCTCTCAGTCTGTCTCACAGTCTGTCTCTCTCTCTGTCTCACAGTCTGTCTCTCAGTCCGTCTCACAGTCTGTCTTTCAGTCTGTCTCACAGTCTGTCTCACAGTCTGTCTCTCAGTCTGTCTGTCTCGCAGTCTGTCTGTCTATCAGTCTGTCTCTGTCAGTCTGTCTATCAGTCTGTCTCTCTGTCTGTATCTCAGTCTGTCTCTCGGTCTGTATGTCTGTCTGTCTGTCTGTCTCTCAGTCTGTCTGTCTATCAGTCTGTGTATCAGTCTGTCTGTCTGTCTGTCTCTCAGTCTTCTCTCAGTCTGTCTCTTTCTCACTATGTCTGTCTCTCAGTCTGTCTCTCAGTCTCAGTCTATCTCTCAGTCTGTCTGTCTCTCAGCCTGTCTATCTCTCAGTCTGTCTCTCAGTCTGTCTGTCTCTCAGTCTGTCTGTCTCTCAGTCTGTCTGTCTCTCCGTCTGTCCCTCAGTCTGTCTTTCTCTCAGTCTGTCTGTCTTTCTGTCTGTCTCTCAGTCTGTCTGTCTATCAGTCTGTCTCACAGTCTGTCTCTCAGTCAGTCTGTCTATCAGTCTGTTTGTCTCGCAGTTTGTCTATCAGTCTGTCTCTCAGTCAGTCTGTCTATCAGTCTGTCTCTCTGTCTGTATCTCAGTCTGTCTCTCAGTCTGTCTGTCTCTCAGTCTGTCTGTCTCTCAGTCTGTCTGTCTCTCAGTCTGTCTGTCTCTCAGTCTGTCTGTCTCTCAGTCAGTCAGTCAGTATGTCTGTCTGTCTATCTGTCTGTCTGTCTGTCTGTCTGTCTGTCTGTCTGTCTGTCTGTCTGTCTGTCTATCAGTATGTCTGTCTCTCAGTCAGTCTGTCTATCAGTCTGTCTCTCAGTCTGTATTTCAGTCTGTATTTCAGTCTGTCTGTCTGTCTCAGTCTGTCTGTCTATCAGTCTGTATATCAGTCTGTCCGTCTGTCTGTCTCTCAGTCTTCTCTCAGTCTGTATGTCTGTCTGTCTGTCTCAGTCTGTCTGTCTGTCTGTCTGTCTCTCAGTCTTCTCTCAGTCTGTCTCTTTCTCACTCTGTCTGTCTCTCAGTCTATCTCTCAGCCTGTCTGTCTCTCAGTCTGTCTCTCAGTCTGTCTCTCAGTCTGTCTCTCAGTCTGTCTCTCAGTCAGTCTGTCTATCAGTCAGTCTGTCTATCTGTCTGTCTACCTATCTATATGTCTGTCTCTCAGTCTGTCTCACAGTCTGTCTCTCAGTCTGTCTCTCAGTCTGTCTCACAGTCTGTCTGTCTCTCAGTCTGTCTCACAGTCTGTCTGTCTGTCTGTCTGTCTATTAGTATGTATCTCAGTATATCAGTCTGTCTATCTATCAGTCAATCTATCAGTATGTCTCTCAGTCTATCTCTCAGCCCATCTGTCTCTCAGTCTGTCTGTCTCTCAGTCTGTCTGTCTCTCAGTCTGTCTCTCAGTCTGTCTGTCTATCAGTCTGTCTGTCTCTCAGTCTGTCTGTCTTTCAGTCTGTCTGTCTCTCAGTCAGTCTGTCTATCAGTCTGTCTCTCAGTCAGTCTGTCTATCAGTCTGTCTCTCAGTCAGTCTGTCTCTCAGTCTGTCTATCAGTCTGTCTGTCTATAAGTCTGTCTGTCGCTCAGTCTGTCGCTCAGTCTGTCTCTCAGTCTGTCTCTCAGTCAGTCCATCTATAAGTATGTCAATCTATCTATCTATCTATCTATCTATCTATCTATCTATCTATCTATCTATCTATCTATCTATCTATCTATCTATCTATCTATCTATCTATCTATCTATCTATCTATCTATCTATCTATCTATCTATCTATCTATCTATCTATCAATCAGTATGTCTCTCAGTATGTCTCTCAGTATGTCTCTCAGTATGTCTCTCAGTCTATCGCTCAGTCTGTCTCTCAGTCTGTCTGTCTCTCAGTCTGTCTGTCTCTCAGTCTGTCTGTCTCTCAGTCTGTCTGTCTGTCTCTCAGTCTGTCTCTCAGTCTGTCTCTTTCTCTCTCTCTCTCTCTCTCATGGCCTCCTAGGATGGCTTATCTCGGACACAGCGTGCCGGCCAGAAGGAAGTGGGAACACAAGCGAGATTCCAAGAGTCCCCCGGGCCAGACTACTGTTGAGACAGAAAGAGAGGACTGGGCCAGACTACTGTTGAGACAGAAAGAGAGGACTGGGCCAGACTACTGTTGAGACAGAAAGAGAGGACTGGGCCAGACTACTGTTGAGACAGAAAGAGAGGACTGGGCCAGACTACTGTTGAGACAGAAAGAGAGGGGATTGAGAAAGAGAGGACTGGGTCAGACTAGCGTGACGTGAAAGAGAGGAGGTTGTGTTCAGAATATGCAGTATTGGGTAAGCGCTGCATCAGACCCTTGCGGTCAGGTTTTACTCAACAAAAATACATTATATTGAAAGAGAGGGGATTGAGAAAGAGAAACGGGGTGGGACTAGTGTGAGGTGAAAGAAAGGTTGTGTTTAAACCACTCAGAGAGCAAGACAGGAGGTTTGTGTGGGACTAGACTTTGAGCACGAGACAAGAGATTGGCAGGGTTCAGTTTACAGAGAAAATGGATTCTTAAGTAGTTGAAAAGTAGTCTATGCAACAAACCTTCTACAGGTGCAGCGTATAAACCAAGGCCTTGCTGGAAATGGAGGGAACAAACGACACGTGGAACAGACCAGCATCACATGCAGACAGAGTACAACAGTATCAACACTGATTAGCGCTGAGGAAGTCTGTCTGATTCCCTCCCAACAGATGGCAGCATGGGACACGGCTTAGAGAGAGACAGATCCCCCATTAGACGAACCCCTCATTCACCACCATCTGCATAACACCAGCAAGAGACACAGACGAGATGACCTGATTGGGCAAAAAAAAAGAAGACAAATGGAGCGAGCGGTCCAGCGTTCTCCCTAACAAAGCCGATATGTAAACAGAGGCGGTGGCGAAACACCTGCTAGCAATCTATTAACACGCTGAGAGGAGGGGGGCGCCAGGGCGAGGTGGGGGGAGGAAACGGCCCATCTATTATCCTAGAAACTGATCTGCTCTATTAGCATATAAGCCAAAGAGGCCTTGAGTGTGGAGTAATTTGGGGGGCTGCAGGTAGTACATACAGGGGCTAATGCACTTAATTAGGTTGCATCCATAATGGCACCCTATTCCATATATAGTGCACTACTTTTGACCAGGGCCCATAGGGTCTGTTCTCAATAGTGGCTAGCGCAGAGTAATTAGAGAGAGGAAGGAGGAGGGGGGAGAGAGAAAGAGAGGGAGAAAGAGAGAAAGAGGGAGGGAGAGAGAGAGAGAGAGAGAGTGGGCCCCAGTGCCCCTGGTCTGTAAAGTAGACTGGTAATATTAGTTCTGCGTGATTTGGGTAATTACTTCAAGAGCTGTAGGACGTGCCTGGCCACCGGAAATACTCCAGGGCCCACGCACGCAGCACGTTGGTTCCCCCATAATGCTGAGCGGTGCATATAGATGGCATCCTACTGAATGACCTTAACATACGCTGCTACTATTTAAAGGTTTTCCTTCTGGGTTTCAGATGAAAAAACAACCTCCCAGGCATCGGTAACAGTCGACATCCTAAAAGGTTTTCTTTGCTGAAAGGTGCAGAATAAATACGTGTTTTGCGTATGCATGGAGCCGTGCAGATACATAACTCACCGAGCTGTGTCACCACACACAGTGACCAGTCAGCACTTTAGCCAATTAATAAATAAATGGCGACCAGTGTCTGTTTTAATGCCGAAGCTAAATGTAATCCAGGGTGTTCCGTGACAGTGATGGAGAATCTGGGCTGTCATCATGGAAAATGGACAGGGGCTTGTCTTCACAAGACAGATTTCCTCCCTTTTCGCTGTTTAACACTTATTTGGGCTTTCAAAAAACCTCACCAAAGCTCACAAAAACCTCAAGGCTGCCATTTTGTAAGGAGAAGAGGGTTCTGACTTCGATGGACAGGTCAGGAGGTCTCCTGGTGTACAAAAGACCCGGGAGAGGTCTATCACTGTAGAGGTGATCACAATACAGGACGGGCCATTCATTAAAAACATCTCCATACAGCACTCACTTGGTTTCCTCTCTCTCTCTTCTTTTAGGTTCCACTTCCTTCTTTTGCCCTTTTGTGTTTTTCTCCGGTTGTTCGAGGACACACAGCAACCCAAACGTCGGCCCAGACCCGGGTTCAAATACTATTTGAAATCCTTTCATATGCTTTATTTGGGCATGATTGCACTTTCCTGGCGCAATGGTATCAATAGAATAGTCATAAAATTGCAAACCCAGCCCATCTGCCATCCTGGAGAGCAAACGCTAAAAGTATTTAAAAGATTTCAAGTAGTATTTGAACCCAGGTCTGCATTGGACACAGGCAGTAATGTAGTTATGCCTTAGAGTAGGACTTTAGACCAGACAAAGTGAATGGTTGGCCTGGGAGGCTCATTAATCATCCATGCTGTGTTGAAGGCACTCCTGCAGTAAAAAGGTCAAATTCGATATTACGTCGCCCCATTATCTGTTATTATGCTACCAGACAAGGAATCATACAGGCATTCCGAACGGACGCCGTTTCCTGACTGCCACCCCTGGATACGGGAGAGGAAGTAATCATTCAACTAGCATCGTATGACTATTGTCAGCACAAGACAAAACCCTTCATAGCCCACCCAAATGGAAAATTACAGGCATGTTTTCTATTCGACTTTGGTCCATTCAGACCATTACACCACCTCAAGACAAACCAAAGAAATAGGCTTTACAGTACAGCTAGCTACAGTCCTTCACACGATGTACAGGCCAAACCAACACAGACACTACCTGATACATAGTAGCTGAAGATAAGCGTCCATGCTCACTGCCATAAATAGATCCACCCTGGGAATACACAGTACACGTCCTGGGTAGAGCTGGTGCCTTTTCCAGCCTAGAGATCCAACTTACAGTACAGCTGGTCTGAACCAGTCCGATGCCACTGCTGCTTCCCAGAAACCCCCTGGAGGGAGATGTTTTGGGTGGCAGTGGCGTGTAATTGCTCTCATACACCCTAGCTCTTTATGAATGGACGATGTCAATTAATAATCATGACAGATGAACGGTGACTGTGGCGGCTCCACACCACACAGCCTGTGACCACTCCTGCTGCGATCCGTGCAGATGCCTACACAGCTACCGACTGCTAAACAGTACATGGTGATTGTCTATAGTAAGCTATAGACAGTTGTGGTAACAACAGAGATGGACTAAGACAGTAGTCATGGTGATTGACTATAGTAGGCTATAGACATTTGTGGTAACAACAGAGACGGACTGAGACAGTGGTTATGAAAAGTAAATGCTACTGATCTGCTCTTTAAGAAGAAAACATTCATGCAGGTGGGGAAAGATCCAGGATCGTGCTGCTTGCTCAGAGATTTTTGTGCGCACACACACACTTATACCCACTGCACTAGTAATTGACCGTAACCCCACTATTCACTATTCTCCACAGCAGCCGACACTAAGCTTGACATTAAACAGTGTCTGTGAGTAGTGAGTGTGAATTTAGAGACATACCTTGAAAAGCTCCATCTGATTGGGGTTCTGTTATGTTTGGAAGTGATAAAATGGTGGAGCTTTCCAGGAGGGATCATAAAGTAATTATCATACAATAGCAATGTCACGCTCTGTATAAACTCTGTGAACACTGTGTGCAATGGGATCCAAATAAAATAAATAAAATATAATTTCTAAGCCACTCTTACATACATACACACACACACACACACACACACACACACACACACACACACTATGCACAAAAACACACACTTGCATAATGCATGCAACTAACTATAAACCCTTTGTTCTCAGCGGATAAAGGTCTCTGAGCAATTGTACTGTATGTATAATCAGTCTAGAGCATAAGGGATATAGAAATCGTACATTTAGATCAAACGCAGCTGCATGCTGTAGAAAATAAAAATCCCCTCTATTGGAGACAGACACCCAAGAGGCTATCAAATAGAATCCATTGTCAAACTCTCTGAGAAACTAAAACCCTCAAAGCAACCCTCTGTCCAGTCTACTATACAACCACCCTATCACATTCTTATCCCAGTCACTCTCATCCATTCATTCATTCACTGCTTTCTGTCCTAGTTCTCGTGAATGGTTACTGAATGTGACCTCTCGGACCGCTGGCTCTGACCCTTACCTGCTTGGTGGACAGGTCCCCCTTGGAAGGCACGCTGGGGCTGCCCATTGGGCTCACGGGGGTACTGCGGCTGCCCCCGTTGAACAGTGCCTGCACCGACGCCAGCCACTTCATGATGGAGCCTGACGGGTGGAGGGGGGCCTTGGCTTCAGTTGTGTCCAAAAAAAGAGTCTGGAACCTTGGCACGGCAGTCACAGAGGGTCAATGTAAGCTATGGTCTGGAGCTGTGATGACGTAGAGCACTCTGCGGTTGTTGTCTACCTTGTAGGACTGTTTCTAAAGCTGGTTCCTGTCCTCTCCTTGTAGGACTGTTTCTAAAGCTGTTTCCTGTCCTCTCCTTGTAGTGCCTCAAGCCTATCACAGCACAGGGGACATGGGCGTGACTAGCTCAGCTCGCTCGCTCCCCCCACCAGCCACCAGCTCCAGTGACACTCAATCCTCTCACCCCATCCCACAACCATCTGTCACTTTCTCTTTACCCTTCCACTTTTCTCCCCTATCCCCCTCTCCTAGCCCACCAGCCCCCCCACTGAGCCCAGGGTGATTACTGATGGCAGTCTGCACATCAGATAGATGGCTAGCATTAGCGTAGCTTGGCGTGCATCATACGCAGTCTGTGGGACAGTGGCCTTCTCCATGGTTGAGCAGGGAGCTAGAATAGGGGGGTGGGGACAGGGCTGGTGTAGGGTGGGCTGAAGCTATAGGGAACCAGATCTAATGTTTCAGCCCAGAAGGTCAAGTCGCCCCAAGGTCATCGGTGACTAGCCAAAACAATTCCACACAACCCGAACACAAGCAGCTGGCTGGCCACTGAGAAGAGCAATAACTGGTGTGACTGATTACAATGGTGCATGTGCATTTGTCACTGGATAGTCTATCCAGCCCTTACTCCTCTTCCCCAAGTACTACTGATGGCTGTTTAGGTCTCTACTACATCCAGTCACCTGCAAGAGGAGAACTGTGTGTGTTTGTGTGTTTGTTTGTGTGTGTGTGTGTGTGTGTGTGTGTGCGTATAGGTTCCACGAGTTAGGAGTGGTCAGGGTTGGCAGGCAGGCCGGTATCCATGGACACACACCTCCCTGCGGTGCGCAGCTTCAGCATAATTTAAATGTTGTCACAGAGCATCTCGTCATGGCTGCCTAGACCCTGCATGCCTTCACAGTGAGGGGGACAGAGACGAAGAGGGCCACTACATCACCCGGACAGCCCTGTAGTCCGTCACCACTTCATCTGGGCTCTGGGGCTTCATCTAGGTACAGATCTAGGATCAGCTTCCACTCCCCCAACCCTAACCGTAACCATTAGTGGGGGAAATGCAAAACTGACCCAAGATCAGTGTCTAGAGGCAACTTCACCCTACTTTAATCAGGACACAGTGACATGAGGACAAGGCATTTAATTAAACCAAGACATTTAGCTCCAACGCAACAAAGGAATGAACCATGAATATATAATGAACATGTAAAATGCATGAGGTAATGCCAAATCACTACATAGCTAACATCCTAAAAAGGTATAGAATAGATCTGAATGATTTCACTCGTTCATCACTGACAACCCTGTAATATAGCTTAGCCTACATTATTCATTGCGGCCAAGTGCTCCAACATGCAATGGGGTTGTACTGTAGTCAGAATCTGTTTCGCTCAAGTCATCCCAGGACAAGCTTTTATTTTCCATCTTTCATGGGAAGAATGTCCTCGACATCCCTCAACTGTCATTATCAGAGCCATACTCTCACAAAGATCGGACAGGTGGTTAGACTACAGTACCTCTCTGACAGACAGGTGGTTAGACTACAGCACCTCTCTGACAGACAGGTGGTTAGACTACAGTACCTCTCTGACAGACAGGTGGTTAGACTACAGCACCTCTCTGACAGACAGGTGGTTAGACTACAGCACCTCTCTGACAGACAGGTGGTTAGACTACAGCACCTCTCTGACAGACAGGCGGTTAGACTACAGCACCTCTCTGACAGACAGGTGGTCAGACTACAGCACCTCTCTGACAGACAGGTGGTCAGACTACAACACCTCTCTGACAGACAGGTGGTTAGACTACAGCACCTCTCTGACAGACAGGTGGTTAGACTACAGCACCTCTCTGACAGACAGGTGGTTAGACTACAGCACCTCTCTGACAGACAGGTGGTTAGACTACAGCACCTCTCTGACAGACAGGTGGTCAGACTACAGCACCTCTCTGACAGACAGGTGGTCAGACAACAGCACCTCTCTGACATTTGAAGAGATAGTGACTGATGTTATCCACCACCACAATGAACCTGCTTGATAATAACAACCCATCCCAAGAATGTGTCAATATCCCTGGCTGTGTCTGACTAAACACACATAGTGCACCGGGCTGCAGGCTGGAGCCATCTGGGGAGGGAAGCCTCCATATTGGTGTCCATGTGGCGCTGAAGATAGGGCCAATGGCTTAGGATGCATACCAAATGGCACCCTATTCCCTATTTAGTGCACTACTTTTGACCACGGCCCATAGGGAATAGGGTGTCATTTGGGACCGACCTCTAGAGTTCGATGTATTTTCTAAATCCCTATCGCAGCGTGCCACTGCATATTTCTGTGAGTATACAGGAAGAGCAATGTGTGTCTGTCTGTCTATCCTGGAGACAAAACACACACTCTGAAAACATGCGAAGTGATCTGTTGTGGAGGAAAGTGATCTGGTGTGGAGGAAAGTGATCTGTTGTGGAGGAAAGTGATCTGTTGTGGAGGAAAGTTACAGTGAGGGAAAAAATTATTTGATCCCCTGCTGATTTTGTACGTTTGCCCACTGACAAAGACATGATCAGTCTATAATTGTAATGGTAGGTTTATTTGAACAGTGAGAGACAGAATAACAATCCAGAAAAACGCATGTCAAAAATGTTATAAATTGATTTGCATTTTAATGAGGGAAATAAGTATTTGACCCCCTCTCAATCAGAAAGATTTCTGGCTCCCAGGTTTCTTTTATACAGGTAACGAGCTGAGATTAGGAGCACACTCTTAAAGGGAGTGCTCCTATTCTCAGCTTGTTACCTGTATAAAAGACACCTGTCCACAGAAGCAATCAATCAATCAGATTCCAAACTCTCCACCATGGCCAAGACTAAAGAGCTCTCCAAGGATGTCAGGGACAAGATTGTAGACCTACACAAGGCTGGAATGGGCTACAAGACCATCGCCAAGCAGCTTGGTGAGAAGGTGACAACAGTTGGTGCGATTATTCGCAAATGGAAGAAACACAAAAGACCTGTCAATCTCCCTCGGCCTGGGGCTCCATGCAAGATCTCACCTTGTGGAGTTGCAATGATCATGAGAACGGTGAGGAATCAGCCCAGAACTACACGGGAGGATCTAGTCAATGATCTCAAGGCAGCTGGGACCATAGTCACCAAGAAAACAATTGGTAACACACTACGCTGTGAAGGACTGAAATCCTGCAGCGCCCGCAAGGTCCCCCTGCTCAAGAAAGCACATATACAGGCCCGTCTGAAGTTTGCCAATGATCATCTGAATGATTCAGAGGAGAACTGGGTGAAAGTGTTGTGGTCAGATGAGACCAAAGTCGAGCTCTTTGGCATCAACTCAACTCGCCGTGTTTGGAGGAGGAGGAATGCTGCCTATGACCCCAAGAACACCATCCCCACTGGGGTGTTTTTCTGCTAAGGGGACAGGACAACTTCACCGCATCAAAGGGACGATGGACAGGGCCATGTACCGTCAAATCTTGGGTGAGAACCTCCTTCCCTCAGCCAGGGCATTGAAAATGGGTCGTGGATGGTATTCCAGCATGACAATGACCCAAAACACACGGCCAAGGCAACAAAGGAGTGGCTCAAGAAGAAGCACATTAAGGTCCTGGAGTGACCTAGCCAGTCTCCAGACCTTAATCCCATAGAAAATCTGTGGAGGGAGCTGAAGCTTCGAGTTGCCAAACGTCAGCCTCGAAACCTTAATGACTTGGAGAAGTTCTGCAAAGAGGAGTGGAACAAAATCCCTCCTGAGATGTGTGCAAACCTGGTGGCCAACTACAAGAAACGTCTGACCTCTGTGATTGCCAACAAGGATTTTGCCACCAAGTACTAAGTCATGTTTTGCAGAGGGGTCAAATACTTATTTCCCTCATTAAAATGCAAATCAATTTATAACATGTTTTTTTTGTTTGTTTTTTGTTATTCTGTCTCTCACTGTTCAAATAAACCTACCATTAAAATTATAGACTGATCATGTCTTTGTCAGTGGGCAAACGTACAAAATCAGCAGGGGATCGAATACTTTTTTCCCTCACTGTATCTGTTGTGGAGGAAAGTGATCTGTTGTGGAGGAAAGTGGTCTGTTGTGGAGGAAAGTGGTCTGTTGTGGAGGAAAGTGGTCTGTTGTGGAGGAAAGTGATCTGTTGTGGAGGACAATAGAAATAGAAAAAGTGACAAGCGCTGGTGGCATTCCAGGGAAAAGAATGACTGGTGACTCACCCCAGTGTGTGTGTGTGTGTGTGTGAGCAGGGGAGCTATGACTTGTAGACCTAATGAAAGCCGTTCTGGTACAGTGTAAGCAATATAAGCTGTTCAACATCACTCGTAAGGAGGCAATTAGATGTTATATGATGCAAAACCAAGCAATAGTACATCTTAAACATTAAACAAAGACAATAACAATGAATGAACTAAGTGCACCACACATTTCTGTGACCAACAAAATGAAAAACTTCAAGCTGAACACATTGTGTCACGTGTTGTTATTGAATCTCAGATGAGAATGATAAAGTCTTCCTGGTGAAATGAACGGGAAGCAGACCTCTTAACAGATCACTTGGCAAAGCTTGATTCCCATACTGTGTGCATATGAGTGCAAATAACTATTATTGGCTTCACTTCAGATGTAACCTGGCGATATGTGGTGATTTTAAATAACGTATTTTGCGTACCTTTCATATACTTGATGTCTGAAAAATGTTCTCTTAAGAAGAGAAGAGAATGTTAGTAAGGCCTGTATGACATCCCTATACCAACCATAGACGCCTCCAGAATACAGACTTCCCTCTGGTTTCACTGCAACAGACATCCCTATATCAACCATAGAGGCCTCCAGAATACAGACTTCCCTCTGGTTTCACTGCAACGCTAGACTTTCGCTATCCTGGTCACCGTGCCAGACTGTTGGCTCAATAACCGAACACCATCTCTCCCAGATAGATAGGTGCGTCCCGAATGGCACCCTATTCCCTATATAGTGCACTACTTTTGACCAGCGCCCTATGGGCCCTTGTCAAAAGTAGTGCACTTTATAGGGGATAGGGTGCCATTTGGGATGCAATCATTGAATTGGCTCTGGAAACTCTACAGTCTCAGCACCACCGCTCCCCAGTCCAAGCGCACAAACATCCAGCTCCAAACATGTTGAAGAATCACAACCAGAGGGGGGCCTTTCTTTCCCAGCAGCCTTTGAGACTAAGGGGGTCGTGGAGGGGCGTCATGAGGGTTGCTGGTGCGCGGGCTCCAGTTTTGGATGCCCTCCACGTTTCCCCTGCTCTCACATCCCTGCTTTTCAGCACTCACTCCATGTTGAATGCCTGACGGAGACGCGGGCTTTCATCCCCGTCCAAGCGGCTAGGGAGAAAATCAAGAGGGCCGTAAACGTCTCCTCATGAGAGAGGCATTAAAATAAACTCACTTGTGGTTCCCCTAATCCAAGCAGGAACGAACAGGCCTCCAGCTCCAGCCCGATAGACATTTTCTCCACAAACCTCAAGAGTTGCAACTTGCCACCTTCACAAAAAGAGGATTCGTTTTGGACACAAAATACTGTCGCGGGTGCCTGTGTATAGGCTACATGCTAGTCTGGGAAATTACTTCAGCTGTCACTCACAAGCTGAAGGTTGAGGCTGATACAGATTGAGTGTGTAAAAGCTCCATTTACTGCAACATGGTTTCATATAGGATACAGTGATGTCATGAATCATAATGAACACCAAACAGAGAGTGAGTTCATTAATTCAACACAGTGCCCTCCAAGAAAGACAGCAAATCCCCATGGAGGTCCTGTCTTGACACAGAGAGAGAGAGAGAGAGAGAGAGAGAGAGAGAGAGAGAGAGAGAGAGAGAGAGAGAGAGAGAGAGAGAGAGCGAAAGAGAGAGAAAGAGAGAGAGAGAGAGAGAGAGAGAGAGACCGAGAGAGAGACACAGAGAGAGAGAGAGCGAGAGAGAGCGAGAGAGAGACACAAAGAGAGAGAGAGAGACCGAGAGAGAGACACACAGAGAGACACACAGAGAGAGAGAGAGAGAGGAGAGAGAGAGAGAGAGAGACCAAGAGAGAGACACAGAGAGAGAGAGAGACCGAGAGAGAGACCGAGAGAGAGACAGAGAGAGAGAGAGAAAGAGAGAGAGAGAGAGAGAGAGAGAGAGAGAGAGAGAGAGAGAGAGAGAGAGAGAGAGAGAGAGAGAGAGAGAGAGAGAGAGAGAGAGAGAGACAGAGAGAGAGAGAGAGACACAGAGAGAGAGAGAGAGAGAGAGAGCGAGAGAGAGTCCTCCACCCAGACGATTACCATTAGTGTGTCAGAGGAAATGATGAGGCCTGAGTCCTACAGCTGGAATGCCCAAACACCAGAGAGCCAGCTGACTCCCAGAAGGGATGAAATGTACAAAGACATTAGGAGTCAACTTCAGCTTCTCTGCCCCCTCCTTGTGAGGTCTCCTCTGTGTGTGCTGGTTTCCTTCTACAATAGAACAATAAGGACACTTAAATATGGACTAGACATGACATTACAGTATTATTCCCTGAAGCGGAGCACAAGTAGCAACTAGCACCGAGCGGTTCTTTTCTGGTCTGTTCATAATCATCACTTGGGTGGTTGTTTGGAAGTGCGGGTCCTCCAGAGCCTGGTTCTCTTCCTTGTTGCACTGGGACTTTTATCATGGATGCACCTCAAACTCACCCCCTCCTCCCAACTCGCCTCAATGGACACCTTCCTCACGACAAAATAAATGTTGTAAATGCCATTAAACGCAGCAGCATAGTGGGCAGAGACGTCCATAAATCAACCAGTGCGCAACGCTGCAACTCTGCTTTAAGTAAAATGTCACAAGTCACGTCTTTGCCTCCGTAACACTTCTTCATCAGTTCGTGTTACCATAAACACGCCTTTGTTTAATTAGGGCTCCCACGTGGCAGGTTGTTTGTAAGCAAGGCAACACAGACGTTCCTAATTTAACAGTGATATACTGCAGGCAGAGACGTGATGTTTTGATACCATTACATACATACAAACATACCGCAAATTACAAGGTTATTGCTGAGATATACAGGAGAGTGGAGTAAATAAAGTGACCTATATAGGGACACCTCTAAGCATCATGGGAGAACCTGGGTGTTGCAGCAGGCAGCACTTGGCTGGAGTTTTCACTGTCTCTTCATTGTCTGCCAGCGGATCTGGGGCGGGGGAGGGGGGAGGGGGGTGGGACGATGCTCGAGAAGTTGAGTTTCTGGCAGATGCTTTTGGACCCACACAGATGTAAACAATTATCCAGCAAAACGCACATGACGGGGAGCGGGGGGCTCCAGTGTTTGTATTAATTGACCACTCTCTCTTAATAACAGGGCAGGAACCCATTTGACTTTCCAGACCAGAGGATCTGGAACAGCCTTAGAAGAAGCCAAGGCAGGCCAAGCCCTCCAACTAAAACAACAGGGAGCTGAACAACAGCCATTCTTTACATGGGGGGGGGGGGGGGGGAGTCTGGCAAAATGTTCCAGTTGAAAATATCATGGACCAAATATCCCCACCCCATAATGCAGAGTTTGTATCTCACATGGCAGCTTCACAGGAAAGCTAAAACAAATTCAGCCTGATCCCATTACCTAACTACTAACATTTCCTGTGATGTGGGTCCTGGGCAGTAGCCCACTGGCCTGTAGGCGCGGAGAGTGAGGGGACTTGAGGACAGGTGGGGTGGAGTGTTGAATGCTGCTGGACAGATTTGATCAAACATACGCTATAACTAAAAAGGTGGTGTAATAGGATCTGCAATTAGATTACAAAAGACCATCCCCAATAAACAACTCACAGGAGTAATATTATTCAGTCAATATGTCAATAACATCCAATCTTCCCATCACTCTTTTTTTCACACAGTTATTTTTTGTCTCTGTTTCTCCTGTAACAGCAGCAGTAAACAGAGCTAACTCTCAAATTAGCTTTTGTAGAACTCCCTCTCTTCCTAGCGCAAATAATCCCCTCCGTTTTGCTGGGGAGCTGGAAAGTTACAGCCCAAAATACATAGGCGTAATAAACAAGCCCTTTCACATGTGTAAAAAAAGAAACTGGGAGTTGTGGGTAAAATAGAGCTGTTGGCATGGCAGCGGTGGAGGCAGGCGGTGATATTTCACCCAGCGGTGAGTCGGGGCGCGGGGCAGAGCAGGAGGAGGGCAGGTGTTATCAGGTCAGCTCATCAAAGAGCCATCTCTCATCTGGGTGTGTGCTGCCTGGCAGGAGATGTGAAAGGTTAGAGAGGTGGAGGAGGAAAAACAGACACACACACACACACCTCTGTAGGAATTTTCACAGTGGAAATAGAAATCAAACCCTGATATCTGATAAAAACTACAACATTAAGGGCTCTATTTGAACAAACCTAATGCAATGGTCAATATAAGTGCTATAGGTTCAGGGGTGGTTCAGAAATATTTTTAGTTATTTTCACTAATCACAATTATTGGCGCACTTGCTGGCGTTGGCGCAAAAGGGATGGTTTTTGATGAATAAACAAGTTGTGGGTGTGTCGAGGCTTGGCACCCTCAGCGGCCAATCAGAACATGCTCCATGGTGAAATATGTGGTTGCTTCAGTTTGTGTATTTTACAGCCTTTTATGTATTGCCTTGGAATCAGGCGCAGGTAAGGGGCGTACCGGGCTGGTAACACGCACCACTGGTTTGGTGCGGGGAGCATGTACGGGCCGTACCGGACTGGATACACGCACCACTAGTTTGGTGCGGGGAGTAGGTACGGGCCGTACCGGACTGGATACACGCACCACTGGTTTGGTGCGGGGAGCAGGTACGGGGCATACCGGGCTGGCGACACGCACCACTGGTTTGGTGCGGGGAGCAGGTACAGGCCGTACCGGACTGGATACACGCACCACTGGTTTGGTGCGGGGAGCAGGTACGGGGCGTACCGGGCTGGCGACACGCACCACTGGTTTGGTGCGGGGAGCAGGTACGGGCCGTACCGGACTGGGGAGGCGCACTGGTGACAGTGCGTAGAACCGGAGCAGGATATACTGGACCGTGGAGGCGTACTGGAGGTCTGGAGTGTACAGCTGGCACAACCCGTCCTGGCTGGATGACCACTTTCGCACGGCATGTGCGGGGCGCTGGCACAGGACGCACTGGGCTGTGAACGCGCACTGACGACACAGTGCGTATCTCCGCATACCTTGGTTCCTCAATGAACACACGCTCCTTTTGTTGCCTGACCAGCTCCTCTCTCCGTGCATCCACTATTTCCTTCTCCCTACGGGCCTCCTGCAGCGCCTCCTCTTGAAGGGAGCTCTCCTGCTCTATTCTCGCTATCAGCCCCCGTAATGTGGTGGCCTCCTCTCTCAAATTGCTGATCCGCAGGTCTTGGAGGACCTCTAAAATAGCGGCCTCCTCCTCTACAGTCAGCCCTTTCACGGCCTCCTGCTGCTTCGTCGACCACCCCGTGTGCCCCCCCAAAATTTTTTCTTGGGGATGCCTCTCGGGTCTCCTTCGTCGTCTCGCATTTTGGAGTCGCCGTCTTTTCTCCCTCGCTGCCTCTGTTTGCTCCCAAGGAAGGCGATCCATACCATCCTGGATCTCTTCCCACGTCCATGATCCTTTTCCTTCCAGTATCTCCTCCCATGTCCAGGCTTTCTGCTTTTCCTGGCCACGCTGCTTGGTCCGTTGGTGGTGGGATCTTCTGTCACGGTCGTTGAGTACAGGATTGGACCAAGGTGCAGCGTGGAATGCATACATGTTTATATATAAAGTAAACACACGACAAAACAACAAAAGCAACGTAACGTGAAGCTCACAATGGCTACACACACACACAAGCCAAACAAGAGTCAAGATCCCACAACTAAGGTAGGCAAAATGGCTGCCTAAGTATGATCCCCAATCAGAGACAACAATCGACAGCTGCCTCTGATTGGGAACCACACCCGGCCAACATAGATCTAAACATACTAGATCATACACATAGATATACACATTACATAGATACTCACACCCTGACCAAACCAACTAGCGAACTCTATGTCAGGGCGTGACAGTCCAATAGTTCATTCTCAGCTGAACAACAAAAGCTTTTCTTGGGTCAAAACTAAGGACCTTAGCCCTCTAACATCTCTTCTAAATGAAGGGTGCGTGTCCGAGTTAGACTCAAGCTTTTCTCCAAGGCAGTCGTCAAATCCACGGAGGCCCTCTATGTTCACGCTTGACTGGTCTTTCTCCAAAGAGCAACTCCAAGAGGAAAAGCCAAATGTCTGTGACATAATGTTACATTACAATGAAATTAATCATGTCTTTCTCTGACAATTCAATTAAATCGGCACGACATTTCACCCTCCCACAATTTCGTATTTTTGGTTCCCTTGGCAGGTGCTTAGTGGTGACAAACCTCTCTGTGTTTCTGTGTCGGATCAAGGGCTTTTCAATAGCACGCATACCCGCACTCACACAAATACACACACAGTGTATTTGTGCATTTTCCCAGAGGTAACTCAGCCAGATGGCCACAAAGCGAATGAGTTTTAAAGTGGGTCGGGTGACACAGATCAGCACGAGGTCACATCCCTGGGCCCAAAACCACACTGTCTCCTTTTAGCCCTCAGTTTGATGGGCTTCAAAGTTTTGGGAAAGACTACCCAACGCCAGAGAAAAGAGGGAGGCGGAATATGCTAAAATACCAAGTCAGTGCAGCAAACGCCAAGGAACTTTCACTGGCCTGACACACTCTCATCCAAAACACTGACTGACCATTGACTTGACATCAAATCATGAAGTATATAGAAGTATTGAAGTCCATCCAACTAAATCAGTCTAAAGCAAGCCAATGTCTCTGGGCCGGTCAGTATGATTTCTGTTGCCCCCCCAAACGTTTTGGCGACGCAGACGGACAGCTGCCAATCCGTAATGAGGAACAAAAATGGCATGGTGAAGTGGTGCATCTGTTGTGGATTTGGCAAGACAGCCTCAAAGAAAACTCTGACCTTTTATAGAAACCATAAAAAGACCGCAGTCAGGGATAGGATAAAAAATTCTGGGTAAACAAAATCTGTTGGCTACACAGATCTGGGATTGGCTGTAAATGTATGTTCATGTTCTCCAAGGTATTGAGAGGACACCACATCGTCTAATCGTCCGGAATATTTCTCCAGGATCTTCCAAAGGAGGGAAATCTATACTATCATTATATCAGTCCCGTAAGGGAGGAAAAAACCTCACAACTCTTGGGGTTTTGGAGAAGACATCTCATCCAGATGTTGATGAGCCAATCCAGTGTTTCGACACATATCAAACGGGAGCATGTGTGTATCCTGTCATCTGTGGCCTCCGAATCATCCGAACATGATATTTTACGGCTGCTGAGAAGGACACCATTAAACCTCCATTTGCACTAACCTCATAACCTCAGGGTCACGTCTAGAAAAAGACATCCCTATCTATCAACCTGATGAAGCCCTGTTCAGGTGAATACATCCCTATCAACCTGATGAAGCCCTGTTCAGGAGAATACATCCCTCTAAACATGATGAAGCCCTGTTCAGGAGAATACATCCCTATCAACCAGATGAAGCCCTGTTCAAGAGAATACATCCCTATCTATCAACCTGATGAAGCCCTGTTCAGAAGAATACATCCCTATAAACCTGATGAAGCCCTGTTTAGGAGATTACATCCCTATCAAACTGATGAAGCCCCGTTCAGGAGAATACATCCCTATCAACCTGATGAAGCCCTGTTCAGGAGAATACATCCCTATCTATCAACCTGATGAAGCCCTGTTCAGGAGAATACATCCCTATCTATCAACCTGATGAAGCCCTGTTCAGGAGAATACATCCCTATCTATCAACCTGATGAAGCCCTGTTCAGGAGAATACATCCCTATAAACATGATGAAGCCCTGTTCAGGAGAATACATCCCTATCAACCAGATGAAGCCCTGTTCAAGAGAATACATCCCTATCTATCAACCTGATGAAGCCCTGTTCAGAAGAATGCATCCCTATAAACCTGATGAAGCCCTGTTTAGGAGATTACATCCCTATCAAACTGATGAAGCCCCGTTCAGGAGAATACATCCCTATCAACCTGATGAAGCCCTGTTCAGGAGAATACATCCCTATCTATCAACCTGATGAAGCCCTGTTCAGGAGAATACATCCCTATCTATCAACCTGATGAAGCCCTGTTCAGGAGAATACATCCCTATCTATCAACCTGATGAAGCCCTGTTCAGGAGAATACATCCCTATCTATCAACCTGATGAAGCCCTGTTCAGGAGAATACATCCCTATCTATCAACCTGATGAAGCCCTGTTCAGGAGAATACATCCCTATAAACCTGATGAAGCCCTGTTCAGGAGAATACATCCCTATCTATCAACCTGATGAAGCCCTGTTCAGGAGAATACATCCCTATCTATCAACCTGATGAAGCCCTGTTCAGGTGAATACATCCCTATAAACCTGATGAAGCCCTGTTCAGGAGAATACATCCCTATCAACCTGATGAAGCCCTGTTCAGGAGAATACATCCCTATAAACCTGATGAAGCCCTGTTCAGGAGAATACATCCCTATCTATCAACCTGATGAAGCCCTGTTCAGGAGAATACATCCCTATCTATCAACCTGATGAAGCCCTGTTCAGGAGAATACATCCCTATCTATCAACCTGATGAAGCCCTGTTCAGGAGAATACATCCCTATCTATCAACCTGATGAAGCCCTGTTCAGGAGAATACATCCCTATCTATCAACCTGATGAAGCCCTGTTCAGGAGAATACATCCCTATAAACCTGATGAAGCCCTGTTCAGGAGAATACATCCCTATCTATCAACCTGATGAAGCCCTGTTCAGGAGAAAACATCCCTATCTATCAACCTGATGAAGCCCTGTTCAGGTGAATACATCCCTATAAACCTGATGAAGCCCTGTTCAGGAGAATACATCCCTATCAACCTGATGAAGCCCTGTTCAGGAGAATACATCCCTATAAACCTGATGAAGCCCTGTTCAAGAGAATACATCCCTATCAACCTGATGAAGCCCTGTTCAGGAGAATACATCCCTATTAACCTGACGAAGCCCTGTTCAGGAGAATACATCCCTATAAACATGATGAAGCCCTGTTCAGGAGAATACATCCCTATCAACCTGATGAAGCCCTGTTTAGGAGAATACATTATGTCATTTGCTCACTCTCTCACTGCCTCCTCTTTCTCTCTCTCTCTCTCTGCTAATAAGAAATACGATTTCCCTTTATAGGGGCAGGACGTCATTGCAAATAATAATCTGTTCTTAATTGACCTCCTGTATAAAGGTTTAATAAATATAAGGAATGTATACTATAGCATTCCATAATAGTTTCAGCCATAGCTCTCGATTGCCATGTACGGAGAAGCATCATTGAAAATCTCCACCAACGTAAACACACTGTGCCCAAGAAAACCCACAGCTTTGGCTTTGGCAAGGCGCTGTCACAGGCCCGGCAGAAAGCCTGGATGAAAGCACTGCTGAGCCTGGCGGCGGCTTGCTTCCACTGCACGCTGCATTAAGGGGAACAACAGGTCTGCAGCAATTCCATTCCCTGCCCAGAGTTCCCCTCATCCCCCCATCCATCCTTTAAAAGGATAACACAGCCCAATCCCTCCTGGACCACGCGCTAACGCAAGGATTTGTTAAGCTAATGCTAGGATATGCTACGCTAACGCTAGGATATGCTACGCTACCGATGCGATATGCTACACTAACACTAGGATATGCTACGCTAGGCTATACTAGGCTACAGTGCTTACTCTCTTCCTGGCACAGGGGCTCAGTAGCCTAACGATAACGTCAGGCCAGAGGATTGGGCTTACTGAGACATAAAAGAAAGGAGTCTGGTCTCTCAGGACACAACAGCATTCAAACTTCCAGGCAGATACCCGACTCGCAGATGTTTGTAGTCTGGCCAGGACACACCATCATTTACATTACATTTACATTTTTAGTCATTTAGCAGACGCTCTTATCCAGAGCGACTTACAGTTGTCCGCTGTGCGCCAAAGCCAGAGTCTGTCTCTTAGACACTGTTCACTCACTCACTCAAGAGTTCCTCCATCTGTGTTCGCATTTGTGTATGTGTGTGTTTTAGTGTGTGTATGCACATCTGTGTGTGTGTGTGTTTCAGTGTGTGTGTATGTGCGTGCGCATGTGTGGGTGTATGCACATTTGTGTGTGTGTTTTACAGCTCTGTGAAATGGATTCACATCACATGTGAGACAAAGGAATGGGCTAATAAATGGGAAAAATGTGAAGACAGACAGTGGGACTGAAAGATGGACAGCTTTATGGACGCCCACTTCTCACTACTTCCTGGAGTCTCTTTTGACATTAGGTGAAGCAAAGCCACAGGATATTCCACTTCATCCATCGGCAGATGGCAGAGGTGACAGTTATTGTCCAGGGGTGTAAGCACTAGGAACCAAATGGAAGCAAACGGGATGAAACGGGGAGGGACCTACCTGAATGTGTCCAATAGAAACTCCTGTTTTCATTGCAAACTGTTTTCCGGTTTGCTACAGTGTGTGTTTGTGTCCTCAGCATAGGAGGGGATGGATTATGGATTATTATCATTATCTGAACAGAGAGGCATAATTCCGTCTGTTATAATGATGACAACTCTATCATCTACTAGTTATTTATTTAATTGATCATTCCCCCGCACCCCTTTACTGCTCAGAGATTCTGGGCAGAAAGTGGCAGACAAAGGAGCCAGCAGGCGTCCGTGATAGCGTTAGGTCTTTTTGATGTTATTTTGAACAAAGTTTGGTAACAGAATGACAGATTGTTTGTGCCGTCATTCTGTTACCAAACTTTGCATCTGCACTGTTCTTCAAGAAAATGTGTTTTTGTGAAATGTTCAGTGGAAATTGTTAAAAGTAGTCCTTGTGCATAGAGTTGTCTGGTTTGTTCAACTTGCCAATCATTGTTTTTTATTTGGACATACATTTTAAAGTAATACATCTGAGTCTCAGGATCACTCTGTTACCGTGGAATTGCCCAACAACAACTCTCAACGGCTGTTTTCATATGGGGATGAAGAACACAGTCTACTTCACATGAGCACTGCATTCATTCGTTCCATGGTCTTATTGATAGTCACAAATGGAAATCACTCCACAACGCTTTGGTCTGCATCCCAATTCTCCACCTTCCTCCCAAAGTCTGCACTTGTCTCCCTGTCATGGATTTTAAAACATTGAATTGGTGTTAGTATTGGCTTGAGGGAGTTTTCACCACGACAGGGTGCACACTTTGGGAGAAGGGTGAAGAATCTGGACGCAGCCTTTGTTCCAGATAAGAACAGGAGTTTGATCTGCGATCACTGACTGGAAATGATGTTCTGAATGACAGCACAGCAGGAACACCAGCAACATCAACTGAAAGGTGAAATGTCTAACCACAGCCAGCCAGCCCCGGTCCTCTGCTAAAGAAAAAGGCCATTGAGCCAGACTATACCTGCTTTGTCTCTCGCTAATGACTCCATGTTTCAAACCCAGCGGAGGCTGAATAATTCAATAAATCGCCTGCTGGGCCCAAGGCAAATATTAATACTCCTGGATGGTCATTTCAAAAGACAAAAACAGTGCGTCCCAAATGGCACCCTATTCCCTATATATGGGCTCTGGTCAAAAGCAGTGCACTATATAGCGAATAGGGTGCCATTTGGGACGCAGACATACAGCCATTTCTCTTGGATCCATTATTTATGGAGACCACCTGAGCTGGGGGAGCTGAGCCCTCTAGAAGAGAAGCCAAGACCACCATCTTGGGGGCCAAGACCACCATCTTGGAACGTGCAGGGTGACATTTTCGACACTTCCGCTGCCTGACCACAGAAATGCACCAGTTCAGAGTCAAACAGAGAACACAGGGCTGACTCCTCACTGGGATGGAGCCATTTATCACTCTAGTTCAAAGTCAAACAGAGAACACAGGGCTGACTACTCACTGGGATGAGAACATTCATCACTCACTAGGTGCTAAAGGGCCGTCACGCCTCTACATCTCTCTGTTTCTCTCTCTTCCTCTGTGGAGTCTCTTTTGCCCACTGTCTTGCTCTCTCTATCTCCCTCCCTCCGTCTCTGTGAGGACTCCCTCTCCATGTCTATCTCCCTCTCCCTCCATCTCTCTCACTCTCTCTCTGGTGACATACAGTAAGAACCTTGGTCGGTGTTTTCAGGCCAAGACGGATGAGTCAACATCTACCATCGCTTGTTACTCTAATGACCATGTTTAATGGGAGGAAGGGGGCCAGGGGGATGGCTGGGTGGGTGAAGAGGTAGGTGGGTGGTTGGGTAACTCAGAGGTTCCTTCCAAATGGGCCATCTGGTTCTACCGAACACACAAACATACCCAACAAAAAAGACTGTGGAAAACGCATCTGGAAGACTAATGTTTACAGTCTCACTTGGCCACTGTTCCCACTCAACACTTGGAGAGGAACTGGAACTGAGTGCCAAGCACGGCGCTACCAAAACAAGTTTACATTGAAGCCTTTTTTTTATCTGATCTGTGTGTGGTCAGCTTCCTACTCAATCAGCACTCTTTCTGCGTCCCAAATGGCACCCTATTCCATCAATAGTATACTTTTGAACAGGGTCCGTTACCAGAAGTAGTCCACTATGTAGGGAATAGGCTGGCATTTGGGAGGCATTGTTTACGTCCGGCCCTTCGAGGCTGAGGGGTTCGCTGTTATTGCTCTCTCTGTCACTGGCTGCTTTGAATGAATCTGTTGTTTGGACGGGCCAAGCTCCGGTCTTAAGGAACATCCATAAAAACATCAACAGGAGTCTCTCCAGAATAGTCATGGTCAGACCCACCACTCTACACTGCTGGAGTGTTCAGTAGGCTGCAGTGACCTAAACAACAACACAGGATCCAGTCTGATACTGTGACGGTGCCGTACCAGCTTCTACTCTGGTAAGACAGAATCAGCCTTCGAGCTAGCACTGTGGCAGCGTCCCAAACGGCACCTCACTCCCCTGGACCACCCATACGTAAAAATGTATGCACACATGACTGTAAGTCGCTTTGGATAAAAGCGTCTGCTAAATGGCATATTATTATTATTTATTTATTACATAGTGCACTACTTTTGACCAGAGCTCTATGGGTCCCGGTCAAAATAGTGTACTATATAGGGTGCTATTTGGGATGAAGCCCATCCTCTGGTCTTTTTGAACAGCTGCAGTATGGTTGGATATGAGAGAGGCTGTGTTGGAAGCCTTGGGCATTGGGGAGACAGACCCACTGAATCAGGGCTCTTTCCCTGTTCTGAACCAGAACAGAAGCGACTAACACAACCGCAGGTGCAGCAGAGGCAGAGGCAAGGACAGGTAAACCACCTCCATTAACAGACCCTGGAAAACACACAAACAGCATTAGCACTGGGCAGTCAGGGGACATGGGGATATGACAGAGATGAACCTCTTAAATATGAGAGACAGAGATACAAACAGCTCTCTAGTGTCTCGTGGGTTCAAACACATTTTATTTCAATTCTGAGAATATACACACTTTAGTATTATATTATAGTATTCAGCACTGTAGTATTTATTTAGTACCGTTCTAGTATTTAGAATGTGTCACGCCCTGGCTCTGGGACTCTGTTATGTTGCGCCAGGGTGGGTTGTTTCTATGTGTTTTGTGTGCTAGGTTGTTTATCTAGTTCATTTGTTTCTATGTTGGCCGGTGTGGTTCTCAATCAGAGGCAACGTGAATCAGCTGTTGCTTGTTGTCTCTGATTGGGAACCATACTTAGGTAGCCTGTTTTGCCACAGTGTTTGTGGGATCTTGTTCCGTGTTGGTTTGTGTAGGTAACCAAGGACTTCACGTTATCGTTTTGTTGTTTTGTTTTGTGTGGTGAAATAAATAAAGTATGTTCACTTATCGCGCATTGGTCCACTTCCTTCAGCGATCGTGACAGAATGACGTGTGAAGTGATTTTTCATAAGCCTAAACCATTACATCCATGATGTAGTCCATCTGTCAAGTATTTCTTGATTTAGTGCAAATTAGACTTGTCAGGCCGTCATTGTAATTAAAAAAAAAAATAACTGACTCGCCTGGTTAAATGAAGGTTAAATAAATCAATAAAATAAAATGTTTCTCTTCAATTTAGATTCCCGGTGAAGGTGTATCTCCTTGTTCTGTTTGGAGTAGGCTGAAGTTGCCCCTAGACGCTGAACTTGGGTCAGTTTTGCATATGCCCACTAATGGTTAAGGTTAGGATTGGGGGAGGGGAAGCTGATCCTAGATCTGTACCTAAGGGAAACTTCACCCTGGAGCGGTCTGTTTACCGAGCGTCGCCATTCTATTTGTCAACCGCCAACGTTCCCCGGTTAGCAGCACGGTTGCACAACACTTATTCCGCTGGGTAATTATTGCAATAGTATGGCTGTACAACAGACTAAACATCCTCTGTCTACCTTATCATTACATCCATTACTTAGCCCGGGGTTGGCAGTGAAACCCTTTTGGGGTAATTGCACACTTAAATAATTAAAGCCACTTAAGAGATCACCAACGAATGGGAGGGATGGGGTTAGGAAGGAAAACATGGGATGCGTCCCAAATGGCACTCTATTCCCTAAATAGTGCACAATAAAGATCCTATGAGCCCTGGTCAAACGTAGTGCACTATAAAGGGAATAGGGTGCCGTTTGCGACGTAGCCATGAGGTTATGTCACATGGTTCAGTCACACATTATCTTCTAGTCTCTTACGTCCCACGTATTACGACTGTTAAAAGCCAAAAGCCACTAGAATATTAGTCCAAGTGTTGTTGTTTTTTAATGCTGCCCCCCTAATAGTGCCTCTTTGCCATACATGTCTGAGTGTGTTCAATTTAGGATTATGCGGCCTCACACGCATGTAGACAAGATGTGGCCCTTTTGTTGGACGAAGCATCGAAGCCAACATGGGGGATTCATTTGCAGTCATGACGAGCTGAGGATGGATCTCTTTCACAGGCTTCATGGTTGGCTTGAGGACACCGGGCACATGCGTATATTATGATGTCATTTCCCCTGACGATTCAATACATGGACTCGGTGATGTCACTCGCAATCGATTGATATAATGCTTTTGCTACTGTGGAGTTAAGGGGTTAGGGAAAGATGAGCAAATGCTTAAATAAACAGAATTAAAAGATGTCTTGTCAGGGAGTTGGTAAGGAGTGACAGAACAAACAAATTGAAACTAGCACACATTAATCACAAAGTAGGAAAAGATGCCTTGTGACCATAGACATTAAAGTGTCCAAATGGTGTTCAATCATGTAAACATATTATACTGCCTTTTGGCGGCTCAGTTAAAACAAAGCCACTGAATCAGGGACGGCCTGTTCAATAGGGCGATATGGGCGACGCACTGCCAAACGGGAAAAGGAAGGGATTTTTTTCTAATCAATTATATCACGGCAACAGTAGTTATCAGTGTTCTAATCTGATCTGACTGCCACTAAATGTCAAATCAGGCTAAAGTCGTGCTTCAAATGGCCCCGCCCGTTTTTGGGGCGATTTCAGTCAGGTTGAAAATCGCCCAGAAGTCTCTCATAGCCTGTCATGTAAAATCTATTTTTTTCAAATTTCAAAGCTTTCAATACATTCTCTATGGGTGTCTGTGGGCTTGCACTTACGCGCTTTCGTCATACGTGACGTAACCATGAACGTAACTAAGAAAATAGCGGCTAGCAGCGTCTCTGTTGCGACCTGCAGTGTGGCGTTATTTTATGTTTTTAATTTGTAGACTTAGTTTACAAACATTCTGCCAACCATGGATTTCCAGTGGTGGGTTTTGGACTGATCTTGTTGATCGTGTACATACCCGCTACGAACGGACTAAATAATGAAAACGCTGCTGGCAGCGGAATCCAATACAGCTGGGAGACTTGGCTGGATGACAGAGTCCCGGACAGAGAAGTGGAGCCGGCCGGCTTCACCCTGGTCAGAGCGGACCGCGATCCTGGTAAGAGAGCGACTCTGTACCCCCGACATTGAACTGCTTTCTGTGTCACTGCGACCTTACTATCTGCCCCGTGAGTTCCCCCAATTGTTTGTTACCGTTGTGTACTGTTGATAATCACAAGTTTACTGGAGAACTGAGACCAAGTAGAGACTTTGGACAGGGTGGATATGGTATAATAAAGGCAGTTTATTCAGAGGTAAAGATATCTGGAATCGCGTGCACGGACCCGTTCGTCAAACTCTTAGGGAGCTATCTGAAGAGAGCCCCGAAAACATTGTGTGCAGACATTTTATACAATAAATGATGTAGGTTGAATCTAGTAGTTCTGATCTTCTGATTGGTCCTGATGAGTTGGGCGAGGTCCCCTCCACTGTTGCATTGGCTCTGAGTCGGGTTCTCTGTCTTCAAATGTTCAGCCTAAAGAGAGGGGATTTTTGTGTGTGTGTGTGTGTGTGTTTAACAGTGATGATGTGTGTGTGTGTGTGTGTTATCAGTGATGATGTGTGTGTGTGTGTGTGTGTGTGTGTGTGTGTGTGTGTCCTCAGAGCAAGAACTCGTGAGTTGGAAGAACTGAGAGACCTATGGCGTGGGTGTTGTCCTTGGCCACCTGCTGACAAGGCTGACAAGATAGGACTCTTTTGTCCATTGTTATAGGATAGGAACAGCATTGATTGAAAACAAACGCCCAACACAAAATGGGTCATGCACAAGATTTTAGTCAGACCAAGCTATAACATTATATATTTACTACGACAGTACATTCAACCAAAAGCTAATATAACAAAGGCATCAGAGATTATTTATAATCTGTCACAGAAACTGGAATCCATCTCCCCAGATCAGTCAATAAATGCTTCTGGTATTGACTTATATGCTGCCCCTGTCTTCATGTTGTTGCTGGACATATCTTTTTTTAAATGTGTGTAGGTCACCTAAATCATCAGAAAAATTGCCCCTCCTGAGAATTTTTTCAGGAGCCGCCACTGCACTGAATCAATTAACCCCTTCTTCACATTTATCCTCTGCCCAAACCCTGACCTTCCTGGCCAGGGAACGAGGGGTTGGGTTTCTTGCTGCTGGGGATAGCTAAGGGGGGAGAGGGTTCTGGGGTATACCAACAGCTGCATCCACAGAGGTACACAGACTTATAAAAACCTACAACCTGCTGTTTAACATTCAGACCTAGTGATATGAGACGAGCCTGCAGTGAGTCAGCCAGCTAGTCAGCCAGGTAGTCAGCCAGGTAGTCAGCCAGGTAGCCAGCCAGGTATCCAGGGAGCCAGCCAGGTAGTCCGCCAGGTAGGCTCACGCTGCCTGAGTAATAATGGCCTCCCCAATTCCCGGAGGGAGGAAGACTGAGTAAAACACCTAGAAACGTCTGTGCAAGCACAGTCGCTAACACTCACACAAACGCACCCATGCATGTACTGACACACACAGATATGCAGGCACACACACACGCATACAAGTGGGCACACACACACACACAGCAGGCCTGTCCTCCCAAGCCAGCCACCTGCTGTTACGTAACAGGGTAATGTCAGAGCATTAACAGATTTAAATAGCACCTATCTGGAGTAAAAGAGAGGTCTACACAGATCATAGGCTCGAGTTGTTTCCCAAATGGCACCCTTATACAGTGCACTACTTTTGACCAGGGCCCATAGAGCTCTGATCAAAAGTAGTGCTCTAAATAGGGAATAGGATCCCATTTGGGACGCACCCTACTATACAGATCATAGACCCAGTCACACTACAGAGAGTGGTGATGAGTGATGTTTCGCCCCCACAATGTGGTTTTCATTATAGGGGGGTAGCCTGTTTAGTTATCTCTCTAAATCCTACAGACGTAGTGTCATAGTGTCCCCATTGTTTAGATATCTCTCTGAATCCTACAGACGTAGTGTTATAGTGTCCCCATTGTTTAGTTATCTTTCAGAATCCTACAGACGTAGTGTTATAGTGTCCCCATTCTTTAGTTATCTCTCAGAATCCTACAGACGTAGTGTTATAGTGTCCCCATTGTTTAGTTATCTCTCAGAATCCTACAGACGTAGTGTTATAGTGTCCCCATTGTTTAGTTATCTCTCAGAATTCTACAGACGTAGTGTTATAGTGTCCCCATTCTTTAGTTATCGCTCAGAATCCTACAGACGTAGTGTTATAGTGTCCCCATTCTTTAGTTATCTCTCAGAATCCTACAGACGTAGTGTTATAGTGTCCCCATTGTTTAGTTATCTCTCAAAATCCTACAGACGTAGTGTCATAGTGTCCCCATTCTTTAGTTATCTCTCAGAATCCTACAGACGTAGTGTTATAGTGTCCCCATTCTTTAGTTATCTCTAAGAATCCTACAGACGTAGTGTTATAGTGTCCCCATTGTTTAGTTATCTCTCAGAATCCTACAGACGTAGTGTTATAGTGTCCCCATTCTTTAATTATCTCTCAGAATCCTACAGATGTAGTGTTATAGTGTCCCCATTGTTTAGTTATCTCTCAGAATCCTACAGACGTAGTGTTATAGTGTCCCCATTGTTTAGTTATCTCTCAGAATCCTACAGACGTAGTGTTATAGTGTCCCCATTCTTTAGTTATCTCTCAGAATCCTACAGACGTAGTGTTATAGTGTCCCCATTCTTTAGTTATCTCTCAGAATCCTACAGACGTAGTGTTATAGTGTCCCTATTGTTTTTCCCCTGGAGATGCCTTCTGAAGCAGCTTAGTGTGGTACGTCTGGGCTGATTCATTCACAAAAACACAATCCCTCTCAAGTCCTCCTCCGTAGAGATGAAGACATCCGAGCGCCTTGCCAAAACCACTTCAGCAATCACATGCTACAATCTTCTCCAAATAAATATCCCAAAAGAGAGCCCACAGAGGGCCAGTGGCCCGTCAGAACACCAATCTCCCAAAGGAGAGCCCACAGAGGGCCAGCGGCTCGTCAGAACACCAGTCTCCCAAAGGAGAGCCCACAGAGGGCCAGCGGCCCGTCAGAACACCAATCTCCCAAAGGAATGCCCGCTGAGGGCCAGCGGCCCGTCAGAACACCAAACCATGTGTGTTAAGTGTAACCCCGTGAGAACAGCAGACACAAACCATATTCCTATTCATTGGCCAGATAGACCATTGTGTCCTGGGCGCCGCTTTCCCTTCCAGTGCAACCAACCAAGACAAGGCTGGCAAACTTCACTCCCCGAGCCAGACTGACAAATTACAAGCTGTAAGATCTTGGGGTTTGTGAGGACAGTAGTAAAGCACCAAAGGCTGGACAGTATCGTTCAGAACAGTAGCATTATTGATCCAATGGATGGGTGGTATAGTTCAGAACAGTAGCATTATAGACCCAGGGTGGTATAGTTCAGAACAGTAGCATTATAGACCCAGGGTGGTATAGTTCAGAACAGCATTATAGACCCAGGGTGGTATAGTTCAGAACAGTAGCATTATAGACCCAGGGTGGTATAGTTCAGAACAGTAGCATTATAGACCCAGGGTGGTATAGTTCAGAACAGCATTATAGACCCAGGGTGGTATAGTTCAGAACAGTAGCATTATAGACCCAGGGTGGTATAGTTCAGAACAGCATTACAGACCCAGGGTGGTATAGTTCAGAACAGCATTACAGACCCAAAGGCTGGGTGGTAAAGTTCAGAACAGCGTTACAGACCCAAAGGCTGGGTGGTATACAAAGACAGTATATGAATAGAAAAGGTGTGTACAGCAGTAGTTATATAGGATGAGCCTTGACTAGAATACAGTATATAAATATGAAGTGGGTAAAACAGTGTAAACATTATTAAAGTGACCAGTGTTCAATGATTATGTACAAAGTGCAGCAGTCTCTAAGGTGCAGGGTAGAGTACCGGGTGGTAGCCGGCTAGAACAGTGACTAAAGTTCAGGGCAGGGTATTGGGTGGAGGCTGGCTAGTATTAACTATTTAACAGTCTGATGGCCTGGAGATAGAAGCTGTCCCAGCTTTGATGCACCTGCACTGTCTCCGCCTTCTAGATGGTGATGTAGAAAATTGTGTTTAACTTATAGTCTACTGAAAAATCCCCATTAATGGTAGCGGGGTGAACAGGCTGTGGCTCGGGTGGCTGAGGTCCTTGATGATCTTCTTGGCCTTCCTGTGACACCGGGTGCTGTAGATGTCCTGGATGGCAGGCAGTGTGCCTCCGATGACGCGTTGGGCTGACCGCACCTCCCTCTGTAAAGCCCTGCGGTTGCGGACTGTGCAGTTGCTGTACCAGGCAGTGATACAGCCTGACAGGATGCTCTCAATGGTGCATCTGTAGAAGTTTGTGAGGGTCTTAGGGGCCAAGACACATTTCTTCAGCCTCCTGATGTCCAAAAGTTTGCACCGTACACACGGCCACACGGTCACTTTCCCCAGCGCCTGACACCCTCCCTACCGCAGCCACTGACTGAGCCACCCAATGGCTGCTTAGCTTTCCAAACCCTCGCATCCCTAATTGAAGCACACGGCAGTGGCAGAGCCTGTGATCAAGCGCACGTCATTCCCTTTGATCTGGCCATGCCTCTGTCCAGTGTCCACACCTCCCTCTTGTGGTCAAGACAGACCAGACCACCACAGTGTAAAACAGGGGAGATTGTGGGCATCATGTCATAACAGACATATATGGATTACCGGGTTTAGGGCCTTTGCTGTGGTGACATGAGGTTCCACACTGCTGCCTTGCAGTGCTCAGGGCCTCTGGGAGGTTAGGAGAGGAGAGAGGCGGAGAGGGGGAATATTTGTTTGGTGGAGAGGAACAGCCACTAAATTAACTTGAGGCAGGTGAGAAGGAAGTATCAAAACAGAATTAATGGTAAATCCCAAAGCTATATGAAGGGAAAATGGGAAAATATAACAGTTTGATGGATAGATGTATACCTTGAAAGTTTGCTCCTCTTCACACAACTACAAAGAACAAGTCTGACTCAGAGAGAGAGTTCTGATTCTTGACTAAGCTGTAATAACAAGGCAATAATGTATATTACTAATACAGCTGTAAAACAAGGCAATAATATATATTACTAATACAGCTGTAATAACGAGGCCATAATATATATATTACTAATACAGCTGTAATAACAAGGCCATAATATATATTACTAATACTGGTTTGAATTCCCAGACAGAGTAGGTGAAAAATATACCGATTTGCACTTGAGCAAGGCACTTAAACCTAATTGCTCTTGTATGTCGCTCTGGATAAGAGCGTTTGCTAAATGACAAAAAAAAAATCCAGATTACAATAAAAAATAAATGCTTTTCGGGGGGGAACCACCACAAAACCCTATGGGCATGCAGTGTGTATAACTGATACCCTATGGGCATGCATTGTGTATAACTGATTCCACACGGCGAGGCTGGCAACAATACAACAGAGAGACTATGCATTCCCAAGGGATTCCCGGGAGTCAAAGAACATGTGGACATGGATCACCGCTCCTTAAGCAATCTGCATGTGTTCTGCCCCGTTAATCTGATGGAAATGCGTTGACCCATAGCAGAAATGAATGAGATGTGCTTTCATCCTGGAGTGTAAACAAGGTAGGGATTTATCTCTCATCCCCCCTTAATTAATTCAGATTAAATTAATTAACTACTACGGCGGAGAATGCTAAACGAATTACTAATTCGATTTAATCAACACAAATAAGCGTTTGATAGGCCGGGCCTCATCATTTCCATGGCATTCGTTTACTATTCAGACGGAGCTCATACATTCCACCTGGATAGATTTATTGACGGTCGTGTTATCTCATCACTTCAAATCAGGGTTTAGCAAAGAAGAGTGTCATCCAATGTTAACCTGATGAGAATCAGTAGACAAGGGAGCATTGTGATCTCTTGTCTACACACACACACACACACACACACACACACACACACACACACACACACACACCAGTACAACTCACAAAAGTCAGACCGTAACTTTATCATTTATGACAGAAGCCACCTCAGGCAAACTTGGATGAATCACCACTCTGGTAAAAACACACAAACAAATCACACACAACACCGGCAATCATCTTTATTAGTCACCTGGCTGCCAATAAAAGTGTTTACATGCTACCGTAGAAGGCAGGCCCGTAGCATCCGCAACTAATGGTACGGTTGAGTGGGCCTAATTCCATGCGTTTACTGCGACAATGACAGGTTTGGGGAGCATACCAAAAGGCACCCTATTCCCTACATAGTGTACTACTTTTGACCAGGGCCCAAAGGGTAGTGCACTATATAGGGAATAGGGTGCCATTTAGGATGCAACCTTGGCCTTCCTCAGGTCTAAAACATAATAATAAACCATCTCCCCCCCAAAAAATTGAAACTCGTCCGGGCCCTCTGTTCCAGAGGTTGATAGTGTCCATGTCTGGCATACTTTAGCGCTGATGAGATTTACAACGGCATAATTGATGGGGGAACTGCAACCAGACAGTATTTCCTCGAACCGCAGGCATGAGGCTTCGGCACACAAAGCTGCTGGATAAGGCTTCTCCCCGGCAAAAACAATTAAAGAGTGGATGATTTGTGAGGTGAACTCCTGGTCCCCTTTTTGGATCACTCTACTCTGAGGAAGTCAGAGTCAGGGAAGAGAGTGTGCACAACAGAGGACAATGCCTTTAACATTTTACTGCAGTGAGCTAAATCAGGGTCACACAGAGTGTTTCTTGGTAGTCTTGAACAAATCTACCAAGAAACAAAAGTATACACCTAACACACATGGTTATGGGCTTACAAAAAATAAGACACCTGACCATGTCAGATATAGAGTTGAAATGTATTACATTATGATTTTGCATCCCAATATTATACTTTATATACATCATAGAACACTGAAATATAACAAAACTGTTTGACAGTAAAACACTGGATTTTCACCGTAAAAAAAACAAAAATGTTATTAATTATAGCATTCCACTCATGAGGCCAAAGGGGGCGCTTTTGGTCATTGACTGCAGGAAAGGGCTACAGATAGGAAATTAACAAAGAGTCATTCATACATTCATTCAGCCACCTTGCGTGCGTTGAGAGGCGATGAGTTCAGAAATAGGCAGGTATGGGTCTGATGAGCGTCGGTAAGGATAGAGGGGGACTGACAGTGCTGTGAGCAGCGATGAGGAATGAGGAGACTGAGAGAAAAAAGGGGCAGCCTCATGGGCTCCGCTGATGCCTTCCAACAACAGACGTGTGCAAACAGGAAATACCCCCGGGGTCGTACATGTGTTCCCGTTCAGCAAAACCACTCAGGTAAAAAAAAACTATAAGGAACGGGAAAAAAGAGTGGAGGATGGCATAGCACAGATAAAAAATGAGTGGAGGATGACATAGCACAGATAGAACCTCTAAATGGACTGTAACTACACTGTACAATATCCACAACGTGCTGATGCAAACCCAGCTCTGTTTTCCAAGAAGAGCAGCTGATAAAAACTATGAATGAACGGGACCTATTTTTCTTTTTCTTCTAGGAATACCTGTCTGGGAGGGTGATATTCTCAGAGAAGAGGCCGCTTCCCACATTGGGGAGAGTGGTGGTGAGGTTTTTCCGACGGGGGGTTCCGGTCCGGAGGGGGTCGTGTCTCTTAGATGTTTCGGTAGCTGTTGGAGCAGGATTTGGCTTTGGTCTGACTCACCGTGGCTTGACTGTAATCCTACAGCCCATTAGAACAGAGGAGAGGGGCCATTTTCCAGACCTCCACATGACTTGGCCCCTAATAGTTAACATAAAGGAGACTAGTGACCGTTGCTGACAGGTGTATAAAGTCGAGCACACCGCCATGCAATCTCCATAGACAAACATTGGCAGTGGAATGGCCTTACTGAAGAGCTCAGTGACTTTGAACGTGGCACCGTCATAGGATGCCACCTTTCCAACAAGTCAGTTTGTCAAATTTCTGCCCTGCTAGAGCTGCCCCGGTCAACTGTAAGTGCTGTTATTGTGAAGTGGAAATGTCTAGGAGTAACAACGGCTCAGCCGCGAAGTGGTAGGCCACACAAGCCTAAGATCACCATGCGCAATGCCAACTGTCGGCTGCCGTGGTGTAAAGCTTGCTGCCATTGGACTCTGGAGCAGTGGAAATGCATTCTCTGGAGTGATGAATCACGCTTCCCCATCTGGCAGTCCGACGGATGAATCTGGGTTTGGCGGATGCCAGGAGAATGCTACCTGCCCGAATGCATAGTGCCAACTGTAAAGTTTGTTGGAGGAGGAATAATGGTCTGGGGCTGTTTTTCATGGTTCGGGCTAGGCCTCTTAGTTCCAGTGAAGGGAAATGTTAGCGCTACAGCAAACAATGACATTCTAGACCATTCCGTGCTTCCCAACTTTGTGGCAACAGTTTGGGGAAGGCACTTTCATGTTTCAGCATGACAATGTCCCCGTGCCTGTGGGCGTACCAGTACAAGTCAGTTGCTCAGGTTTCCCAGAGGCTCAGAGGTGGCCCCTCTGACACTGACCTGGGGAACACAGCCAGAGATGGGAAAGGCCATGGAGAGAACCAGAGAGGACGACGATTAGCTACTGTCAGTCAGAGCTCCACTAACTGTACCTCAAATGGAGGGATACCCCAATACTCAGTACCCAGTTCTCTCTGCACTGCTGTGGTAAGGCGACACACACACACACACACACACACACACACACACACAATGTTCACTGTGATTTAACACCACAGGTGCCCCCGAAACCCAAAGCTCTGGCAGGGTGAACCTGTTGAATGAAAAGACAGGATTGAAGCATTAAAGAGCAAAGTAGAGGCGGAAGTCGTAGAATAACAGGAGCGGAGTCGTACCTACAGTGGGGAAAAAAAGTATTTAGTCAGCCACCAATTGTGCAAGTTCTCCCACTTAAAAAGATGAGAGAGGCCTGTAATTTTCATCATAGGTACACGTCAACTATGACAGACAAAATTAGAATTTTTTTCTCCAGAAAATCACATTGTAGGATTTTTAATGAATTTATTTGCAAATTATGGTGGAAAATAAGTATTTGGTCAATAACAAAAGTTTCTCAATACTTTGTTATATACCCTTTGTTGGCAATGACACAGGTCAAACGTTTTATGTAAGTCTTCACAAGGTTTTCACACACTGTTGCTGGTATTTTGGCCCATTCCTCCATGCAGATCTCCTCTAGAGCAGTGATGTTTTGGGGCTGTCGCTGGGCAACACGGACTTTCAACTCCCTCCAAAGATTTTCTATGGGGTTGAGATCTGGAGACTGGCTAGGCCACTCCAGGACCTTGAAATGCTTCTTACGAAGCCACTCCTTCGTTGCCCGGGCGGTGTGTTTGGGATCATTGTCATGCTGAAAGACCCAGCCACGTTTCATCTTCAATGCCCTTGCTGATGGAAGGAGATTTTCACTCAAAATCTCACGATACATGGCCCCATTCATTCTTTCCTTTACACGGATCAGTCGTCCTGGTCCCTTTGCAGAAAAACAGCCCCAAAGCATGATGTTTCCACCCCCATGCTTCACAGTAGGTATGGTGTTCTTTAGATGCAACTCAGCATTCTTGGTCCTCCAAACACGACGAGTTGAGTTTTTACCAAAAAGTTATATTTTGGTTTCATCTGACCATATGACATTCTCCCAATCCTCTTCTGGATCATCCAAATGCACTCTAGCAAACTTCAGACGGGCCTGGACATGTACTGGCTTAAGCAGGGGGACACATCTGGCACTGCAGGATTTGAGTCCCTGGCGGCGTAGTGTGTTACTGATGGTAGGCTTTGTTACTTTGGTCCCAGCTCTCTGCAGGTCATTCACTAGGTCCCCCCGTGTGGTTCTGGGATTTTTGCTCACCGTTCTTGTGATCATTTTGACCCCACAGGGTGAGATCTTGCGTGGAGCCCCAGATCGAGGGAGATTATCAGTGGTCTTGTATGTCTTCCATTTCCTAATAATTGCTCCCACAGTTGATTTCTTCAAACCAAGCTGCTTACCTATTGCAGATTCAGTCTTCCCAGCCTGGTGCAGGTCTACAATTTTGTTTCTGGTGTCCTTTGACAGCTCTTTGGTCTTGGCCATAGTGGAGTTTGGAGTGTGACTGTTTGAGGTTGTGGACAGGTCTCTTTTATACTGATAACAAGTTCAAACAGGTGCCATTAATACAGGTAACGAGTGGAGGACAGAGGAGCCTCTTAAAGAAGAAGTTACAGGTCTGTGAGAGCCAGAAATCTTGCTTGTTTGTAGGTGACCAAATACTTATTTTCCACCATAATTTGCAAATAAATTCATAAAAAATCCTACAATGTGATTTTCTGGATTTTTTTTCCTCATTTTGTCTGTCATAGTTGACGTGTACCTATGATGAAAATTACAGGCCTCTCTCATCTTTTTAAGTGGGAGAACTTGCACAATTGGTGGCTGACTAAATACTTTTTTTCCCCCACTGTAAGTAGTACATTATTTGGGCTCTGGCGCAGCAAAACATTACCCAGCATGCATTGCGTTGTGGTGGAGGGAGAAGGAGTATTTCTATGACACAGAGTGAAATTGTATCTCATCCGGGAGCCAGCCAGACAGGTCGGTTTGGCCCGCGGGCCAACTCTTAACGAGGTGCAAGAGTGATCAACTCCCCTGCCCAATGACAGCGCCCCGCCCAGACCTCGTCTGAAAGCCACCCAAAACAAACCACCGAGGCATGGCGCAGGAACTCAGCAGAACAAAGCTGTCTAACCCCATACTGCCCTGAAATTATGACATGTCTTTTATGTCACAGAGCCTTTATTTAAACAGACCATTTCTTCATAGTTACAGAGAGATACTGTTATGTGGGCAGCTTATCTCTCCCTTTTCTGTTTCCCTTCCTCCTTGTTTTGTCCCCTCTTTGTCTGTTGTATCTGTATGTGGGTTTGTCCCCATTATGTTGGTGCGTCTGCCGGTGTGTGTCTGGAGTGGATCGGGGGGCGTGCTCAGGATCTGCCTCTCCTGTGCAGCTGCGGGTTGTTTCCAGTGATTCCTGCCTACGCAGCTGCATCCTATTCTCTCATCAACCTGCACTACTAATTCCTGGGCATGGCTCTCCACCGGCGCCAGATCGTTGTTCTTACTAGAGCGGTAACTTGGCTCACCAGTAGAGTTAAATTGTCTTTGTCTTCAGCCTGGCTCTTTACTCTCCTTAACCTGTCGTTTGTTTTGTCTTCAGTTCAGATATACCTCCCAACCTGCCTGCCTGCCTGCCTGCCTCAGCCTCTCCTTCCTCCGGAGCCGACTAGCCCACTCTGTTCCTTTTCTTCAGTTGTTTTTGGACTAAGACAAATTGAACTTTTATTAAAATAATTTTTGTTTCTTCCACTCCCTTAGTCGTGTTTTGTTTCTCTGAGTGCTGGGTTTAACCATAGCTTAACAGAACGATCTGGCCATGGACCCAACAGAGAAACAGCACGGGGCAAACGAAGACAGCTTCCAACAAGCTATCCAGGCTCAAGGAACGTTGCTAGGACAGCATGACCAACTGATTCGGACTCTTTTGGAAAATATTCATCAACTGCTGAACCAGGTGACTCAGTTAACAACACAAGTCTCTAAATTGTCTGTTATCAGTTCTCCATCTCTCTCTGACCCCCAGTTTGATGCACCCCAAGTTGTTTCCTCTGACATTATGCAGGCTTCGTTCCATCGGGAACCCCCTGTCACGTCGCCTGAACCGTTCAATGGAGAATTGGACAAGTGCCGGGGATTTTTGCTTCAGTGTGACTTGATTTTTCGGCAGAGACCACTGTCGTTTTCTACTGATTCCTCTAAGGTACATTATGTTCTGGGGCTGTTAAGAGGGAGAGCTCTGGTTTGGGCTGAGGCTGTGTGCTCAAATCAAACTTTGACTGGATTGACTTTTGCTGATTTTTCTGCTAAATTGAAGACTGTTTTTGACCATCCTGACCATGTGGGTAATTCCTCCAAGATACTTTTTAATTTGAGGCAGGGTTCTAACAGTGTGGCTGAGTACTCTATTGAGTTCTGGACTTTGGCAGCGGACTCCAAGTGGAACAATGTGGCACTTCAAGGAGCATTTCTAAACGGTTTGAATGAAGCCATTAAGGATGAACTGGCTGCTCGTGACGAGCCACATGATTTACATTCTCTCGTTTCCCTGTCCATTAAGCTAGACAACCGGTTGCGGGAGAGAGGCGGTCGGCCACATCTAGGAGGACGAGTTCCCCAGCCTTCAACCACTCGAGTCTCGCCTCCCCGGAGCCGGCAGCTTCTTATTCCTGATCCCATCCCGAGCACAGAGGTGGAACCAATGCAAGTGGGTCGAGCTCGACTACCTCCAGCAGAGCGGCAACGGCGCCTCCAGGCAGGTGAGTGCCTGTACTGTGGAGACGCCACACACATTCTGGCTACATGCCCTAAGCGACCAAAAGACAAGGCTCGCTCGTAACGGTGGGTCTACTTGCGAGCCCAGAGTTAGATCCTGAACCCATCATTCCCCGATTACAAGTACCTGTAACCTTACGTTTCCAGAGTCATTCCCTGCCACTCTCAGCTCTCATAGACTCAGGTGCAGAAGACAACTTTATTAGCCACCAGTTCGTTACACAAGCTCGTATTCCCGTGGAGCCACTACCTACCCCCATTTGAGTCACAGCCCTTGATGGGCGCCTCCTCGCGGAGATAACTCATCAAACCACCCCCGTTTCCCTAGTGATTTCTGGCAATCATTGTGAAAGCATTCAGTTAAGAGTTATGTCTGGCTCAGCTACCCCCCTAATCCTTGGCTTCCCCTGGTTGGCTCTTCACAACCCACAAATTGATTGGACACGTCACACCATTCTCAGTTGGAGCACTAACTGCCATTCAGAGTGCCTTAGGTCAGCGGTTCCCCCCACTAAGTGTAAACCAACTCATCCCTCAGCTCCTCCCGATCTGTCATCTGTCCCCAAAGAATACCATGACTTAGCTGAGGTTTTCAGGAAGGACAAGGCTCTGTCTCTACCACCACATAGGCCTTATGATTGCCCTATTGAACTGCTTCCTGGTGCTCCCTTGCCCTCTAGTCGCTTATACAATCTGTCCCGACCGGAAAGAGAGGCAATGGAGCAGTATATTGGTGATTCTCTGGCCTCGGGCATAATCCGTCCCTCGTCGTCTCCTTTGGGTGCAGGTTTCTTTTTCGTTGAAAAGAAAGACAAGTCGTTACGCCCCTGTATCGATTTCAGGGGTTTAAACAACATAACTGTTAAAAACAAGTATCCCCTTCCACTCATCAACTCAGCTTTTGAACCTCTGCATGGCGCCACAGTTTTCTCCAAGCTCGACCTCAGGAACGCTTATCACCTTGTCAGAATCCGAAAGGGAGATGAGTGGAAAACCGCTTTCAACACTCCACTGGGGCATTTTGAGTATTTGGTCATGCCCTTTGGGCTCTCAAACGCCCCTGCTGTATTCCAAGCCATGGTGAACGATGTTCTTAGGGATTTTTTGAACCGTTTTGTCTTTGTATACCTGGATGATATTCTTGTTTTTTCCAAGTCACCCGAGGAGCATGAGTCACACGTCCGTCAAGTCCTTCAGCGGCTCTTGGAGAATAAGCTGTACGTCAAAGCAGAAAAGTGTGAGTTCCACAAACAGTCTACATCGTTCCTTGGTTTCATCATTGAGAGCGGGCAGGTGAAGGCGGACCCCGAGAAGATCCGGGCAGTGACGGAATGGCCCACACCCACCACCCGTAAGCAACTTCAACGATTTTTGGGCTTTGCTAACTTCTACCGTAGATTCATTAAGGGTTTTAGTAAAGTGGTGGCACCCCTTACTAGACTCACATCCCCAAAAGTCCCTTTTCTGTGGTCCCCTGAGGCGGAGCAGGCGGTAGGGGTTTTGAAGGAACTGTTTTCCACCTCCCCCGTGTTGATACACCCCAATACCTCTCTGCAGTTTATTGTGGAGGTGGACGCGTCTGACTCAGGTGTGGGAGCAGTCCTCTCCCAGCGCTCCCCCACTGACCAAAAGCTTCACCCCTGTGCTTTTTTCCCCAAGAAATTGTCACCCACAGAACGGAATTACGACGTTGGAAACCGGGAACTGCTGGCGGTCAAGCTAGCACTGGAAGAATGGCGGCACTGGCTGGATGGAGCTGAACTGCCATTTGTGGTCTGGACAGACCACAAAAACTTGGCTTACATCCAAGCCACTAAGAGACTCAACTCACGCCAAGCCAGATGGGCCCTGTTTTTTAGTAGGTTTAACTTTATTCTAACATACAGACCGGGGTCAAGAAATGTTAAACCAGATGCTTTGTCCCGCCAGTTTGCTGACCCTTCGGAGATCAGCGAGCCTGAGGCAGTCTTACCTTCCTCATGCGTCGTGGCGGCAGTACAGTGGGAGATCGAGTCTCTTGTGAAGACTGCACTTGCCACGGACCCGGGACCGGGTGATGGACCTCCCAACCTACTCTTTGTTCCCGAGACGGTCCGGTCTCAGGTGTTGCAGTGGATTCACACCTCCCGTTTTGCTGGTCACCCTGGGATGAGACGCACGTTGACGCTGCTTAAGAGACATTTTTCGTGGCCTTCAATGGAAACTGACGTTCGGGCTTTTGTGGCAGCCTGTTCAACCTGTGCTCGGGGCAAAGCCTCCCATCAGTCCCCTTCGGGGCTGCTGCTACCCCTCCCAGTTCCCAGCCGTCCCTGGTCCCACATAGCCATGGATTTTGTCACCGGCCTACCCAAGTCTGAAGGTAATGATACTATACTTACCATTGTGGACAGATTCTCTAAATCTGTTCACTATATAGCATTACCAAAATTACCGTCTGCCAGTGAGACAGCGGACCTCCTAGTCCAACATGTATTCCGTCCCCATGGAATACCTGTGGACATCGTATCTGATAGAGGCCCACAGTTTACTTCCCGTGTTTGGAAGGTTTTCTGTTCTGCTTTGGGTGCTTCCGTTAGTCTGTCCTCAGGGTTTCATCCCCAGACCAACGGTCAAACAGAAAGAGCCAATCAAGACCTCGAAGCAACCCTTCGTTGTGTGGCTGCTCAACATCCATCATCCTGGGCCAAACATCTGCCTTGGATAGAGTACGCCCACAACTCCCTCACCACCTCTGCCACCGGCCTTTCACCCTTCGAAGTAACCATGGGTTATCAACCCCCTCTGTTTCCTGCTCAGGAGAAGGAATTGGCTGTTCCTTCGGTTCAGGAGAACCTCCGCCGCTGCCAGAGAGTGTGGAGCGACGCTCGGGAAGCGTTGCTTCGGACCACCGACAGGAACAAGACGACAGCGGATAGGAGCAGGACTCCCGCACCTGTGTTTCATCCTGGTCAAGAAGTTTGGCTGTCATCAAAGAACGTACCTCTTCGTACCAAATCACGCAAGCTGTCTCCTCGGTACCTGGGTCCGTTTGTGGTGGAGTCCATCGTTAACCCCGCTGCGGTTCGTTTGAAGTTGCCTTCAGCCATGAAGATACACCCTACTTTCCACGTCTCCCAACTGAAACCTGTGTCCTCCAGCTTTTTGTGTCCGCCGGCAGATCCACCTCCACCGTTTCGCCTCATTGACGACCATCCGGCCTACACCGTCAGTAGGCTCCTGGACTCTCGGAGGCGGGGTAGGGGTCTCCAATACCTAGTCGATTGGGAAGGTTATGGACCAGAGGAGAGGTCTTGGGTCCCTAAGCGTTTTGTGTTGGATCCTCAGCTGATCACGGACTTCCATCACGACAACCCTGACCGGCCTGGTGGGTCGCCAGGTGGCGACCATTGAGGGGGGGGTACTGTTATGTGGGCAGCTTGTCTCTCCCTTTTCTGTTTCCCTTCCTCCTTGTTTTGTCCCCTCTTTGTCTGTTGTATCTGTATGTGGGTTTGTCCCCATTATGTTGGTGCGTCTGCCGGTGTGTGTCTGGAGTGGATCGGGGGGCGTGCTCAGGATCTGCCTCTCCTGTGCAGCTGCGGGTTGTTTCCAGTGATTCCTGCCTACGCAGCTGCATCCTATTCTCTCATCAACCTGCACTACTAATTCCTGGGCATGGCTCTCCACCGGCGCCAGATCGTTATTCTTACTAGAGCGGTAACTTGGCTCACCAGTAGAGTTAAATTGTCTTTGTCTTCAGCCTGGCTCTTTACTCTCCTTAACCTGTCGTTTGTTTTGTCTTCAGTTCAGATATACCTCCCAACCTGCCTGCCTGCCTGCCTCAGCCTCTCCTTCCTCCGGAGCAGACTAGCCCACTCTGTTCCTTTTCTTCAGTTGTTTTTGGACTAAGACAAATTGAACTTTTATTAAAATAATTGTTGTTTCTTCCACTCCCTTAGTCGTGTTTTGTTTCTCTGAGTGCTGGGTTTAACCATAGCTTAACAGATACAGGGCAAGAGCAGAGAAAGTAGCTAAGGTGTCGGGGGGATTGAACCCCTGACCTTCAGGGCTCTGATATGTGCAATGTACCAGGGGTGATGCCACTCAACCACACCGGCGTACAGTTCAAATCAAATCAAATCAAATTTTATTGGTCACATGCGCCGAATACAACAGGTGCAGACATTATAGTGAAATGCTTACTTACAGCCCTTAACCAACAGTGCATTTATTTTTAACAAAAAAAGTACAAATTAAACAACAAAAAAAGTGTTGAGAAAAAAAAGAGCAGAAGTAAAATAAAGTAACAGTAGGGAGGCTATATATACAGGGGGGTACCGTTGCAGAGTCAATGTGCGGGGGCACCGGCTAGTTGAGGTAGTTGAGGTAATATGTACATGTGGGTAGAGTTAAAGTGACTATGCATAAATAATTAACAGAGTTGCAGCAGCGTAAAAAGGATGGGGTGGGGGGGCAGTGCAAATAGTCTGGGTAGCCATGATTAGCTGTTCAGGAGTCTTATGGCTTGGGGGTAGAAGCTGTTGAGAAGTCTTTTGGACCTAGACTTGGCACTCCGGTACCGCTTGCCGTGCGGTAGCAGAGAGAACAGTCTATGACTAGGGTGGCTGGAGTCTTTGACAATTTTGAGGGCCTTCCTCTGACACCGCCTGGTATAGAGGTCCTGGATGGCAGGAAGCTTGGCCCCAGTGATGTACTGGGCCGTACGCACTACCCTCTGTAGTGCCTTGCGGTCGGAGGCCAAGCAGTTGCCATACCAGGCGGTGATGCAACCAGTCAGGATGCTCTCGATGGTGCAGCTGTAGAATTTTTTGAGGACCCATGCCAAATCTTTTCAGTCTCCTGAGGGGGAATAGGCTTTGTCGTGCCCTCTTCACGACTGTCTTGGTGTGTTTGGACCATGATAGTTCGTTGGTGATGTGGACACCAAGGAACTTGAAGCTCTCAACCTGTTCCACTACAGCCCCGTCGATGAGAATGGGGGCGTGCTCAGTCCTCTTTTTTTTCCTGTAGTCCACAATCATCTCCTTTGTCTTGGTCACGTTGAGGGAGAGGTTGTTGTCCTGGCACCACACGGCCAGATCTCTGACCTCCTCCCTATAGGCTGTCTCATCGTTGTCGGTGATCAGTCCTACCACTGTTGTGTCGTCGGCAAACTTAATGATGGTGTTGGAGTCGTGCCTGGCCATGCAGTCATGGGTGAACAGAGAGTACAGGAGGGGACTGAGCACGCACCCCTGAGGGGCCCCCGTGTTGAGGATCAGTGTGGCAGATGTGTTGTTACCTACCCTTACCACCTGGGGGCGGCCCGTCAGGAAGTCCAGGATCCAATTGCAGAGGAAGGTGTTTAGTCCCAGGATCCTTAGCTTAGTGATGAGCTTAGAGGGCACTATGGTGTTGAATGCTGAGCTGTAGTCAATGAATAGCATTCTCACGTAGGTGTTCCTCTTGTCCAGGTGGGAAAGGGCAGTGTGGAGTGCAATAGAGATTGCATCATCTGTGGATCTGTTGGAGCGGTATGCAAATTGGAGTGGGTCTAGGGTTTCTGGGATAATGCTGTTGATGTGAGCCATGACCAGCCTTTCAAAGCACTTCATGGCTACAGACGTCAGTGCTACGGGTCGGTAGCCATTTAGGCAGGTTATCTTAGAGTCCTTGGGCACGGGGACTATGGTGGTCTGCTTGAAACATGTTGGTATTACAGACTCAGTCAGGGACATGTTGAAAATGTCAGTGAAGACACTTGCCAGTTGGTCAGCACATGCTCGGAGTACACGTCCTGGTAATCCGTCTGGCCCTGCGGCCTTGTGAATGTTGACCTGCTTAAAAGTCTTACTCACATCGGCTACGGAGAGCGTGATCACATAGTCATCCGGAACAGCTGGTGCTCTCATGCATGCTTCAGTGTTGCTTGCCTCGAAGCGAGCATAGAAGTGGTTTAGCTCGTCTGGTAGGCTTGTGTCACTGGGCAGCTCGCGGCTGTGCTTCCCTTTGTAGTCTGTAATAGTTTTCAAGCCCTGCCACATCCGACGAGCGTCAGAGCCAGTGTAGTACGATTCAATCTTAGTCCTGTATTGACTCTTTGCCTGTTTGATGGTTCGTCGGAGGTCATAGCGGGATTTCTTATAAGCGTCCGGGTTAGTCCCGTTCCTTGAAAGCGGCAGCTCTACCCTTTAGCTCAGTGCGGATGTTTCCTGTAATCCATGGCTTCTGGTTGGGGTATGTACGTACGGTCACTGTGGGGACGACATCATCGATGCACTTATTGATGAAGCCAGTGACTGATGTGGTGTACTCCTCAATGCTGTCTGAAGAATCCCGGAACATGTTCCAGTCTGTGCTAGCAAAACAGTCCTGTAGCTTAGCATCTGCGTCATCTGACCACTTTTTTATTAACCGAGTCACTGGTGCTTCCTGCTTTAGTTTTTGCTTATAAGCAGGAATCAGGAGGATAGAGTTATGGTCAGATTTGCCAAATGGAGGGCGAGGGAGAGCTTTGTATGCGTCTCTGTGTGTGGAGTAAAGGTGGTCTAGAGTTTTTTTTCCTCTGGTTGCACATTTAACATGCTGGTAGAAATTAGGTAGAACGGATTTAAGTTTCCCTGCATTAAAGTCCCCGGCCACTAGGAGCGCTGCATCTGGATGAGCGTTTTCCTGTTGATTTATGGCCTTGTACAACTCATTCAGTGCAATCTTAATGCCAGCATTGGTTTGTGGTGGTAAATAGACAGCTATGAAAAATATAGATGAAAACTCTCTTGGTAAATAGTGTGGTCTACAGCTTGTCATAAGATACTCTACCTCAGGCGAGCAAAACCTCGAGACTTTCTCTTCCTCACGCGAATGACAGGGATTTGGGCCTTGTCAGGTGTCTGTATGATATCCTTCGCGGCCACCTCATTGAAGAAAAAATCTTCGTCCAATACGAGGTGAGTAATCGCTGTCCTGATATCCAGAAGCTCTTTTTGGTTATAAGAGACGATGGCAGAAACATTATGTACAAAATAAATTACAAATAACGCGGAAAAACACACATAATAGTACAATTGGTTAGAGGGCTGTAAAATGGCAGCCATCTTCTCCGGCGCCACTTTCTCCAGTTACAGGAGTTATAAAAGGATAGATATGTGCAAAGTTACATTTTATATTTTTAACATTTTTGTCATTTAGCAGACACTCTTATCCAGAGCGACTTACAGTTTAGTGAGTGCATACATTTTTCATAAAAAAAATTTTTTTGGTCTTTTTTTTTTTGCCCTTTCCAATGACTACAGTAAAATGCTATTGAGCTATTTCATTTAATTTCATCAAAGACAATCACACATAATACAGTTCAAACAGAATGTGAGGGTGATTCTGCAAGCAGAAAATGAGGATATACAGTGGGGAAAAAAAGTCTTTAGTCAGCCACCAATTGTGCAAGTTCTCCCACTTAAAAAGATGTGAGAGGCCTGTAATTTTCATCATAGGTACACGTCAACTATGACAGACAAAATGAGGAAAAAAAATCCAGAAAATCACATTGTAGGATTTTTTATGAATTTATTTGCAAATTATGGTGGATAATAAGTATTTGGTCAATAACAAAAGTTTCTCAATACTTTGTTATATACCCTTTGTTGGCAATGACACAGGTCAAACATTTTATGTAAGTCTTCACAAGGTTTTCACACACTGTTGCTGGTATTTTGGTCCATTCCTCCATGCAGATCTCCTCTAGAGCAGTGATGTTTTGGGGCTGTCGCTGGGCAACATGAACTTTCAACTCCCTCCAAAGATTTTCTATGGAGTTGAGATCTGGAGACTGGCTAGGCCACTCCAGGACCTTGAAATGCTTCTTACGAAGCCACTCCTTCGTTGCCCGGGCGGTGTGTTTGGGATCATTGTCATGCTGAAAGACCCAGCCACGTTTCATCTTCAATGCCCTTGCTGATGGAAGGAGGTTTTCACTCAAAATCTCACGATACATGGCCCCATTCATTCTTTCCTTTACACGGATCAGTCGTCCTGGTCCCTTTGCAGAAAAACAGCCCCAAAGCATGATGTTTCCACCCCCATGCTTCACAGTAGGTATGGTGTTCTTTGGATGCAACTCAGCATTCTTTGTCCTCCAAACATGACGAGTTGAGTTTTTACCAAAAAGTTCAATTTTGGTTTAATCTGACCATATGACATTCTCCCAATCCTCTTCTGGATCATCCAAATGCACTCTAGCAAACTTCAGACGGGCCTGGACATGTACTGGCTTAAGCAGGGGGACACGTCTGGCACTGCAGGATTTGAGTCCCTGGCGGCGTAGTGTGTTACTGATGGTAGGCTTTGTTACTTTGGTCCCAGCTCTCTGCAGGTCATTCACTAGGTCCCCCCGTGTGGTTCTGGGATTTTTGCTCACCGTTCTTGTGATCATTTTGACCCCACGGGGTGAGATCTTGCGTGGAGCCCCAGATCGAGGGAGATTATCAGTGGTCTTGTATGTCTTCCATTTCCTAATAATTGCTCCCACAGTTGATTTCTTCAAACCAAGCTGCTTACCTATTGCAGATTCAGTCTTCCCAGCCTGGTGCAGGTCTACAATTTTGTTTCTGGTGTCCTTTGACAGCTCTTTGGTCTTGGCCATAGTGGAGTTTGGAGTGTGACTGTTTGAGGTTGTGGACAGGTCTCTTTTATACTGATAACAAGTTCAAACAGGTGCCATTAATACAGGTAACGAGTGGAGGACAGAGGAGCCTCTTAAAGAAGAAGTTACAGGTCTGTGAGAGCCAGAAATCTTGTTTGTTTGTAGGTGACCAAATACTTATTTTCCACCATAATTTGCAAATAAATTCATTAAAAATCCTACAATGTGATTTTCTGGATTTTTTTTCCTCAATTTGTCTATCATAGTTGACGTGTACCTATGATGAAAATTACAGGCCTCTCTCATCTTTTTAAGTGGGAGAACTTGCACAATTGGTGGCTGACTAAATACTTTCTTTCCCCACTGTAGAGGCCCTGGCTATCCTGGAGCGTTGGCCTTCTCTGAATCATCTGAAATCAATGGCTGTTTATTTGGGGGCTGCAGTGTCTGATAATGAACTTCCCAGTATGGATTCATGCCGTGCACTAACTCTACCGCCCCGCCTGCTCCCCCTCCCCCCCCCCCCCCCCTCTGTCTCTGTCTCTCCATCTGTCTCTCTGTGTCTCTGTCTCTCTGTCTCTCTGTCTCTCTGTCTCTCTGCCTCTGTCGCCCTCTCTCTGTCTCAGTCTCTGTCGGTGTCTCTCCATCTCTGTCTCTGTCTCTGTCTCTCTCTCTCTGTGTCTCTGTCTCTCTGTCTCTCTGTCTCAGTCTCTGTGTCTCTGTCTCTGTAGCCGTCTCTCCATCTCTGTCTCTGTCTCTCTGTGCCTCTGTCTCTGTCTCTCTGTGTCTGTCTTACTTCTGTCTGTCTGTCTGACTCTCTCAATCAAACATCCTCTCAACTCACCACACTGTCTCCAATTAACGTGCAATCAGCCACACTGTAACGAGAGCTTAAACCTGCAGTGGGATAACAAATAGAATGAGTCCCAAATGGCACCCTATTCCCTACATAGTGCACTACTATGGGTCAAAAGTAGTGCCCTATGTAGGGAATAGGGTGCCATTTGGGACACAGATATACAGTAACAGAAGATACCCAGGAGCCCAGAACATTTCCACTGCAATTACCACTGGATACCCTCACCTGTGTTTTAACAGGTGTAGAGTGAAGTTGCCCCTAGACGCTGATCTTGTGTCAGTTTTGCATTTCCCCCACTAATGGTTAAGGTTAGGATTGGGGGAGGGGTAGTTGTTCCTAGAACTGTACCTAGGAGAAACTTAAACCCAGAGCATTTTGACAGAAAAGCCAGTGCGAGCCCTGCAGCCTCTGCTTCCTAAAGAGCACGCACAATTGACCCTGGTATAATCAGGCGGAAGTGAGCAGGGTTGCCAGTGGCAGAGCTTGACTGCACTTGTTAAACAAACCTCTGCAGTATTTGGCGCTTTCATTAGCGGTCGGCACAATTATTTTATTTTTTTACATTTTAGTCATTTAGCAGACACTCTTATCCAGAGCGACTTACAGTTAGTGAGTGCATACATTTTCATACTGGCCCCCCGTGGGAAACGAACCCACAACCCTGGTGTTGAAAGCGCCATGCTCTACAAACTGAGCTACAGGGGACTCACAACTGAGGTCAAAGCGTTCGTGTTGAATCTGGTAACTGTGTGTGTGTGTGTGTGTGTGTGTGTGTGTGTGTGTGTGTGTGTGTGTGCATAATGTGACAGATATGCTGCCTGTTGAGATGTTGACAGGAAGGTTGAGGAAATTGGCATCTTCTGTGTGTGTGTGTGGGGGGGGGGGCCTTACCTTGCATGACCACGGGTGTGATAGCATAACACCCCAACAGATGGCACTGTTCAGTCTGTGAAATGACTATGAGGGGAGGGGAGGGGAGGCAGACTGGAGGAGCATGGTTAGCCCCCTGACACTTAGACAGTCCTGATGCATCTAACCTAGGAGGTGATGACACGCTGTAGATATGAGCTCTTAATGGGATAAAGCGTTTTTGGGGTGGAGCGGTGGAGCGGTGCTCTCTCCTGACAGGCCTGAGTCTGAGGCATTGCTGATGTTAGCATCATCTATCTGTCTAAAGAGGGGACACAGACAAACTGGCCTCTTATTGTGTGTGTGTGTGTGTGTGTGTGTGTGTCTGCGTGTGCGTGAGTGTGTGTGCGTGTGCGTGAGCGTGTGAGTGTGTGTGTGTGCGTGAGTGTGTGTGTGTGTGTGTGTGTGAGTGTGTGTAGTCATAAAGAGCTGTGTCTGGCAGAAACAGAGGCTATTGGGAGGCAGAGAGGATATACCGGCAGGCTTTGCGTGCCCTCCAAGTTTCACAAGTTATTTACTTTCTGATCGACTGACCCATTTTGTGTGAGGGCTGAATCAATCTCGCTTGAACTGGGGGAGAGAGGGAAAGAGTAGAGATGGAGAACTGGGGGAGAGGGGGAAAGAGGAGAGATGGAGAACTGGGGGAGAGAGGGAAAGAGGAGAGATGGAGAACTGGGGGAGAGAGGGAAAGAGGAGAGATGGAGAACTGGGGGAGAGGGGGAAAGAGGAGAGATGGAGAACTGGGGGAGAGAGGGAAAGAGGAGAGATGGAGATCTGGGGGAGAGACAGTGCCAGGGAAAAGGTCAGCTGCCTCTTAAGCATTTCTTCATGATAAACAGGTGGCCTGGATACTACACTCCCTATTTACAGGAGAGTCTATAAATGGACTGCTGCAGGGCACTGTATGTTGGCCTGTGCTCTGGGACCCATGCAGAATCAACTAACAAACACCACAGAACACTACGATCAGAGTTGAACAGAGAAAAGAGTACACTGCCTGCACAGGATAACGCTCAATCGCATTAGCCATTCTACCCCATTGAGACATGCAGCACTTCCCAGTTCCAAATCAACCCATGGCCCCTACCCCAATGCAGATAATTTACATCTTCAACGATCGTGTAGGTAATGGCAATGTAACAATATAGTAATTGGCTAGACTGCATTGCATCTCAATTGCAAAGGGCTATAGTCCCCAGACCTCAAATCTGTCCTAGCTCAGAAACCTGGGTGAGGGCGACAGCCACGTTTGTTTCCCCGTTAGAGCGTAACCCCCCATTAGAACGCTGTTATTACCCACACAGAAAGACTAATGCCTGGCCTCTCAACACATATGGCTGATCTGAGCGTGTCCCTGCACCTGGGGACCTGCTGGTGACCACAGGGGAGGAGCGGAACTGACACCATCAATTACCCCCCAGAGACCTGATGCTCATAGATCAGTCAGTACTAAACAGCTCAAGTTGGCTAGCAGAGTGTGAGAGGAATCAGTGGGTTGCTGAGTAATAAGAGAGGATGGGGTTAAATGTGTAGCCTTTTGCGCCATTAACCCACCGGGGTCAGCCGCTGTAATTGAACTGTCAGAGCGTGACTCATGTTGCTAATAAGAGTTTTAATAGGCGGACACATTGCAGATACATTCAAAAGAAAATGTGGGCCAGCAAACACTTATGTATTCTGAAAAGGAGACTTTTGTCTTCACAAGTGGGTTTTACCACTGTGCGAGGTCAGAGGTCAGGGGGTTATCCTAACCCAGAAATCGCACCAATTTCCTTTCTCTCTCTTTCCCTGATTGACTCTATGGACCAACCTGAGCCCTGCACCACTCAGTTCCACCACCACTAACTACAGGGTATCTTGTCCCAACCTGAGCCCTACACCACTCAGTTCCACCGCCACTAACTACAGGGTATCTTGTCCCAACCTGAGCCCTACACCACTCAGTTCCACCACCACTAACTACAGGGTATCTTGTCCCAACCTGAGCCCTACACCACTCAGTTCCACCATCACAGGGTATCTTGTCCCAACCTGAGCCCTGCACCACTCTGTGTCTACCAGTCTACCAGCTATAGATATTCCTCTAGAATTTTAACCAAGAGCAGGAGAGAGATAGAGATAGACAGACAGAGGGGATGTAATGAAGTGCTTTCCCATTCTGAGAGCTGGGCTACATCCCAAATGGCACCCTACTCCCTGTATAGTACACAATGGGAACTAGTCAAATATAGTGCGCTACATAGGGAATAGAGTGGTATTTGGGATGTAGCAGAACTGTTGGTCCTCCGCTGCTTTGGTCCGCCTCCGCCATTAAAGACACATTAGAAAGACGGATGGTGTAGAGAGGCAAAATAACGCCCCCCTCAAAGGCCTCTGTGGACCGTCTGAAAGGGGGCCATATTTCACCCCATTTCATTGACAGGCCTGGTTTTTTGGGAGAATAACACAGGGGTAAATTTACATTGTGGTCTACACCGAAGACTCCTTGCAGGGTTCGTAATCTCCATTCTCAACAAGCAGGCTATTGTATTAACGCTATAATTTGAAGCGTTCGCTGTTTCCCCACCGTTTGGCCTTGCTTTTGAGTTTTCTTGTTATTTCAGTCGTATCAGGGTAAGACATAACTGCACTTAAGTTGTCAGCTTATGAGGCGTTCGCTCCGAATGAAACACTCAACTAAATTGTGAAAACTGTAATTTGATGAACATACAGTAGAGTAAGCTGCCTGGTTGGGGAAGAGATCAAGTACTGTACATGTCATTTATAGCCGGGGCCCTTGCCATGGAAAACCTCAAATAGCTCTCCAATTAAGCAATTTTCTCTGGTTTTGCAGGCCAGTGATTATTTAGGGAGAGGCTTGTTCTGGGTTTGTCTGGGAGGCCCTGGCGGTCTGCAGAAGGCCCATGTCTGAGGCACGTCCCTCACCCCCGGATTCCTTCATTCTCGCACCGGTCAAGGTATCACATTACTGCAGCACCGCTGTAGAAAAAGATGCCTCCCTTCCTGTATCTTTTACATATCCCTTATTCTGAGCCTCCATTTTCTGCTGTTTGTTTGTGTAAAGGGGTGTGTGTGCTGTGTGTGTGTGTGTGTGTGTGTGTGTGTGTGTGTGCATCCCACGACCTTGCATCATCTCCGGCTCCACCCACATCATCTCTATTTCTGTTCCCATTAAGATGGTGTTCCCACTCTTTTACTCGCGCTCCCATCCCCCGCTTCCATTTTCCTGGAAAGAGTGCTGCTGTGGGGAAGAGACAGACTGCCGCCCCGTGTGACGCCTGGTGCATCAGCTGGTGGAGAGTGCTGCAATCTGGGGTCTGAGGGATGCATCTTGGGCGTGGAGCGCCATGCTGAGAGCCTCAGGTGGGCTGCCGTTCAGCTGGCCACGCACAAATCCCTTTAATTCACAAGATAGAAATAATCCCTTTAATTCATCAGATAAAACCCTGAGGATTCCTGTTCCATTGTAATAATAGTGTAATAACACCGTAACAAGACTAACCGGGCCATTCATTGCATTGCTGTTGGTAGTCGCTAAGCCCGATACGATTATGATGCAATGCAAAGCTATCAAAACAATTACGGCAACAGAAACAGATCCCAGATCTGCGTGACATCACTCCAGGATGAAGACTATTTACGACTCCACAAACAAAACTATTTTTGGGGTGAACAGAGTTCAAACACGGAACTCGCAGGAGAGCGTTGCGTAAACCTGCTGCCAGAGCTCGAGGTGAGCCTTCTCCTTTCCAAAAAACAGCTGATGAAAGAGAGGAGAGAAGTGGAGGAGCGAGGGATCTGGGGGAGGAGTGTGGAGTTTTATAAATAAGATGGAGCCTAGCCAAGGAGGTTGCAAACTGGGCGCCAATGGGAGGAAGTGCTGGATTTAGCATTTAGCGAGGCGCTATCCAGACCCAGCGCCTAGCGATTTACCTTGGCTTGCACATTCACACACAGCGTTACCCCCCTGCCAGTTAATGGGGAAATAATGCAGAGGGAAACCTACACTTAATAAACAGGGGGCTGGAAAGACGCTGCTAGAAAATATTCTCCTTTTTATTAGACCATATTGGGTCCGGATATGAATGGTTCCACTCATTTTAATGGATGTTAGTCAGTAAATATTAGAGCTGAAATCATGATTGTGGTCTTTTCTGAGGCGTCAGGAATAGGTTATGCGTGCATTGAGAGCTCCATCTGTGGGGGAGGGAGGAAACAACCAGGGTGGCTGGCAGAGAGACCACGTGGATTCAATACAGTGAGGATTTAGATCCAAGAGGAAAGGCTTTCCGGTAATATAGAATCATGTGCCACATTAAATGATGGTCTACCCTCTCGCTGGTACTGAGGACATAAAGAACTATAATAGAACTTTCCTCAAGCGGAGGGCTTCAAAGGGTTCCATGTCTGAACTCTAAACTGAAAGCTGATGTGACATTCCCCGATGACAAGTGATCAAATGATATGAGCGGAACCGGGGAACTAACTCACTCGGGATGGAACTTACTGTATATTTTACCTACGAAGCACATGAAGCACACGGGTTCCTGGGTTCAACGGGTCACCAAGAGAGCTCCATTATCTGAGCCCCCCTTTCTGCCAAGTCGGAAAATGAGGAACGACTGATCGTTTTACACGGCTATTCTTACAAGGGCAAGAACCCCGGGCTAGCTACTGCTGCATGGCAGGAAACTCTGGACCAGGAAACTCTGGACCAGGAAACTCTGGACCAGGAAACTCTGGACCAGGCCCCTCTGGACCAGGCCCCTCTGGACCAGGCCCCTGACCTCCCCTACTGATTTATCCCTCTCTCCTTTCTCCTGAGCTATTAAGGGTAAGATAATATTTTCATATTGTTTTATTAAACACCATGTGGGCTTATTTATTACCCTTGTCCCCAGACGGCCATACCTAAAGCAGCAGTCGTTTGCACAACCCCTAGCCGGAGTGAAAAGGCCTATTGAAACTCTATTAAGGGGAAAAGGGATAAAATATGGAGCCATCGCTGAGTGTGCCCCCAGCTAAATAATATGACCGGCTGTGTGTGTGTGAGCAGTGGTGTAAAGTACTTAAGTAAAAATACTTTAAAGTACTACTTAAGTAGTTTTTTGGGGAATCTGTACTTTACTATTTATATTTTTGACAACTTTTATTTTTACTTCACTACATTCCTAAAGAAAATGATGTACTTTTAACTCTGACATCCAAAAGTCCTCGTTACATTTTTTATGCTTAGCAGGACAGGAACATATTCCAATTCATGCACTTATCAAGAGAACATCCCTGGTCATCCCTACTGTCTCTGATCTGGCGGACTCACTAAACACATGCTTCGTTTATAAATGATGTCTGAGTGTTTCCCAGGCTATCCGTTAATAAAGAATACAAATAACAGTTGTGCCATCTGGTTTGCTTAATATAAGGAATTTGAAATAATTTAAGTATATTTTAGCAATTACATTTACTTTTGATTTTTAAGTATATTTAAAACCAAATACTTTTACTGGGTGACTTTCACTTTTACTTGAGTCATTTTCTATTAAGGTATCTTTACTTTTACTCAAGTATGACAATTGGGTACTTTTTCCACCACCACTTTTTCCACCACAGAGCCATAAATGAATTGTGTATTGCGACACTCCATGGCAATAGATTTTTAGAAACACACTGTGCCATCCAGGTTTTGGTCGTTATTAATTGAATAAAAAAACTGGGACGAGATTTAAATATTTAAGCTTGTATACAGCGGCATCGGTGCCTAATGGTCTTCTTGCTGTTCCTTTAAGACACTGCCAACCCTAGTACAAGTTTAGGGTCAGGCGTATCAACAAAGCAGAATACTAAACAGTGATATGAGTTGATATCTTGGAACCAAATAGTAACGCAGCATTTTTTTATCTGCATCAAATCACCCGGCAACCAGAGAGCAACACTGCTGCACAATCAACATGCGGCAGTGTTGGGGATATTACAGATCACATATCTGATCAAAGATGGACCAGTTAGTGCATAGGTTTGGCAATTACTCATTAGATAGTTCAAGCAGAATAGATTAAGGATGTGGTGGAGGATAATGGCAGAAGAACCTGAGTCGGCAACAGAGATGGAGGAGGAGGAGGGATCTTTGCCAGGGTGAATCGGTTTGTGAATCATTCATAAGAAATTAGTGTGGTGGCAATTAGGGCTTCCTGAATCATTCATAGGAAGCACTGCATGACAGGCATCCGGCCACTGCAGCCAGTTTAAACAGATTAGCTTTGCCTTCGACCCCTGCCTGCCTGTGTGTGTGTGTACTCTGGAAGCAACTGCTCTGCATCAAGGTAGCTCAACAACTGAACGTCTACTGCAGAAACACAAATCATACATGTGAAACAGACACACATACAGGTTCAGACACAAGGCAAGAATATACTGAATCTGTCACGCTCTGGCTCCGGGACTCTGTATATTGAGCCAGGGTGTGTTTATTCATTGGGTGTATTTCTATGTTGGTATTTCTGTTGGGTTCATTTCTATGTTTGAGATAATGACTCCCAATCAGGGGCAACGAGTGTCAGCTGTGGGCTGGTTGTCTCTGATTGGGAGCCATATTTAATCTGTATGTTTTCCTTTGGGTGTTGTGGGTTTTTGTTCCTTGTCAGTCATTGGTACTGTGGACGTTACGAATCGTCTATTGTTTTGGTTTTGGCACTTTAATTAATAAAGTCTATCATGTTCGCTCAACACGCTGCGTATTGGTCTGCTCCTTTGGAAGACGATCGTGACAGAAAAACCCACCATACAACGACCAAGCAGCGCGTCCAGGAACACACGCAGGAGGTGACTCTGGTGGATGTCCTCCTCGGTTGGGGGCAGATCACCGAGGAGGAGGCCGTCCGGTACCGGAGGGCTATGAAGGGGGAGACCCAGGCAGGAGAGGAGCAGCGGCGTCAGCAGTGCCATCGTCGGACGGACGAGAGGCACCCCCAAGGATTTTTTAGGGGGGGGCACACGGCATGGGTGACTGGGCAGCAGGAGGCTGCCACAGGGCGTAATAGGAGAAGAGGAGAGAGGGCCACCGGGGTTTGGGGGCCAGAAGGCAGGTTGGCGGAGCCTGGATGGAGAGCAGAGCCAACTCCCCGTACTCAGGCATGGCAGCATGAGACTGGGCAGGTTCCGCGGAGTGCGGAGATGCGCACTGTGCCGCGAGTGGTCCGGCATAGTCCGGTACGTCCTGTGCGAGCACCCCGCACGTGTTGTGCGAAGGTGGGCATGCAGCCAGGACGGAGTGTGCCGGCTCAGCGCTCGCGGCCTCCAGTGCCTCTCCTCGGTCCCGGATATCCTGCGCCAGTGTCACGTGCTGTTATGCCAGTACGGGTACACAGCCCTGTACGTCCTGTGCTGATGCCTCACACCGAGTGTGTGAAGGTAGGCATTCAGCCAGGACGGGTTGTGGCAGCTCTTCACTCCAGGTCTCCTATCCGTCTCCATAGCCCGGTCCGGCCTGTCCCTGCTCCACGCACCAAGTCGACGGTGTGCGTCGACAGCCCTGCCCGGCCTGTCCCTGCTCTACGCACAAAGCCTACGGTGTGCGTCGCCAGCCCAGCCCGGCCTGTTCCTGCTCTACGCACAAAGCCTACGGTGTGCGTCGCCAGCCCAGCCCGGCCTGTTCCTGCTCCACGCACAAAACCTACGGTGTGCGTCGCCAGCCCAGCCCGGCCTGTTCCTGCTCTACGCACAAAGCCTACGGGGTGCGTCGCCAGCCCAGCCCGGCCTGTTCCTGCTCCACGCACAAAACCTACGGTGTGCGTCGTCAGCCCAGCCCGGCCTGTTCCTACTCCACGCACAGAGCCTACGGTGTGCGTCGCCAGCCCAGCACGGCCTGTTCCTGCTACTCGCACCAAGCCAAGGGTGCGAGTCGTCAGCCGGATCCAGCCTGTTCCTGCTACTCGCACCAAGCCAAGGGTGCGAGTCGTCAGCCCAGTCCGGCCCATCCAAGCTTCCCGCACCAAGCCAGCGGTGTGCGTCGTCAGCCTGGTAAGGCCTGTTCGTCCTCCACGCACCAAGCCAGGGGCGCGTGTCGTCAGTCCGGTTCCGGCCAACGGGGCTAGACAGGACCAGGGGTACTTTGGGGGGTTGGAAAGGAGGTGGGGATCAAGGCCGGAGCCAGAGCCACCGCCGAGGAGGTATGCCCACCCAGCCCTCCCTTGTTTGGCCCTTATTGAGGCGCGGTCGCAGTCCGCGCCTTTAGGGGGGGGTACTGTCACGCTCTGGCTCCGGGACTCTGTATATTGAGCCAGGGTGTGTTTATTCATTGGGTGTATTTCTATGTTGGTATTTCTGTTGGGTTCATTTCTATGTTTGAGATAATGACTCCCAATCAGGGGCAACGAGTGTCAGCTGTGGGCTGGTTGTCTCTGATTGGGAGCCATATTTAATCTGTATGTTTTCCTTTGGGTGTTGTGGGTTTTTGTTCCTTGTCAGTCATTGGTACTGTGGACGTTACGAATCGTCTATTGTTTTGGTTTTGGCACTTTAATTAATAAAGTCTATCATGTTCGCTCAACACGCTGCGTATTGGTCTGCTCCTTTGGAAGACGATCGTGACAGAATCTCTCTCACACACACACACACACACTCTTATGGCTAGTAATAACCAATCTAGACTAACTATTGTCCCTTTTTAGTATCTCCCCAATCCCAACATTTGCAGTGCAGGTATTGCCAGGGTATCTGTGATATGATCACACATGACATTTCACAACGAGGTAACATGTTAAAATCCAGCTAAAGGCATTAGGGACAGGGGAGGGTGGTGGTGGTGGCTCACTGGGGAGAAACAAAATGGAGAGGTTGTCTCACTTTGGCCCATCTCCCCACATCAAGTGTTTCAGGCACCATGGCCACTGAGGGAGCAATATTCCTGTCAAAACTGCTTGGACTCTCTCACAAGCATAAAATCGAAGTAATGTGACAGACGCATTCATCCCAACGGAAAGACTCAGAGGGCTGTTGGACAGTGCCGTCGTCATGGAAATGAATGTTTTGGCCTGTGGGCTCAGAGGAAGGCTCACCAGCCAAGCTCCTTGCCACAAGGGTGAACAGGTGGGATGGGATATCTCACGTTCCCCTGCCTCGCCGAAGGGGCTTCACCTGTATGCTGCACGCGAGTGACATCCACACACACCACCTGTCACCGACCTGACAGCAGAACACAACCGTCACACACACACACCGACAGGGACGAGTAGGAACACACCTTCCTATCTCCAAGTTACACTCGCATCCGTCGCCATTTTCCACATCGTCATGTAGTAGCAGACAGACAGTGTTGTCCGTCTCTCCCAGGCTGGACGCTACATATGTGTTTCAGAGAACATCTCTTTCCGTCAGTGACATGCAAAGGGCCCTTAGGGTGTCCTAGAGTACCCTTTAATCAATGGAGAGCCCTGTAAGTCATAAGACAAGTCCCTGAGCTGCTGGGCTACACGACTCATTGAACAAACATTGAACACGCACACACACACGCACACACACACACACACACACACAAGTACACACATAAGCCTTGTATGCATGCTGCTGATAGACTATCTCACTAATTCTATAGCTTTGGGAGGAACAAGCTCGTATTATGGATTTTCTTATGAAAGTGAAGGTAATTAATGATCGAAACAAGACTTACTTAGCGGCGGAGGCACGCTTCACCTTGATAGCATCTCTACTCTCTCTCTCTCTAATGAACTGCACAGAGAAAGGAAACATCTTTAGAGCAAATTAGGAATCCTTCCAACTTCACAGCACGCAGAGACTACTGGCTTCTATTGAGGCTCCAAAATGAGGGAGCTACAAGAGCAGAATTACTGCTGACTGTTTCAAACAGTCGCCCCGGAAAGAATTATATGAAGTCTTGTCAGAGTGAGGAATGTCCCAGGATAATGACTGTAGTTAAATGTGGGGAGAATAAAGTTGAACGGAGGAGACGGCAGCGGGTAGTAGGGATTTACGCCTATTGATTTTTTGGGCGGTTCAAGCACAGGTCAGTCTGACACTGCCAGCTGTACCTGAAATCTGATAAGTGAAGCTGGGTGCTAGCAAGACAGGCCCGCGAGGCCCCAATACACTTTAGAGTGTGGCCCCTGGACTACAGTACGGCAGAGCCGTTTCATAACTAGGCACAATCTAAGAGAACTTGATTCACAGCAGGAATGAATTCAAAGGTATAAACATGGCAAGTCCTTCATCTCTATTTAAATAAGGTACAGCAGCAAAAGGGACTAAGAGGAGATGATAATCTCCACATTCCTCAGTTAAGCCATTTTCCAGGTGAGCTGAACTTAACCGCGTGAAATGCCTCATCATTTGCATGGGTGACACTGAGCCCACTGCAGTGGAAAAACACTAGCTCCTTTATTGAGTCTCTGCATGTATTCCATCCTATGTTTGGTCGCCACTCACCATTATATAAATGACTGCATGCCACGTCACGGACAGACACTGAAATCTGAAGTGTATTTGTTTTTGTTGATCTGGCCAAAGGGACATTTGTACTCTGGTAAAGGAAAGCACCTGCCACTGGCTGACCAAACAGCTCACCTCACGTGTGAACTGTGATTCATTCTGTTCCCGGTGACTCATGGGAGGGGACACAACCAGGCGTGAGACAGGTCATCCCCCCCCCCCCCCCCGTGATGTAGTGGGAACCGAAGAGCGAGAGGCAGAAGGTTAGCCCTGACATGTTTAAAATGACTTGACCTATGCCGCTTTCCATCTCCTGGCACGGTATCTGCCGTCATGGCTGCGTTAGCGTCCTCCCAGGGCACTTGCAAGCCTGCCTGTTTGATTTGCAAGCCTGCCTCAAGCTCACGCCGACATTCAAACAAAGGAGCCCACAAACAAACGATAGGGACTTTGACAGTTGATCGAGGTTAGTGTCTCCGCACTCACACATGGCCTAACCTCCCTTGTTCCTCAGAAGACCTCGGAATGAACTATTGCTCAAGAGATCATGAAAAATGTATGCAGATTTCTTTCGGGTAATGAGGGACCAAATTGGGTGCAGATAATACAATTGCAACTGCGGCAGAGAGGCTGATTATTCAGGGTTCGACAGATCTGGATCTTAACGAAGTGGCTGACAGGTTAAAATGAACTAGAGGAAACTCTGTTTTTATATAAAGAAGAGGCCTTAGTGAATGGAAAATTGGGACTAACTTTTGCTAAGCTTCCCTTTGGCCAATGTTTTAATAAGAAAGACAAAAATGTGTGTAGGAGAGCAGCCCATCTGGTGTATGAACTATAAGGTTAACCTCATCCCATCTGGTGTATGAACTATAAGGTCAACCTCATCCCATCTGATGTATGAACTATAGGGTTAACCTCATCCCACCTGGTGATTGAACTATAGGGTTAACCTCATCTCACCTAGTGTATGAACTATAGGGTTAACCTCATCCCACCTGGTGTATGAACTATAGGGTTAACCTCATCCCACCTGGTGTATGAACTATAGGGTTAACCTCATCCCACTTGGTGTATGAGCTATAGGGATAAACTTCATCCCACCTGGTGATTGAACAATAGGGTTAACCTCATCCCACCTGGTGTATGAAATATAGGTTTAACCTCATCCCACCTGGTGTATGAACTATAGGGTTAACCTCATCCCACCTAGTGTATGAACTATAGGGTTAACCTCATCCCACCTGGTGATTGAACAATAGGCTTAACCTCATCCCACCTAGTGTATGAACTATAGGGTTATTAACCTCATCCCACCTGCTTGTTAGCTCTCCGCCTCACACTTCAGTGACAAATGACTTAAATGTAAAATGTAAATATGACTTTGCCATGTTCCCAACACAGGTGTTTTTATTCATAGTTAAAATCAGCCTTTTCCGCTCAGCTCATATTCTGCATCCGTTACAGGCATATCAAAGACAAACAAATACCAGTTAGTACTTTATTTTATTTCCTGGTGACTTGGGCTCTGTGGTCGGTTTCCTGCTGCATCTGGTCAGCAGGATGGTCGGAAGGACAGGTCATCAGCAATCACAGTGTTTGTTTCATCTGGAACCTGTGATTTAAGACAACCCAAACTGTCACGCCCTGGCTCTAGGGACTCTTTTATGTTGAGCCAGGGTGTGTAGAGTCTATGTTTTGTGCTCTTTGTTTTCCATTCTAGGTCTTGTATTTCTATGTTGGCCAGAGTGGTTCCCAATCAGAGGCAACGAGTGTCAGCTGTTGCTGGTTGTCTCTGATTGGGAACCATATTTAAACAGTCTGTTTTCCCTCAGTGTTTGTGGGATCTTGTTCCGTGTTCCTAGTAGGTTGTGTTTGAGCTAAGGACGTCACGTTATCGTTTTGTTGTTTTGTTCGTGTTATCTTTCAGATTAAATAAATATGTTTGCATTCAACGCTGCGCATTGGTCCTCTGTTCCCGACGATCGTGACACAAACAAACACAATAATGGAAGTGATCTAAGGCCATGAGTTCAGTTGGGTTCAGGCCTGTGGCTCAAAAAGAGGACATGCACATGCTCCAAGGTTGTGAGTGTCGGCATTTAATCATCACATCCTTGATTGGGCTTGTCATCAGCACGCCACAGCCCCGTGGCGGAATCCCCGATGACCTTGCGGACACGACTTCATAAATTCTGCCCAGCTTTGATCAAACGCTGCCGGGTTTCAGTGGCGGGTTTCAAGATCCACACGCTGATGCCAGAAAAAGTAATAGCCACTATACATCACCCACTATCATATCACCACAGCCCTGAAGGAACACGACCCCTTCCACACTGCAAGCAGGAAGCCGTTCACCCCCTCCAAATCCGCAAGGTCACCTTGCCTACCTACAGCACCGCTCCACACACGTCTGACATTTCAATTGTTCGGAATTGAATATACATGCATCACCATGAATTATTAAGCAGCCTCCACCTTTCAAACTCACTCATTGGTTCCCCCGAGTGAGCTCACTACATCTCCGCCTGTAACACACCAACCAGATAAAATGTGTATGAGGAGGAGAGGATAGAGAGGGCGGTAAGAGAAGCAATGGTATCTCTAGGGTGTTGTCTTGGGTACGGGAGCCGTTTTCACAGACGGTATACGGTAGCACCTTGGGGAGGAGGAGGCGCGATCAAAACACCCTTCACTCAAAAGCCCGGGCCGAGGTTCTGTGAACCGTCTGCGTGTCCAGACGGTTATGAAATACTATTTGCACGGGTGTCCAGCTCCTGTATGCAGTGGAGTCCCTGACGTATGTGGACGCCAGCCAAAAAGAGCATTTGCCCTCTAATGGATTCTCAAAAGACATCTGACGATTGAAAATGTCTACAGGGTAGTGGTGTATCAATATAATGCATCTCAGACTTGTACCCAGAGGCAGTCACAATGCATTAGCTAGCACAAGTAGAGATAAATCACAGCCGGTTGGCCCCAACCTCCCACCTGAGGAGTATAGCTGGAGATGGTGTGTCTGAGGAGAGAGGTCTTCCTCTCTCTGTATACATCTCTCTATCTCTGGTGTGAACAAGCAAACACAACAGAAGCTTGTCTGTCTAGCGAGACAGCAATCCGCTGCTCCAGAGAAACAGAACTGTGAAAGGTGAGAAGTGACAGAGATTTATCACAAAACAACAGAATGCACAGAGATCCCGCCAGATGTCCTTTATGGAACCATGGGCAAGTGGGATTGTGTTGGTGGACTCTGTTCATATTGTCTGTGTTACACATTTTCTCAAATGACTGCAGAAGATAAGAATCTGGGCAATCCCACGGACTTAGATTTGTCCACTTAAAATGTATGTTAAACAAAAACCAATGATTGCAATGTTAAACATATCTGTTGGACATACATTTAAAAGTGAAAAATCTGATTCTCAGTGTCTCTGTCACCGTGGAATTGCCCAGCTGTTAACCTGAAAGCTTGACTTCAATTTAAGTTGTGTTTAGAAGTTATTATCAGTCACACATAATACATTAAAACAAACTTAGCCAACACATGTTTAAATTCAGGTACTTGCACTAGTCTCAACTCAGAATATTGTTTTGGTGGTAAGAAAAACCATCTTCTATTTTGTAGCCCTCGCAGCCAATTACATTTCTCGTAGCTATTCAACATGCCCTTTCTCATGTAGAGCATCACGGAGGTGGTGATTACTTTCATGCAGGTTTGTTTTTCATATTTAGCTGTCTTGTTCAATCAGATCGTACATTAGTTCCCTCTAAACATAACTACGTTATTCCGCCCGCTCACAGGAAAAAGTGCCAGTGTGAGCTCTTATCAAACAATAAACAAATCCATTTGGGACAAACTATAAATCTCATGAGCTTGGTAAAATGGAACAATGACGGCGCACAAAAAGGATATTACTCAGCGTCACTCAGTGCAAATGATCAGATGATGACAATACAACAGAGTTTCTACTTTCCACTTTTCTTCGACACCTGATGAAGCTCATTCAGAAGTAATAAACAAGTTATATGTGACAATTATGCAACCTAAATGAGTGTCTTGTGATAATTATGCGCATTAGTGATTTTCATGAGGCTCACAAAGAATGGGATAAGAATACTTTCTTGGGTTGATCCTGGGCTTGCATTTGGGACCACCCACAGAACAGATACCCTCTAAAACACCTTCACACATTCAGTAACACGCTCAATCTCTCTGCTCCTGAGAAGTAGTCGCCAGACATCCATCCCTTCACTATCAGGGACTGCAGAACATTCCTCTTAATTGACATCCTTGGCCGGGGCCCACGGGCGCTTCATCTGTGCTATATGGCCATTGTAAGGCACCTTATCTCGCCAGTCGACTTGGCATGGGGTTGTGTTTGCTAATTAAATCTGAGCGAGCTTGGCATGTGTCCGTATAATTAAAGCACCAGGTCCGCTATCGCTTCTGTCGCCACCCTGAAACAATGCCCTGCGTCGGGCGTCACTTTGCATAATGGAGCCCGAGCAGCATGCGAGTGAGCTGGAAGAGGCGACGGGCGTAAGGGAGGAAGGGTGTTCGCTGGTAAAAGTCCCATGCGCCAGAGTCTCGGCCAGTGAATGGTAATTAGACTGAACAAGTGCCAAGCCCAATTTCGTGAGAGAGAGAGACAGGCTCAGGTGAAACCCTCACTGGGTGCTGTTCTCCTATTGAGACCTTAACATCAATCCGTTCTGAGCTTCCATTTCTCTGCCTGTCAATCTGGGGGGATTTTATAAAAGAGACAAGACCACCTACCTAATCCTGTCCTCCTGTCAATGCTGACTGGTAGCTTCTCATGATGTATTCTCTCTCCAACAGACATAATTCGGATATATCAATGTCAGTCCATTACCCCAGGAGAAGCAAACATACATAATACTGGATATAGGGGCCTACATTCTGGACATACTTTGGGGACTCTCAACATTTTTACATTCATATTTTTTTAAAACATTTTTACATCCAATGAAAGTCAGCTAGATACTTTTCATGGGTTTAGCTATACAATAAGTATCAGATAATTGAATGCTGAAACTGTGTGTTTTATCTGCTGACTTCTGATGCCAACTGAATTTGCTCCGGTCTGGTGACAAAGAAGCACCAGCAAAGAAAATAAACATTTCCCAATTAATGAATGATGTATCTCCTACTCACATGCTTACTAGCAAGTCATTAATGACAAAAGGACTTCAGAGTTCCAAAACACTGTTGCTTTAGGGATTGTACCCTTCAGAAAAACTGAAAATACAATAATCATCAGAAAAAGGTAAACAAACCCAACTATTCTTTCTCCCAGTACATTAGATCTAAAGCATGTGAACAAATATCATCTCATCTTAATTCTACAACTAATTTATCTTTATGTGGTTCAAAGTTGCTAAAATTACACAGTCAAGGCTTTAAGATCAACTTGCCAGATATAGTAATTAGCATGTTTTCCTATTTTATGTCGTATCATAATCCTTGAGGTTTTAATTGTGCAAGATGTTCATATAATTGTATAATTTATTTGTGATTATTTCTACCTCCTACGTTAATGAGTGTTAGGTCAACTCATTTAAGTCCCTCTATTGAAGTAATTTAAGTCACTCTAGAGACGTCATTTAAGTCACTCTAAGTCATACATTAGCGTACACAGGCAGTATTTAACTTACATCCAGTACTCCACAATCCAAATAACTGGTAGTAGCCAGGATAAACCTATCACACAGGCGACCCTGAAGGAGTTGATGTGAATGACTGAAAAAATACCAGAGGATGCCTGTTGACACTGGGTGCTGCAGAAGCCCTTGAGGCTCTTGTCGACAAATTAACACATATTTCAAAAGCATGAAAAACACAAATACTGCATGTAACCCCAGGGTGTTGCGAGCTATGGCTGTGACAGGCTTGTACTACACACTCTGCCTGCCATGGTTAACTACTGCATGGCTGAGTACTGACTGCAGTAAGGTTACGATGTGCATCAAGCATTACACTTTGCCTGCCATGGTTAACTACTGCATGGCTGAGTATTGATTGCTGTAAGGTTACGAGGTGTGTCAAGCATTACACTCTGCCTGCCATGGTTAACTACTGCATGGCTGAGTATTGATTGCTGTAAGGTTACGAGGTGCGTCAAGCATGTGAGAAAAAGCCTCCAATGTCCCATTAGATAGAGGAGGTCATGTGTGTTGCCACTGAGTCGATGAGTCAATGAGAGACTCCACAGTAGTGTGTGTGTGTGTGTGTGTGTGTGCATTCACACATTAATGCTTTTCTCTGTGTCTGTGTGTATACTGAGTATACATGACTTTTCAGTTCCACCATGGTGGCAAACCTCGTGCTTCACTGCGCCTGCAGTTCTGTGGAGCCGGCTGGCAGCAGGGACGATGCATTTGAATATTCCCAGCTGTTATCTGCATGTCTTTATGCTCCTCTCACCCCCTTGGCAGCAGACCACGTAGCGCTGGGTGGTACAGACTGTTTTAATGTAGCAAAGATGAGCCAGCCAGATATTTCCCTCTCTTTCCCTCCCTCCACCATCCCCGTGGCAAGAGAAGGAGGAGAGACATTCAGACATTTAATCCACATTTAGTCATGCTGCAAATTGATTGCAAAGGGAGGAATCTTTTTTAAAAATTGAACTGACATCATTATCACACTTTTACTGAAAGTAATTTTGTGTCTTTAGAGCGGGATTGATAATCTTCCTTTGAGGGAGGTTTAATATCATCCAACCAGATGGATGAACGTTAGATTAAATACCAACTGTGAACAATTAGAGGATTTCACAGGGAGAATTGTGAAAATGAATGACTGTTCGATTGCTAGAGTTGTATACAAAACATGAAGAGCACAAATGAACTGGAAAAGTACTGATGAGCTAGTACTGATGGTTTATGATACTTAAGTCATTTTAAAAATGTTGATCAATGCTTTCGCACATCTAATTGCTGAGACTATACAGGGAAATCACAGGACAGAGACAGCAAGTAATTCACTAGAGTAATGAGATGTGAACTGCAGTAACTGACTCTATAGACAGCGTACAGATCTCACTACTCTTACAAACAGTATAGTGCGCTTGTAAAAAAAGTTTTGCCTGTCTTGTTGGAGTCAATCAGGAAATAAAGTAAGTCAATGCAGTATTCAATGTAGCAGACAAAATGCCCCAAATTGAGGAGAAGTGGCATTTAAGAGCTATCCTCTGGATTTGCTGCAGAGCAAACGTCACGATTCAGACTAAAGCCGGGGAAACAGTGGGGGGGCTGCAGAGTCCTGCCAGCCAAATGAGGGCGAATGGGAGTGCAGGGGAACAGAAAAGACCCAGAATCCCTCTCATTATGTGAAACGGGACAGGAACTACATGGCAAATTGGACACTAATTTAACAAAAAACCACTGGGAGAGGTCACAGGCAGTGTAACTCCAGAAAACCGAGTCGGCAAGCTCCGGGACGCGCATGTACAGTAACTCTGAGTATTTGGCATTGCGTGCTCCCCTCTCCATCAGAATTTGATGGGATAATGCAGGATGTTCTCTCAACGAGCGGCGGGCTAGCTGCCATCTACAACATCCCTTTCAGTGGCACTTTAGCTGAAGGGGGCAGAGGGGGGAACACTCGTGGAGGGGGAGGACAGGGGCAGAGAGGGAAACACTCATGGAGGGGGAGGACAGGGGCAGAGGGGGGAACACTCGTGGAGGGGGAGGACAGGGGCAGAGGGGGGAACACTCATGGAGGGGGAGGACAGGGGCAGAGGGGGGAACACTCGTGGAGGGGGAGGACAGGGGCAGAGGGGGGAACACTCGTGGAGGGGGAGGACAGGGGCAGAGGGGGGAACACTCGTGGAGGGGGAGGACAGGGGCAGAGGGGGGAACACTCGTGGAGGGGGAGGACAGGGGCAGAGGGGGGAACACTCGTGGAGGGGGAGGACAGGGGCAGAGGGGGGAACACTCATGGAGGGGGAGGACAGGGGCAGAGGGGGGAACACTCGTGGAGGGGGAGGACAGGGGCAGAGGGGGGAACACTCGTGGAGGGGGAGGACAGGGGCAGAGGGGGGAACACTCGTGGAGGGGGAGGACAGGGGCAGAGGGGGGAACACTCGTGGAGGGGGAGGACAGGGGAAGAGGGGGGTACACTCGTGGAGGGGGAGGACAAGAACAACGGGAGGAAGCAGGCTCGCTGGTGTTGTCCACAAACACGGACCCCAACTGCCAATGTGACACTCCATCCCTCTGCCAAGGTGACACTCCATCCCTCAACCAAGGTGACACTCCATCACTCAGCCAATGTGACACTCCATCCCTCAGCCAAGGTGACACTCCATCCCTCTGCCAAGGTGACACTCCATCCCTCAGCGGCTCCTCTGTCACTTGTTGAGGAATTGACTCCATCTCACTACACTCTCTCCAGTCTCCACGCTGACTACTGCTTCAAATAGCCTCCTCACTTCACTGCTAACACGGTTGCTCTTTCATCAATCAAATGCAGACAAAAGTGTCAGACAACTTCTTTGCTCAAACAATCATCCCTCCTGATAGCCGACAGCAACAACAAACAGAACCCTCTCTTTGTTTCGGAAATTGGTCTCTCTGTATGGCAAAAGCAAACACGTTTCAATTTCCTCACAGCTCAACAGACTTTGTGAATGCTGCTCGGTGTCAAAGCGTCAACGATCCCTGTCATTGCCTCATGTTGTTTCTATGCATCTTTAGAAGGGGTGTATTTGTCTAGTAGTCAATGAGTTCATCCAGTACAATGTTTTCTCCCCTAAGGCGTCTAGCAAAAACCTAAGTGGTGACAGATGTTTGGAACAGGTTCTTGTTTTCCTCTGTGGATTAAAACATCCTTGTTTGACCCCCATAGAGGCCCTACTCTACCCTGTATTGCCTACAGAATCCCTGCGCTGTGAATTGACTAGCACATTCAACGGCTCACAAAACAGGGTAGAGGTTACCACAGCAACTGCGAAGAGGAGGTTGGACAAGCAGTGCCCAGAGACAGATCTAAAATAAAACTTTCACAGAAATAGACTTCCTTCATGCTGCAACAGTTGTTACATCTGACACGAGCACAGAATAAAATGTTGTACAATAGTTTTATAACAAGCAAGCCTGAACACTTACCTTGACAAAAGCTTTTTTTCCTTTAAACATGTTCTAAAGAGTGTCAGGAAGAAGTTAAAAATGTTTAATCTTCTTCTTCTCACTGTATATTTACTGTGTGTATGTCAGGGCTGGGGTCAATTCAAATTGAAGGCAGTCCATTCAGGAAGAAAACTTAAATAACAATTCAAAATGTGAAAAAACGGCATCTATTTTCAATGACTTCTCAATAAACTGTGGAGAAGAAGCTATTTATTTAAAACGTTTTTCCATTTTAGAATATTAAATTAAATCACTTCCTGAATTGACTGCCTTCCATTCGAAATGACCCCAGCCCTGGTGGATGTTTTTATGTACAGTGGGGAAAAAAAGTATTTAGTCAGCCACCAATTGTGCAAGTTCTCCCACTTAAAAAGATGAGAGAGGCCTGTCATTTTCATCATAGGTACACGTCAACTATGACAGACAAATTGAGATTTTTTTTTACAGAAAATCACATTGTAGGATTTTTAATGAATTTATTTGCAAATTATGGTGGAAAATAAGTATTTGGTCACCTACAAAGAAGCAAGATTTCTGGCTCTCACAGACCTGTAACTTCTTCTTTAAGAGGCTCCTCTGTCCTCCACTCGTTACCTGTATTAATGGCACCTGTTTGAACTTGTTATCAGTATAAAAGACACCTGTCCACAACCTCAAACAGTCACACTCCAAACTCCACTATGGCCAAGACCAAAGAGCTGTCAAAGGACACCAGAAACAAAATTGTAGACCTGCACCAGGCTGGGAAGACTGCATCTGCAATAGGTAAGCAGCTTGGTTTGAAGAAATCAACTGTGGGAGCAATTATTAGGAAATGGAAGACATACAAGACCACTGATAATCTCCCTCGATCTGGGGCTCCATGCAAGATCTCACCCCGTGGGGTCAAAATGATCACAAGAACGGTGAGCAGAAATCCCAGAACCACACGGGGGGACCTAGTGAATGACCTGCAGAGAGCTGGGACCAAAGTAACAAAGCCTACCATCAGTAACACACTAAGCCGCCAGGGACTCAAATCCTGCAGTGCTAGACGTGTCCCCCTGCTTAAGCCAGTACATGTCCAGGCCCGTCTGAAGTTTGCTAGAGTGCATCCAGAAGAGGATTGGGAAAATGTCATATGGTCAGATGAAACCAAAATAGAACTTTTTGGTAAAAACTCAACTCGTCGTGTTTGGAGGACAAAGAATGCTGAGTTGCATCCAAAGAACACCATACCTACTGTGAAGCATGGGGGTGAAAACATCATGCTTCGGGGCTGTTTTTCTGCAAAGGGACCAGGACGACTGATCCGTGTAAAGGAAAGAATGAATGGGGCCATGTAACGTGAGATTTTGAGTGAAAACCTCCTTCCATCAGCAAGGGCATTGAAGATGAAACGTGGCTGGGTCTTTCAGCATGACAATGATCCCAAACACACCGCCCGGGCAACGAAGGAGTGGCTTCGTAAGAAGCATTTCAAGGTCCTGGAGTGGCCTAGCCAGTCTCCAGATCTCAACCCCATAGAAAATCTTTGGAGGGAGTTGAAAGTCTGTGTTGCCCAGCGACAGCCCCAAAACATCACTGCTCTAGAGGAGATCTGCATGGAGGAATGGGCCAAAATACCAGCAACAGTGTGTGAAAACCTTGTGAAGACTTACAGAAAATGTTTGACCTGTGTCATTGCCAACAAAGGGTATATAACAAAGTATTGAGAAACTTTTGTTATTGACCAAATACTTATTTTCCACCATAATTTGCAAATAAATTCATAAAAAATCCTACAATGTGATTTTCTGGATTTTTTTTCCTCATTTTGTCTGTCATAGTTGACGTGTACCTATGATGAAAATTACAGGCCTCTCTCATCTTTTTAAGTGGGAGAACTTGCACAATTGGTGGCTGACTAAATACTTTTTTTCCCCACTGTATGTATGTATGTATGTACAGTTGAAGTCGGAAGTTTACATACACCTTAGTCAAATACATTTAAAATCAGTTTTTCACAATTTCTGACATTTAATCCTAGTACAAATTCCCTGTCTTAGGTCAGTTAGGATCACCACTTTATTTTAAGAATGTGAAATGTCAGAATAATAGTAGAGAGAATTATTTATTTCAGCTTTGATTTCTTTCATCACATTCCCAGTGGGTCAGAAGTTTACATACACTCAATTAGTATTTGGTAGTATTGCCTTTAAATTGTTTAACTTGGGTCAAACGTTTCGGGTAGCCTTCCACAAGCTTCCCACAATAAGTTGGGTCAATTCTGGCCCATTCCTCCTGACAGAGCTGGTGTAACTGAGTCAGGATTGTAGGCCTCCTTGCTCGCACACGCCATTTTGCCACAACTTTGGAAGTATGCTTGGGGTCATTGTCCATCTGGAAGACCCATTTGCGACCAAGCTTTAACTTCCTGACTGATGTCTTGAGATGTTGCTTCAATATATCCACATAATTTTCCTTCCTGATGATGCTATCTATTTTGTGAAGTGCACCAGTCCCTCCTGCAGCAAAGCACCCCCACAGCATGATGCTGCCACCCCCGTGCTTCACGGTTGGGATGGTGTTCTTCGGCTTGCAAGCATCCCCCCTTTTCCTCCAAACATAACGATGGCCATTATGGCCAAACAGTTCTATTTTTGTTTCATCAGACCAAAAAGTTTGATCTTTGTCCCCATGTGCAGTTGCAAATCGTAGTCTGGCTTTTTTATGGCAGTTTTGGAGCAGTGGCTTCTTCCTTGCTGAGCGGCCTTTCAGGTTATGTCGATATAGGACTCGTTTTACTGTGGATATAGATACTTTTGTACCTGTTTCCTCCAGCATCTTCACAAGGTCCTTTGCTGTTGTTCTGGGATTGATTTGCACTTTTCGCACCAAAGTACGTTCATCTCTAGGAGACAGAATGCATCTCCTTCCTGAGCGGTATGACAGCTGCGTGGTCCCATGGTGTTTATACTTGCGTACTATTGTTTGTACAGATGAACGTGGTACCTTCAGGCGTTTGGAAATTGCTCCCAAGGATGAACCAGACTTGTGGAGGTCTACAAAAAAATGTCTGAGGTCTTGCCTGATTTCTTTTCATTTTCCCATGATGTCAAGCAAAGAGGCACTGAGTTTGAAGGTAGGCCTTGAAATACATCCACAGGTACACCTCCAATTGACTCAAATTATGTCAATTAGCCTATCAGAAGCTTCTAAAGCCATGACATCATTTTCTGGAATTTTCCAAGCTGTTTAAAGGCACAGTCAACTTAGTGTATGTAAACTTCTGACCCACCGGAATTGTGATACAGTGAATTATAAGTGAAATAATCTGTCTGTAAACAATTGTTGGAAAAATTACTTGTGTCATGCACAAAGTAGATGTCCTAACCGACTTGCCAAAACTATAGTTTGTTAACAAGAAATTTGTGGAGTGGTTGAAAAACGAGTTTTAATGACTCCAACCTAAGTGTATGTAAACTTCCGACTTCAACTGTATGTATTGCCATTCTGGAACAATAAAGATCTATTGAATTATCTTGAAGTAATACTCTTACACCATAATGGTAAACCATGAAAGGAATAAAGCACTTTAAGAACTTTTAACTGAACTTTAACAAAGTCAAGAATTCCCCTGGTTCAGATTAAGAGCATAAACATCATCCAAAATATAAAGGTATTGCTAAGGACTTTACTCCCACCTCTAACACTGTGATAAAGCCAGGAACCATAGTCACTGTTTATCTTTGAGATTTAATTAATTTTGTAGACTGATTGACCTCTCTGCATTCCATAACACCGACATAGTTATTCAGACCACATCATAGTATAATGAGGATCACAGTGCATTCTAACTCTTTATTATTGGGAAGGGGATACCTAGTCTGTTGCACAACTGAATGCATTAAACCGAAATGTGTCTTCCACATTTAACCCAACCTCTCTGAATCAGCAGTTGTTGGTGAATAACTGCCTTGCTCAAGAGCAGAATATTTCAACCTTGCCGGCTTGGGGCTTCGAACCAGTGACCTTTCAGTTACTGGCCCAACACTCTTAACCGCTAGGCTACCTGCTCCAGTATGTTGGGAGATAACCCATGGGATTCCAGCTTGTACTTATTACACTAGTGAAGGCATTATCGCCAAGGATACATTAACAAATCATTTCATGGCAGTTGCAGGACCAGGCAGTTACTGACATGGAAATCATGTCATGGGGAAGTAGGGATGACTAGGTCCTAATAGCAACATACAGAGACAACGCTGTATCTCAATACTATTGGGATCAAGACAATGTTTCTTTTTTCATTGGTTTGAAATGTGAGGAACGTGAGGTAGAATATGTTAAGTGTGTTTGTGAAGGTGGTTAATTTCAATTTAAACTGAGACGGTGAGTGAGGGAGCCAACCAGCCAGCAAGCCAGTCAGTCAGTCAGTCAGATCAGTTCCAAACCATCTCCAAGCCCCTCCTAGATAGCTCCAATTTGCCCTCTGATAGGTCAGGTTAGTGAGTGCATGAGGGTGTGTTTGCGTGCTCAGATAGAAGATGGAGAGGCGGGCGAGGGGGACAGAGGGAGCCTCATGTACTCTGTCAGTGTATTGTACTGTGGTGACAGTGTGGTTATAGTGAGGGATTAAAGGAGAGGGGGGATTAGGATTCCTCCACAGCTGGGCGATTGATGTGGAATCACACAGGTGCTCCACAATACCTTTTTTCTCTCTCTCTCTCTCTCTCTCTCTCTCTCTCTCTCTCTCTCTCTCTCTCTCTCTCTCTCTCTCTCTCTCTCTCTCTCTCTCTCTCTCTCTCTCTCTCTCTCTCTCTCTCTCTCTCTCTCTCTCTCTCTCTCTCTCTCTCTCTCTCTCTCTCTCTCTCTCTCTCTCTCTCTCTCTCTCTCTCTGCCTCTCTCTCTCTCTCTGCCTCTCTCTCTCTCTGCCCCTCTCTCTCGCTCTCCAGTCTTAACCTTTGCCCCTGTAGAAGCCAAGTCTAGAACGACACGCAGGAAACACCTGCAAAAGAAGGGCTAATTAGGTCAGCTGCCAGCTCTCAGTCTGAGCAACAGGGGACTATATCACCTCTGTGTCCTGACTGCTACATGGAATCCTTGCTGAATTCTACAGTATGTGTTGTATTGACCGGTCTAAGCAACAATGCTATTACCAATGCTGTAAGGCAGGGGTGTCAACCTCATTCCACTGAGGGCCTAGTGGCTGCTGGTTTTTGGTTTCTCCTTTCAATTATGACCTAGACAACCAGGTGAGGGGGAGTTCCTTACTAATCAGTGACCATAATTAATCAATCAAGAACAAGGGAAGAGTGTAAACCCACAGACACTCGGCCCTCCGTGGAATGAGTTTGACACGTGCAGTAGGTGGTTCTGAATCAGGCTACTATCATGTAATATAACACTGTTGTAAACACATTTCAATGGACCTTTGAGAGAGACACTGCCACAGAAAGTTACTGGATCAAAGGTCTTTCAAATTAAAATGCTACAGTAGTAATGAGGACAAATCTATTCCCAAAAGCAGATCATTATCAGGTGACTAATCTACCGTTCCTATCCCAGCGGGCAAAGCTGGTTGAAATTACGTCACAACAACCACATTTCAACCAATAATATGGGTGTAATGACATTATTGCAACCATATTTTTGGGGTGGTAATGTGGTTGTTTTGCCTGCTGGGATAAGGCTACCGTTTCTGTGGTTTGTCCCTGCGTCTGTCTGCAACCCTCGTCCTCCTATCTGTCTGGTTATCATGATTTACTCCACAAGCCATCTGAAGGTCTGTCGCCCGCCACAGGAGGAAGAGCTGGGAAATGGATCAAAGACACACGTGTGTTTCTCAGACCGATACACTCCGGCGACACCCAATCTACTTCCAGGAAGCTCTTGACACGTTAACATATAATGGCAAAGACACTGGCTGAGTCCCAAATGGCGCATTACTACCTGCATAGTGCACTACAGTTGACCAGTTCCAATGGGGAATGCCATTTGGGTGCAACCATTGCTATCCCTTCAAATATACCATAGCTGTGCAACAACATTCTTAAATGCCAAATCAATGTTTGGAGGGAGGGGGGGGGGGGGGGGGGGGGCATGTATTACACACATGCATTGATTCATAAATTGCACATTTGCCATTCTGAATCGCTTTAATAAATCAGGCCAAATTCAATCAAAACAGTACTATTGCTGGAAATCTGAATGGCTGGGCGGGAGTTTGATCATCATAGTCAGACAAAAGTCGATCTGGGGGTGATGAACTGACCACAGATACTGGGAGCCAATGATCAGGCCAATTTCCTAGATGAATAGATGGCTCGTGAGATCAATGTGTTTTCTCTGTTAAGATGCTTGGCAAAGACAGGGACCTTCTCCAGGCCCTAGGGGGGATATGTTTTGCTGTCCTGCTGGATCAAGGATGACAGACTCCCTCACCAGGCGTTTGTCTTCACATGGTCTTCGTACCCCTGCACATCGACTCGGTACTGGTACCCCGTGTATATAGCCAAGTTATGATTGCTCATTGTGTACTTATTCCTAGTGTTATTATCTTTCTATTTTTGTATACATTTTTTATCACTCTGCATTGTTGGGAAGGGCCCGTAACTAAGTATTTCACTGTTAGTCTACACCTGGTGTTTACAAAGCACGTGGAAATAAAATTGTATTTTATTTAAGAAAGGGTTGGTCAAAGTTAGATAATCAACTAAAATGTCCAAATCCATCTTCATCTTGGATTATCCAGATTTAAGATCTTCTTGGTCACAACAGGATCTCATATGATTTTTTTGAAAATAAAGGGATATCAGTTTTACATTGCTCCTGAAATAGGGGACCTCAATGGATAATTGCCTCGGTTTTCAGCATGCTTGTTACCAGACTCATGAATCCGCTGTATGGGTGATATAGCTATACACAGTATTAATGGACCAGCAAATGAAATGTTTCTAAAGACCCTCATTATTGACCTACACCTCTCAAGGGACCAGTATTAACTGAATAATACAACCCAGAACCCTGGACTATCCTCTGTTAGTCTGTTACTGCATTCAGTTATACTGCATTCAGTTATAGGAATTGATGATGACAGTCGGAATTCTGATAAAGTATTAACCTGTTGCAAGCTCTTGTCATCTTGAATACTAATTTTGATCCACCTTTACCTTAAGTGAATGGAAAGCCATCCAGAATGATGTCATCAAAGAATTCATCAAAGAGGAGAACTGTTTCCTCAATATCTTTCCGAGCCTCACTCCACCTACGGAAAAATCTCAAAATATGCCATTCCTCCAGAGTTTCTATTCCAGATCCGAAGCTTCTCTCTGGTATCTGCATAGAGGTATCCCCCGTTACTGCCTTGGGTTGGATTCAAAGAGAAATTACACAGGACTACAGCTGTTTTCCATAGAATTAGAGCTCCATATAAGCTGTTGTTTCCATTTAAAAGATGAATACCCTCCTCCCCCCCTCTAAAAACAGGTTTATAATGGAAAACATACGAGCTTCTGCCAGTACACATTTTATTTTCCCATCATTCATTTGTTAGCCAAAAATTGCAATGGGGACATCAGGTATCATTAGCAAGATCGAAGAAATGGAAATAGCTTTCTCGACCAATCCAGAATGAGAAAGCTGCATTTTTCAGATGCTAATTAGTCTCCATGTTACTCATTCCGTTATTTTCTTCCAGAATAGTTATCAGAATGACATCCAGCGCCACAATTCCCTTTGCATTTGGCTAATGAAGAGGCAGCGAGCCACTACTTTGGTGACCTCTCCGACGCACTCAGTCACGCACTACTATTAAACTCTTCCTGTCTGTGTCGACAGGCGTAATGCCGGGTTGGTTTCCTTCAAAAGCACATTTACTAGAAATGAGCAATTACTAAAACGCAGCCAGATGTTGGAAGTGTCTAAGGTACCGTTCTCGCTTGATTGGAGCAAAATGCTATTCATAGCCAACTGGCAGGGAGCTTTAAAGGGAGCTAGTGCAATGTGCTCTCAGAGAAGACGTGTTTTGGTGATGGAGGATGAGCAGTTGTAGACTGGTCTCCTGGGTCATCGATAAGACATGTATAGGCACTGCAATTACCGCAAACACGTCTGTTACATTGAAATATTTTACATATGATGAACTAGGCTACGCATTTGTTCATTTATTAACCATTTGCTGGACGCTATTGTTCCACGACAGCATATTTACGTAAATTGCAAAACATTTCAGCATATTTTTTTATTTTATTTTTTTCCATATTTTGTAAATAAGTATGCCACGTTATAAGAATAAGTAGTATTTGCTATGCAAATAAATAAGTATATGCTACCCATCTTATCTTATACAGGCATACTAGTTGAGTTCAATGACAATCTAAAAGTAATCATGGCTTGATCTCTCAATTAATCTGAGGTGCAAAGCTGGTTCGGAGGGTGCCCCTTGCCCAGTAATAGCCACCAGAGAGAGAGACCAGAAAATGAGAAGGGGCTAAATTAGAAAATCACATCCAATTAACACATCCAACTGAGCCCCCTGCAGTCCCTCAGGAGTTTGTCAATGAGATTCAAAATGGCACCTTTCCATTAGTGCAGACATGGTCATGTTTAATGTGATAAACCAGGCGCCGCTAATTTCGACAAGGATTTGATAATGTCACCCTTCCCTTGTGCCAGGCTGTTCTTTCCATGTCTATCTCTCTCTGTTCTCCCTCTCTCTCCATCAATCCCTTTATGCTAGCAGTAGCCTGACTAGCCAGAAGCTTGTTTGACTACTGAGATGTGTCTGGATGACGGCTCCAGTCGCTGAGGGGGGAGTCTGACCTTCGACCATGGCCTGTGGTGAAGCAGCAGTGGGATTCCGGTGTGCCACGACTGCCCTGAGACCTGGGCCACTGCCTTTTTCATACTGTTCCCTGCAGGAAACGGATGGATGCATGCTCAATGTAATAAAACTCTCCATGTGAGTCGCCTAACTGTATGAAAGTTCAAAGGTCGATTGCTGGTCCATAACAATTGAAAGCTTTCTGTAAAGATATCAACTATTCAGTAACTACAAATGTATTTTGGAGTAATTATCGGACATGTTTGGGATCATTGTCTTAGTATAAGATATCGATGCAAATTTTCCTTGCATGTTAAATTCTGGACATGTATTTCAATATTCATTCATCTAGAGGAGACAGGACTCAGACAGCCAAACTGAGCCTTTTCCATACAGTGAGCAGACAGCCAGACAGCCTTTTCCATACAGTGAGCAAACAGCCAGGCAGTCTTTTCCATACAGTGAGCAAACAGCCAGGCAGTCTTTTCCATACAGTGAGCAAACAGCCAGGCAGTCTTTTCCATACAGTGAGCAAAGCAAAAACAAGGGGCCTAAGGTATGCAAACTCACTGACCCTGTGACCCTGTAAAAGACAACTACGAAACAGACAGAGGAGCGGGATAAAACCCACATGATTGATATGTGAAAGGAGGTACCAGAGGATTCGTGTCCGAGTGTCTCTAAAAGGGATTCCTCCTGTATTCTATCGGCGCTGTCCATCTCCAGGGCATGGGAAGCGGTTCCCAATTCAGCCTGAGCCCTGTGATCTGTTGGGCATGTTGGGAGGAAATGGATATTGTGTGGTTCTGCCCAGACCTTGTTTGTCGTGACCTTGAGAGTTCTTCCCATGGCTGAACTGGGCCCTGTGAAATGTGCAGCTGACCACAAGAGCTGCCCAGGCCAGAAAACATCTCCCAACCTGTGGGATCATCTTCCACTTTAGTGCTTCCTATGCAAACACTTTCCCACTGCATAAGGAATTCTCTCTCTCTCTCTCTCTCTCTCAAAATATTACAGACAGCTACAGAGGCTTACGTAAGTAATACCAACAACAATCTCTCACAGAGAATACACAAGTGTACTGTTGGGAGGGCACTACAGCAGGCGATATACAGCAGTTAATCAGTGGAGGTGCCAAAAATACCCCATCAATCCCAGGCCAAGCAAGCAGATCTCCTCACACTGCTAGTGCGAGGAAGAGGCAGCAGCTGTGTGGCTTATTATAGACCATGACTCCCTGCAGCGTCTACATCAGGCCATGGAGGCACCGGCTCAGGGATGAGCTAGCTACTGTAGAAGACACAGTGTAGAACTGTACGTATGATTGGTATGATTGATTGATTAAAACAAACTATTATCTGAAGAATTAAACTGGAATTAGTCACTTGTGTTTAGAAGTAAAAGGCTCAAGACAAGAAAAATAACGTTTGCTTCTTTGATGGCATTAAGGACACTGTGTTGTCTTCAGTCACAGTGTTTTCTTCAGTCACAGTGTTGTCTTCAGTCACAGTGTTGTCTTCAGTCACAGTGTTGTCTTCAGTCACAGTGTTGTCTTCAGTCACAGTGTTGTCTTCAGTCACAGTGTTGTCTTCAGTCACAGTGCTCCTGGAGAAAAGGTTCACAAAGTCATCATCTACATTTCTCACCTGTCAGCTTGTCAAGTGTGGCACGCATGACTGCCAACACATCCTTCCTTTTCCCCACCAACACGTCCTTCCTTTTCCCCACCAACACGTCCTTCCTTTTCCCCACCAACACGTCCGTCCTTTTCCCCACCAACACGTCCGTCCTTTACCCCACCAACACGTCCGTCCTTTTCCCCACCAACACGTCCTTCCTTTTCCCCACCAACACGTCCGTCCTTTTCCCCACCAACACGTCCTTCCTTTTCCCCACCAACACGTCCTTCCTTTTCCCCACCAACACGTCCGTCCTTTTCCCCACCAACACGTCCGTCCTTTTCCCCACCAACACGTCCGTCCTTTTCCCCACCAACACGTCCGTCCTTTACCCCACCAACACGTCCGTCCTTTTCCCCACCAACACGTCCTTCCTTTTCCCCACCAACACGTACATGCATGTTTCAGAGAATGAAAAAAAAATGGGGTGTGCCTCTGTGCCTTGTAACAACTCAATCACAGAGCCTCTCGGGATAAAGCTCTCTATCCAAGGTGAGAGATGGAGGAGGAAAGAGGGGGAGGCTCCAAATCCCTTCCTTATGATTAGTTTCTCATCTGGGAGCATTGACACAAATACCTCTGAGATTCGAGATGTCTTGGTGGGAATGAAACCGCTAGTGAGAAGGCCTGTCACCTTCGCTCTTACGAGGGGAGACTTTACAGGAGATGAGACATGGGATTGTTTGCAGAGATGAAACATGGGATAGCTCAAATGAGGAGAGCGTCTCGTGATAATGTATCAAAACAAAACTTATCTTGGTTTTATTTCCCCTGTGGTTGGAGCGTGCCACACTACACCTGGGCGTATGAAGCTACAGATCAGTCACGCAGATTGGTCCGACAGGAAGTGGGGCCACGAAGGCAGGACGTGATCCGGCGGAAGTCAGGGACTTTAGGCCCTTGTTATTATGACTCAGCTGTTAGTTGATGCATCGCAATGCAGAGTAAAAGCATACATGCTTTGTTCTTTCAAAGGTTTTCCTTTGGTCATGAAGACGCTGTGTATTGGAGTGTTATCAATAGTACATCCATTCATATAGAAATGGTAGACCATGAGCTGCAATTGCATTCCAAAGTTAAAGGGTCATCATCAGACGAGCAAGCAGCCACATGCAATGCTCACACACATGCAACGCATTGGAAGCAATGACCAAAGATGACTGTGTAGATCAAGGTTATGTAAGTCGACTGGGGCTGATCTTCATTTCGGGTGGGTGACTGGGCACAAGATCTGTGCTGGTGTCCCTGTCACTTCAGTTTCATCAAGACCGGTGCCTTTATGGAGTGACCAATGCACAAATTCGTCTTGCACACGCTCCTGTGCACTTTCCCAGCCCCGAGAACTCTCCATGTTGAACACTGCCCCAAAACCTGTGAGTCACTTCTGACAGATCTAATTGCAATGATAGAATCAGAGCACTGAGTAGCCCAAAGTCACAAAACCACTCCCTGTGTTGGGTCTGGGTAACAGTGGTAGTCAGTCAACACCATTTCCTGTGTGGGGTCTGGGTAATAGCGGTAGTCACAACAACATTTCCTGTGTGATGTCTGGATAATAGTGGTAGTCAGTCAATACCATTTCCTGTGTGGGGTCTGGGTAATAAGTGGTAGTCAGTCAACACCATCCCTGTGTGGGGTCTGGGTAATAGTGGTAGTCAGTCAACACCATTTCCTGTGTGGGGTCTGGGTAATAGTGGTAGTCAGTCAACACCATCCTGTGTTTTTTTCACCTTTATTTAACCAGGTAAGCCAGTTGAGAACAAGTTCTCATTTACAACTGCGACCTGGCCAAGATAAAGCAAAGCAGTGCAATAAAAACAACAACACAGAGTTACATATGGGGTAAAACAAAACATAAAGTCAAAAATACCACAAACAATATATATACAGTGCAAATGTAGCAAGTTATGGAGGTAAGGCAATAAATAGGCCATAGTGCAAAATAATTACAATTGGTATTAACACTGGAATGATAGATGTGCAAGAGATGATGTGCAAATAGAGATACTGGGGTGCAAATGAGCAAAATAAATAACAATATGGGGATGAGGTAGTTGAGTGGGCTAATTTCAGAAGGGCTGTGTACAGGTGCAGTGATCGGTAAGGTGCTCTGACAACTGATGCTTAAAGTTAGTGAGGGAGATAAGAATCTCCAGCTTTTTTTTGCAGTTCGTTCCAGTCATTGGCAGCAGAGAACTGGAAGGAATGGCGGCCAAAGGAGGTGTTGGCTTTGGGGATGACCAGTGAGATATACCTGCTGGAGCGCATACTACGGGTGGGTGTTGCTATGGTGACCAATGAGCTAAGATAAGGCAGAGATTTGCCTAGCAGTGATTTATAGATGGCCTGGAGCCAGTGGGTTTGGCGACGAATATGTAGTGAGGGCCAGCCAACAAGAGCGTACAGGTCACAGTGGTGGGTAGTATATGGGGCTTTGGTGACAAAACGGATGGCACTGTGATAGACTACATCCAATTTGCTGAGTAGAGTGTTGGAGGCTATTTTGTAAATGACATCGCCGAAGTCAAGGATCGGTAGGATAGTCAGTTTTACGAGGGCATGTTTGGCAGCATGAGTGAAGGAGGCTTTGTTGCGAAATAGGAAGCCGATTCTAGATTTAACTTTAGATTGGAGATGCTTAATGTGAGTCTGGAAGGAAAGTTTACAGTCTAACGAGACACCTAGGTATTTGTAGTTGTCCATATACTCTAGGTCAGACCTGTCGAGAGTAGTGATTCTAGTCGGGTGGGCGGGTGCCAGCAGCGTTCGATTGAAGAGCATGCATTTAGTTTTACTAGTGTTTAAGAGCAGTTGGAGGCTACGGAAGGAGTGTTGTATGGCATTGAAGCTCGTTTGGAGGTTTGTTAACACAGTGTCCAATGAAGGGCCAGATGTATACAAAATGGTGCCGTCTGCGTAGAGGTGGATCTGAGAGTCACCAGCAGCAAGAGCAACATCATTGATATACACAGAGAAAAGAGTCGGCCAAAGAATTGATAATAGTGGTAGTCAGTCAACACCATCCCGTGTGGGGTCTGGGTAATAGTGGTAGTCAGTCAACACCATTCCCTGTGTGGGGTCTGGGTAATAGTGGTAGACACTGTTGACATCAAGAAAGCACACTCAATACGAATTGCTAGGAAAACCTTTTGAAGTAGATTTAGGGGAGAAAATATCTGTTCATTTAAGGAAACAACTCTCTGTTCATTTGAGGAAACAACTCTCTGTTCATTTGAGGAAACAACTCTCTATTCATTTGAGGAAACAACTCTCTGTTCATTTGAGGAAACCTTGGGAAAATCGGCAAAGACATGATTCACCGATTCACCTGCATATTTCAGAAGCACAATGAAGAATGAACAAATCACGTTTCACTGGGGCGGAAAATGGCATTAGTCCCAAGGTAAACTATGCATCAGGATAAACCTGTTGGTGGAGAAGCCCACAGGCCACTGTCAGTCTCAGATGTGGGAAAGATGTGCACCATTTCAAAAGAATGTACATCAGATCAGATCAGATGAGGTGAGGTGACATGACAGCACTTCAGGCCTGTATTTTCTTAACGTGATAACGTGAGCAATCAGCACCAAGAGAAATCTGTGTTTAAGCATGTCTTCATTGAGCGTCCTGCTTCTGTAAAACAGTGGTGGTAAGACAAAAGTGGTAGGACCGGGGACAAGACTTGCAGAGCGGTAGTTTATCAAAGCATTTGTAGCCTTACTGGAGATGGGCACAATCTTTTAAACACATTTACATTTCAGTCATTTAGCAGACGCTCTTATCCAGAGTGACTTACAGTTAGTGCATTTACCTTAAGATAGCTAGGTGGGACAACCACATATCATAGTCATAGTAAGTACATTTTCCTCAATAAAGTAGCTATCAGCAAAGTCAGTGCTAGTAGGGGTGAAAAAATAAGGGGAGGGGGGCTGTGGGATTATTTAAGATACACTTTGAAGAGGTAGGGTTTCAGATGTTTTCAGAAGATGGCCAGGGACTCTGATGTCCTAGCTTCAGAGGGAAGCTGGTTCCCATTGGGGTGACAGGACAGAGAATATGAAAAATCTAAGTCAATATAAGTAGCATTTTTTTTCCAATCACATATCGATATCATATCAATTTTATGAAAAACATTCCAACTGTGTGAATGTTTTATTTTTTGTTCTCTTCCACAGCTTTGTGAAGTCCAGACAGCTGCTTGCTGATTGCCCATCGGTCACGTTTGAATGTTCTGGGGGCCTAACCTACCCAACCACTTTGTATACAATGGTAGGCCCAGTGATGGCCCATCAGCAGGTAATTAAGTATGCTTAATTGAGAGCCTGTAAGATGGTTTTGTACCTGGACGAATGGTCATGTATGCTCTTTTACATAATAGTGATTAACAGCAAGGATAAACTGATATCACGCTAAGCCTTACCATATGGATATCAAACTAAATCGATCTCATATTTAATTATCAATATTGGTGCCCACCACTAATCCATACATACAAAACCCACAGAGATAGACACAGTGGCAGTACTCCATCTTTTGGCTGATATGAGCCTGCATGAGAGCATACCAGCGTCCTTCTCTGACCCTCCCTGACACCCGTTAAGAACACAGCTGCTCAGATAATCCTGTTATCTGTTATTAGAGGGACGGGGGACGGCCATGCTTACAGAATGTTGATGTAGGTACACGAGAGCCAGGGGAATCCAGCCAGCATCTTGTCAGGTTGCCTTTAATACAGGTAATCTGTACCTGGTTGGATATACTGCAGATTGATGGTAGGTGGTGGGGGGGGGCAATACACACACACATCGCAAATGTGCAAATTGTCATTGACAGCTTGCTGGTGCGTTAATGGGAATTTCGTGGAGATTGTGAATCACACTTCTGTATGTGCATATATAATGTTACCATCCACATGCTTCACACGTGCTGCATGCATGTATATTTCATGTATATTGCATGTAACATTATCCAGGTCCACATAGGCTACCGTCTTGCCTACACACATACATTTCATTTGAATTCAGATCACAGTTGGAAGCCTCCTAGTATTCAGCACTATGCAGAGGTTGTAATGCCATTCTAACAGTACAGATGTCCACATTTTGACACCTGTAATGTTCGATAAACCATGACGTGACTTTTAGTTACCGGGCCATTCCAGCTGTCACGTCAACTTTGAGTTCTGATGCTTTCATGACTCCCAAAGTGCTGTGTGTGCTCTCTTGCACTTTGATTGAGAGAATACGTCTGTCAGGTTGAGGTTTCACATGATTACCATTTAGATTGCCTGCTGTATTGGGTACAAATCACTCTTTCTCTACAATGCAACGCCGATACATGTCGCCATGCTGGCCCAAATAATGGGATTTCAATTTAACAATATACGACCCTGGTTTGGGATATGTTCGTCTTTACGACGCAGCGATATTTCAGGGAAATCGGCGCGGCACATTCCATACCGCGAAGAGAGGCTTCAATTAATGTTTATGGTACCCATAGACATTCCATACAGGCCGGGGCAATCCATTTGAATTCTCCCTCCGACTGTAACCCCTCTTATAGCTGTGTGATTTAACACAGGGACCTAATAGGTATAGTGTGGCTGTATCTCAGTGGCTGCACAATCAATGGGGAAATTCAAGCCGGCAGGGGAAGCAATCTCATTTGAGTGACGTGCAGCACCAGATAAAGAGTTCATGCCAATAACTACACCGAGCGCGGCGAGAGGGATACAATTCCTGATGGTATCACAGGATTGTGAGGGATTCAGATGCGGTAGCTCTCATCGTGGCCCAGTTGGAGATGGTGTGGCGTTAACTGAGGGGACACAAGTCATCGCAGGGGTGGGGGGGGGGGGGGGGATTGTTATACACTACATCCCCATTGTCCTGCCTGGGGTTATGAGATAAATAGGACAGCCCAGAGCTCATTTTAAATATCATATGGGGTCCCTGATAGCACAATTGGCCCAGTGTCGTCCGGATTTGGCCGGTGTAGGCCGTCATTGTAAATAAGAATTTGTTCTTAACTGACTTGCCTAGTTAAATAAAGGTAAAAAAAAAATAAAAAAAAATAGCAGGTGCGCAACTTTCACTGGGGACGGGGGGGGACATTCTGAAATTCGTGAGCGTCTCACCCGTGACTCTGTCGTATTTTGACATGTTTTTGCTCAGACTTTATTCGGCGGTCGCAGCCCACTAATCCCACATGGAATAAGATGCCGAGCCATAAAGGGGTCAAGTGGCGTGTGGAGGACGAGGCTGAAGGTGCCGTGGGGCTCCTTAGTGCTGATATCGCCGCCGAAGAGGCGACTCGGTATAATCTGTGAGCGAGCGTGTTGCCGTGAGCTACCTGGGACTTGAGGTCGAGAGGGTTCATCACATCGACACTCTGTTGCACATCTGGGAAAGGCAACACTGTTGGAACAGATTTAGAGATTGAGTCAACACATACACTTGCTTGGGACTAACGGGAATGTATGCAAAACAGTGACCCCATTACCAACTGTTTTCTACCGTTTGATGGTATTGCTTCTGTCATCAATGATTTACACATTATCTTAAATGATTAGCATTATCTGTAAAGTAGATTAGATTAGATTGCGCTAGCTGTTATTGTATTTGACATTTCCTCTTTGAACAGCCAGTAAAAAAATACTACAGAATGTGCTATCAAACTGCCACACACACACACAACCCATAGAGCAAATGCTTGTAAAAACCAGTAAATACAGCAATCTGAATAGGACTTTACAAGCCCAACTATGTCAAAGGAAATGGTAGTTTTACAAAGCGTTATCCATCTCTCACTCAGGATCATAGATGGTACCTCAGTTATGAGGGAACCATAATCAACCTCCAAGTATCTTCACAGGGATTTTACAAGACGCCCTAAAATTGACCAGTCCCAGACAACAAAACAAGTTTGTGTTACAACATGGCTCGCATTGCCAGGAAGTGTAGTCAGCTACTCGCACAACCATCGCCTACACAATAGCAGGTGGACTTCCTGGGGTAGATGAACCCTCCTGGTGGAGGCTGTCTGCGTGACAGGGATAGTAGATGAGTTCTGTCGCCACTCATGTGTCACCCTCCAGTCTCCACCTGTCGGCCCTGCTCTGTATGCACGGCAGACAGGTGCTCTGACTGGCAGGTCCCCGTCCGCAGCCAGCCTCCATCAGGCCTGAGGGGTTGGCGGGCGGAATCATGGGCACATTAGTTCCATGTCACTCTCCACGGGAGTATGGCTAATTGAGAGCAGGTGTGTACAACAGAGTCCGCTGTGTCTCCGCACCAATTTGTCCACCTAATGGGTTTTTGAGAGGGAGGGGTGTACCACAATGGAGGTGAGGGGGTCTATTTTCTATTTTTGATTAAACTGGTGCGACCGGAAAAAAGCCATCCAAAGACTAAATGCACTGTATTAGCCTTGGCGGTTACGTTTGTTGATAGAACATTGCAAACGTGGACATCACTGACAGACCTAATCATTTACATTGAAAGCGCATGACTCTAACCGAAGCTGTGCACTCACCGGTATTTCAATTCATTACACGCTGTGTGGTATTCTCCAAGGCCTTTCTATTGGGAACTCAGTATATGGACGGCAAAGAGCTGTCAATATGAGAACCCGTTGGTCGATTCCTCAGCAAAGTGGTAAACAAGATGAAAACATTTGATAAAAAAATGGAACCATAGCAGGAGGGGGAGGAGGGGCAACGGGGAATGGAAGAAGCGGGGGATTCCCATGGAGCTGTTTACAAAATGGAGACCCTAAACTGTGCATATTTGACGGCATAACCAGTACGAGTGTACCAAGGCTGATTAGGCTAGCTCGTTAATGACCCTTAGGCATACCCTCTGTATCAACAACAACACCTTGATACTCATCGTTTGATTCGTATGTACAGACCCTGCTTATTGTAGATGGGATGATGTCCATGTCCGCCCAAAATATTGATGTGGCGGCCTAAATCATTGACCATGTGGCTTCACATAACATCAAAGGCTGGATCAATGAACATCTGTAAGCTGTGCTGGGCTGTAGACCCCAAAGACCAGAGTGTGGTGTGAACAATGTTATTAAATAGTCAAGAATGTCTAGAATCAGCTAAATAAACCAACACCCCAAATGTAATCGACATTCAGTGAGCCAAATCTTTTTGAACGACTGCTATGTACGCTCTGTACAATAGATACGTTCCAAACACCGTTTACAAAGATGCGTTAGAACATCTGCATTGGAATGTGGCGTGTAAATTATTCATATATGTGTTGCGTATTCTCACCAACTGCCATCCGTTCTCCTCTGTTCTGACATTAGCATGTAGATCTGATTTGGACAGATTCAGAAAATACAAAATAACACTATCTAAATTATTCACCACTCATTTACAAGCTCCGGGGCCACAGTAAAACATTTTTTTTGATAGTTTAGTTACCACAGGGGGCTAGGCAGCTAATTTTGACAGGATTCGGAGATAGCTCGCTCCCCCGAGGGCCTATAGATGCACAAGTGTAACACACCGGTGTGTGGAAATGATGCATGCATACAAAATCACTGGAGAGAGAGAGAGAGAGAGCCGGGAGGGCTGGCTCTGGAATCCACTTAAATTCCAACTGGACTAGACCTCCAGAGAGGTACTGCTCGAGAGAAATAAGAAACAGCCAAGAGGAATTCTAGTAGAGGAACGAGCCCCCTGATGATTGGTGGTAGGCTGCGTCCTCTACTACCTACATAGTGCACTACTTTTGACCACAGGCCCTGGTGAAAGTAGTGCACTATATTGGGACTAGAGTGTATTTTGGGAAGCAGCCGTAGACGTCCAACCAACCCTTGGTTGCACACAGTCGCCACCCAGCCTGCCCACCCAGAGCCAATCAGGTGCTTTAATCATTATCCCTTGGGCGGGGTGAACTTCACATCATCAGAGCTTGGTCATTCAAAGGGACAAAAACCAGCAGTGTGGAGAGACACTCTCTGGAGAGAGAGGGATGGAGGAGGAGAGAGAGGGATGGAGGAGGAGAGAGAGGGATGGAGGAAGGAGAGAGAGGGATGGAGGAAGGAGAGAGGGATGGAGGAAGGAGAGAGAGAGAGGGATGGAGGAGGAGAGAGAGGGATGGAGAAGGAGAGAGAGGGATGGAGGAGGAGAGAGAGGGATGGAGGAGGAGAGAGAGGGACGGAGGAGGAGAGAGAGGGACGGAGGAGGAGAGAGAGGGACGGAGGAGGAGAGAGAGGGACGGAGAAGGAGAGAGAGGGACGGAGAAGGAGAGAGAGGGATGGAGGAAGGAGAGAGAGGGATGGAGAAGGAGAGAGAGGGATGGAGGAAGGAAAAAAGAGAGAGAGAGAAAGCACACACACACACAGTTCCAGAGAGAGAGCCGTGGGCTTGATCATCTCCATTCACACTGTGACCCAGTGAGGAGTGAAGCAAGCCTTCTGCTGGCAGCATGCCCCCTCCCTCTGGCTGAGTATTCACAGGGGAGCCCTGCCCTACGCTGCCCCAGTGCCAAAGTTCTGCAACTACTCTCCTTTTCAACCCTCCCTTAAACAACCTCAATGCCACTTCTTCTCTAATTGGTGTCTGCAGCCTTACACTAATAGTCAGGGGTGATAGACCTTAATATGATACTGTCAGTCTACAGTGTATTTGTGAAAAGGGCATTAAAAAGCCCATTAAGTAAGCATTTCACTGTTAGTCTACACATGTTTTTTACGAAGCGTGTGACAAATAAATTTGATTGATTTATCTTTATTTTTCTGCACAGAGCAACATGGTTGTGTCCCAAATGGCACCCTATTCCAATATAGTGCACCAATATAGTGCACTACTACGGGCCCAGGTGAAAAGCAGTGCACTAAATAGAGAATAGGGTGCCATTTGGGACGCAGCCTGTGCCTCTGAAGTACCCACAAAGGCAGATGTAGCGGCTCTGATAAGTGGCTCTGGGGCCCCAAACAATCAACCAATCGTGACAAGCCTTTTCAGACCAGTAATGGTCAGATACCAATACATCTGCAGAGAGAGAAAAGTAACACATGCTTGGGTTGAAGGTCTGTCTGGCCTGCACAACTATTCAACTCCATTTTGTCAATTGAGCATTTAAATAACACTGGAATCTAAAACATGGGGGTCTGTAAGGAATCTCTGGCTTAAAATCATATTTTTCCTAGCCGGGAGCAAAAATGACTTATCTCTTGGCATGGCAAACTTTTTCAAACCAAACCGCGAGCAAGTATGAATATTTAACATCACCTTTTTCCCATCGGCTCTCCCCTCGCATGCTGGCGTTCGAAGAAGGCTTCATTAGCCAGAAATCTGCTTCCATTTTGTTGCTTTCAAAAGCGAGCAGACTTAAAAGTTCAAGAGAGATTATCCTGATCAATATTGGCCTTGTCAAAGTCAGGCTACATTCAAGTGTTTGCTTTGTATTAATGTTCTTGTTTTGTCTTTATTTACCTCAAAGGGTCCTGTTTTTTTTTCCTTCAAATTACATTCAATGTGCTAAGCCGGTTATGGATTTATATAAGAATAATCAAAGTTAATGGCTGAACTATTAATTCAATTCAGTGGAGTTGAAGAATAAATGGGTGATTTTTTTTTTTTTTCTCTCTGAAAGTCTTTCTTTGTTCTCTTATGAGATCGTTTACATCTTCAACACACCTCAAGTTCTGAGAATAACTAAGAATACAAGGCATTGGGCACACACACCCACAAACACGCACTTCCTTGCTAGCCTCACTCAATACTGTTGTATTACTAAAAGGTCAAATGTGAGCTCTCCTCACAGGAGGCTGTGGGCCTAAAATGGAAAAATAATAAAGCACCATGTCCTTCTATGAGATGATAATAGTACCACAAACGTCAGATCTGATGTACGACCGCACGTCTGCTGCACTCTGATGTTCCAGGCAGGAGAATAATTGCGCTTATCGGCAGCACTTGGTTAGCGGGAATCAGGTCAGGTCGGGGTAGCTGTCCAAATTGGGCCCCATACTGTGAGCCACGCTCCCGCTGATAGAAAAAGAGAGAGGAAGAGAGAGAGACAGACATAGGGGGGGGGGGGGGAGAGAGAGAGACAGAGAGACAGAGAGAGAGACAGAGACAGAGACAGAGACAGAGACAGAGAGAGAGAGAGAGAGAGAGAGAGGGAGAGAGAGAGAGAGAGAGAGAGAGAGAGAGAGAGAGAGAGCCCACTGGGACTCCGGTGACCGCTAACAAATGTAATCTAACCATCATTCAGCATATGCCTGGAGTCCACTCCATCCAGGACAATGCCCTGTTTTCAGAGTGGAGCCACACAGCTAGCCTCAGCACAGCACTAACTATCTACTCTGTAAAGCTGAAGAGGAGTGGGAGAGTGGATACCATATTGTTTTCTGTAGTAACTATCTGTCTTTTTAATTCATTTTTTAGATTTCATGCTATTCCCAGAGTATTTTACATAAAAGGCCACGGCTCAAACAGTGTGTAAATATGTATTCCCAGGCGGCGGGGAGAGCTCTGCCCAGGGAGATGCCAGACAAACTGAGATGAAAGACTGTAGGGGCTAGGGGGAACAGAACGGGCACCCTAACCATTTCCACCAGTTTGTAAATAACTAAGATAAGACAACAGCTATAGAGAGATATAGCTCAAAACAAGCCACTGGGATTTGGACCACACAACAACTAAAAATTAGCGTCTTGGTGAAACAATAAAGACAGATATAAATTCAGTTGGTCTTCCCCTGCATTGAGGATTATATCACTTGTTAATAGAACTGTTTGGTTTTCCACTGCATTGAGGATTATATCACTTGTTAATAGAACTGTTTGGTTTTCCACTGCATTGAGGATTATATCACTTGTTAATGGAACTGTTTGGTTTTCCCCTGCATTAAGGATTATCCCACTTGTTAATGGAACCGTTTGGTCTTCCCCTGCATTAAGGATTATCCCACTTGTTAATGGAACTGTTTGGTTTCCCCCTGCATTGAGGATTATCCCACTTGTTAATGGGACTGTTTGGTTTTCCCCTGCATTGAGGATTATCCCACTTGTTAATGGCACTGTTTGGTCTTCCCTGCATTAAGGATTATCCCACTTGTTAATGGCACTGTTTGGTCTTCCCCTGAATTGAGGATTATCCCACTTGTTAATGGACCTGTTTGGTCTTTCCCTGCATTAAGGATTATCCCACTTGTTAATGGAACTGTTTTAAAGCAAAGCAGGATAGATGTGTTCATAAAAAATTGTATGGGTGGCGCCAGTGGGAATCAAACCCACAACACTGACTTTGCAAGCACCATGCTCTACCAACTGAGCCAGACAGGACCACTCAGAGCAGGAAAGATGGAAGAAGGGGATGTTGTTCCTACCTTCTTCTGGTCTTCCAGCTTTTGACTGGTCGTCTTCTTGCCATGCTTGCTGGCCTCCGACGGTACTTCCATCCCTGGTTCCAAACAAGAATAAACTCCAGGAATAGTGAGAAAAAATAAGCCAGTACAAAAAATTTAACGTAATCGGACCAAAGGGGGGGGGGGGGGGGGGGGGGGCTACAGTTGGCCGGAGGTGCAGGCCTGTGTCCGGCTCACACCATTACTCGGACACAGGGGATCCATGGAGCAGCTGGTGGTTGGTGGGACTAAATGAGATAGGGGGAGGGACAGGGGAAGAGGAGGAAGGATAGGGGGAGGGGAGGGACAGGGGAAGAGGAGGCGGCGATTTCAGAGAGGAGTCAGGCTGCCCGGGGGCTACCCAAAGAAGTACATCGCAGTCAGCAAGACGAAAACACTGACATCCTCACACACTAAGAATCTCAACTCGCAGGTCGGCGTTTTCCACCCAGATAATCCTTGTTCGGTGCTCTTCTACCTACGGGTGTTTTCTACTGCGGCTCCAAGTCCCAGCTCCAGCTCTTCACATCTGTAAAACAGACAACACGATTCAGAAACCAAAAGAAAAATAATGGCCCAGAGAGACAAGACAACCAGAGTTAGTATCACAATTAAGAAGTCAGTGCGAACGAAACAGTTCTCTCTCTCTCTCTCTCTCTAGAAAATCTAAATCCTCTAAGGTGTAATACATATGGAGGGGGCATCTGCATATCAAAGTAAATATGTTGCTATGGCATCCTATGTATAATGAGATGGGATGCATACTAGGAAGACAAGCTGTTTGTTCTTTTGTGTGTGCATGTGTGATTGTTTTCTTATATCCCTCCGATGTTTTCCACAAAGGCAGCACAGTGGGAAGGATTGAGTCATCTTGAGGTTGGGGAGCTGAGATTCTGAGGAGTCCAAGGCAGGGAGTGATGACCACAGACAGAATTGATGGCTGGCCCTGCGTAGCCCCTTTGGTACACAGGGCCTCAAAGCCTGCTGTTTGGTTCATGAGGCCAGTGGGTTTACAAACAGTTCACATTGCACTCCAGAACATTTGCAACAATACGTGGCCTGGACTTGAAACTAAAGCTTGTCAGTTCATGATTTATAGCGCAATGATGATTAGATTCAGATTGTAATTGTGCACAACTGAATCAGAATCATTACTTTCGTCAAACAACTTTTCAATTAAAGCTTTATCGATGTGCCAAAACATGAATCAGTGGCGACTGGCACAACTCTTAGGTTTGCGTCCCTAATGACACCCTATTCCCTATGTAGTGCTCTACATTGGTGCACTACATAGGGAATCGGGTGCCATTTGGGAGGCATGCTTACAGTAAATCCAATAGTGATAGCTCCTACCAGACACCAGAGGGTCACATACGTAGGCTCTGATTGAACCATCCATGGAATCAATATCCCACCGTCATTTCAGATCAGCCGCTCGTCGTCAGACGACAGATGTGGGCCAATCAAAGGGCTCCTGTGACCCCAGAGTGTGACAAAAAAACTCGCAACAGAGGAGGCTGGTGGGAGGAGCAATATGAGGACGGGCTTATTGTAATGGCTGGAATGGAATGGAGTCAAACATGTGGTTTCCATATGTTTGATGTGTTTGATACCGTTCCATTTATTCCATTCCAGCCATTACAATGAGCCCGTCCTCCTATAGCTCCTCCCACCAGCCTCCTCTGACTGGCAATAAGCTGTGAAAACTTCAGAGAACCATGGGTTAATAATCATAATGCAGTATAGGCTTCCTGGTGAAAGTGGAATTGTAGAGAGCTACTGAAGACTTTCAACAATAGACGTAAAAATACGCTGGAGATCTCAGAGGACTGGACAAACAAATAACTGCGGAATCAACAAATGAATTTCCCTGAATGCCAAACATACTAAATACGATGCACCGCCTAGCTCCAAGACTTCCCAGGCAGCGTCATGCGAGGGGCTCTCGACGCACCGCCTAGCTCCAAGACTTCCCAGGCAGCCACATGCGAGGGGCTCTCGACACACCGCCTAGCTCCAAGACTTCCCAGGCAGCGACATGCGAGGGGCTCTCGACACACCGCCTAGCTCCAAGACTTCCCAGGCAGCGACATGCGAGGGGCTCTCGACGCACCGCCTAGCTCCAAGACTTCCCAGGCAGAGACATGCGAGGGGCTCTCGACGCACCGCCTAGCTCCAAGACTTCCCAGGCAGCGACATGCGAGGGGCTCTCGACGCACCGCCTAGCTCCAAGACTTCCCAGGCAGCGACATGCGAGGGGCTCTCGACGCACCGCCTAGCTCCAAGACTTCCCAGGCAGTGACATGCGAGGGGCTCTCGACGCACCGCCTAGCTCCAAGACGAGACTTCCCAGGCAGCGACATGCGAGGGGCTCTCGACCGTCTGCATATTTCATGAGTGCTAATTTACCCTTTCTTCTCTTGAATATTACAAAAGAAACATCGGGATGCGCTGGGAATTGCATGGCACATTTTCTCTTAGCGACAGAGCTGGGAGGGAGGCAGGGGCCTCGGTTCGTATCACTGTCTAGGATTGACAGAGTACTGGGTAGCTCCCCAAACTAGGCCACCCAGTCCAGACATTATTCCCCACCTGTTCTCACTGCAGCATCAACAGCCATGTAGACTAAGCCATAGCAATGTAAGGAGATTGGTCCTCAACAAGCCTTTCTAATCTAGACATTGCGGGATTTCAAAATGCACCATGGCAGAGACACTGTCGCACAACAGAAAGGGCAATTTTGTGTCTTGGCAGCTAAATGGAGTGCTTTCAGTATTCTATAGAATCCTTGAGACATTTGATTCAACAGTCATACACAGACACATATTAGGCCCTGGTTTCCCTGACAGGCTTCTACAGTTCAAATCAGGGTGTGTGTTGTTTGTGTTGCCTCCCTTTCCTCCACATTTAAAAACGTCTGTCATTATTATGCACTTTGCAGACCTGAGAGAAACGAGACACCTGCTGTTCCAAACAGCACCTGTTATCCCCTACCTAGTGCACTACTTTTGACCACAGCTCTATGTGCCCTGGTCAAAGGTAGTGCACTATATAGATAATAGGTTGCCATTTCAGACGCTGACAGACATTCTGCATCTGTCTCCCTCTGTGTGATTAGCCTGATCGTCGCTAAGCTAACACCAATCATATAACAGGCCCCCCCCCCCGCTCCCGCTGCAGTGCCATTGACAACAAGCTATTATAGTGCTCATCATCCGCAGGGGGGAGGCCTAGAAATAATCTGCTCATGGAACGGCACTTCACTTGGGCAAACTGACTCTCAACACAGACATGAAAATGTCTCATTCTTACACTGTACTGCAGGTGGTAAAAACACAATTTGTAATCTAAAAATATGCTTAAAAGACATAATAATAATGTTTAGTTTTTAGGCTTTTGTACGGTAGTTCAATGATGCTAAAGTATTAACATATTTATGAGGGGTGGGCCAATGCTGTTTAATCACAGGCCTGTACCCATGAGCCCCGGGGGTTTCACATTCTTAATCTTGACAATAACTTGACATCTTACTCTCCCTGTGCCACTTGGTATTCAACGGGTGTCGGTAACTCTCTACAATGGTCAATACAGTATGATTCATGGGACTGGACTGTGACTAGACACTGCTAGTTTAATTTGAAGAGATGTAAATTACTCCATAGATCTGCACTGATTTCCTCAGGGAGAGCAACAGGAATGCATGCCTATTAATCTAGGCAAAGTTAAAAGGTCATTCCCCGTGAAAAATACCCAGCCGTCATACTGTAATACACTGACAACGTTCAGTCAATACAAAACCCTCTGAGGGTGCATGGTGAGACCCTATCCCATTTAAACGGATCTGAAAAGCTTGTTAAGATATACAGTTGAAGTCGGAAGTTTACATACACTTAGGTTGGAGTCATTAAAACTAGTTATTCAACCACTCCACAAATTTCTTGTTAACAAACTAAAGTTTTGGCAAGTCGGTTAGGACATCTACTTTGTGCATAACACAAGTAATTTTTCCAACAATTGTTTACAGACTTATAATTCACTGTATCACAATTCCAGTGGGTCAGAAGATTACATACCCTAAGTTAACTGTGCCTTTAAACAGCTTGGAAAATTCCAGAAAATAATGTCATGGCTTTAGAAGCTTCTGATAGGCTAATTGACCTAATTTGAGTCAATTGGAGGTGTACCTGTGGATGTATTTCAAGGCCTACCTTCAAACTCAGTGCCTCTTTGCTTGACATCATGGGAAAATCAAAAGAAATCAGCCAAGACCTCAGAAAGAAAATGGTAGACCTCCACAAGTCTGGTTCATCCTTGGGAGCAATTTCCAAATGCCTGAAGGTACCACATTCATCTGTACAAACAATAGTACACAAGTATAAACACCATGGGACCATGCAGCTGTCATACCGCTCAGGAATGAGACGCGTTCTGTCTCCTAGAGATGAATGTACTTTGGTGCGAAAAGTGCAAATCAATCCCAGAACAACAGCAAAGGACCTTGGGAAGATGCTGGAGGAAACAGGTACAAAAGTATCTATATCCACAGTAAAACGAGTCCTATATCGACATAACCTGAAAGGGCGCTTAGCAAGGAAGAAGCCACTGCTCCAAAACCGCCATAAAAAAGCCAGACTACGGTTTGCAACTGCACAGGGGGACAAAGATCATACTTTTTGGAGAAACGTCCTCTGGTCTGATGAAACAAAAATAGAACTGTTTGGCCATAATGACCATCATTATGTTTGGAGGAAAAAAGGGGGTGACTTGCAAGCCGAAGAACACCATCCCAACCGTGAAGCACGGGGGTGGCAGCATCATGCTGTGGGGGTGCTTTGCTGCAGGAGGGACTGGTGCACTTCATAAAATAGATGGCATCATGAGAAAGGAAAATTATGTGGATATATTGAAGCAACATCAAGACATCAGTCAGGAAGTTAAAGCTTGGTCGCAAATGGGTCTTCCAAATGGACAATGACCCCAAGCATACTTCCAAAGTTGTGGGAAAATGGCTTAAGGACAACAAAGTCAAGGTATTGGAGTGGCCATCACAAATCCCTGACCTCAATCCTATAGAAAATGTGTGGGCAGAACTGAAAAAGCATGTGTGAGCAAGGAGGCCTACAAACCTGACTCAGTTACACCAGCCTTGTCAGGAGGAATGGGCCAAAATTCACCCAACTTATTGTGGGAAGCTTGTGGAAGGCTACCCGAAACATTTGACCCAAGTTAAACAATTTAAAGGCAATGCTACCAAATACTAATTGAGTGTATGTAAACTTCTGACCCACTGGGAATGTGATGAAATAAATAAAAGCTGAAATAAATAATTCTCTCTACTATTATGTTGACATTTCACATTCTTAAAATAAAGTGGTGATCCTAACTGACCTAAAACAGGGAATTTGTACTAGGATTAAATGTCAGGAATTGTGAAAAACTTAATTTAAATGTATTTGGCCACTGGCCTGGTGCGAGGAACAGGAACGGGCCGGGCCAGACTGGGAACACGCACCACTAGTCTGGTGCGAGGAGCAGGAACGGGCCGGACCGGACTGGGGACACACACCACTGGCTTGGTGCGGGGAGCAGGTACGGGGCGTACTGGGCTGGCGACACGCACCACTGGCTTGGTGCGGGGAGCAGGCACGGGCCGTACCGGACTGGGAACATGCACCAATGGCTTGATGCGAGGAACAGGAACGGGCCGGGCCGGACTGGCGACACGCACCACTGACTTGGTGCGGGGAGCAGGTACGGGGCGTACCGGGCTGGGGACACGCACCACTGGCTTGGTGCGGGGAGCAGGTACGGGTCGTACCGGGCTGGCGACACGCACCACTGGCCTGGTGCGAGGAACAGGAACGGGCCGTACCGGACTGGGAACACGCACCACTGGTCTGGTGCGAGGAACAGGAACGGGCCGGGCCGGACTGGGAACACGCACCACTGGTCTGGTGCGAGGAGCAGGAACGGGCCGGGCCGGACTGGGGACACACACCACTGGCTTGGTGCGGGGAGGCAGGCACGGGCCGTACCAGACTGGGAACACGCACCACTGGCCTGGTGCGAGGAACAGGAACGGGCCGGGCCGGACTGGGAACACGCACCACTGGCCTGGTGCGAGGAACAGGAACGGGCCGGGACGGACTGGCGACACGCACCACTGGCCTGGTGCGAGGAGCAGGCACGAGGTGTACCGGACTGGGAACTGACGTTAGAGATCTCCGACTGTACCAGTCTTTCACTCTCCAAGCCCAGTCCTCCTCCCATGAGGACTCCTCCCTGAGCCCCCACGAGTGCAGTGGTCGGGGCTCTTTTCCATCGATCCCCGACCACCCTTTTAGCCCCCCCAAAATGTTTCTTGGGGCTGTCTCTCGGGCTTCCTCCTCGGCCGGCGCCTTCTGTGTTGCTGTTGCTCCTCTCTAAACCGGGCCTCCACTGTCTCCTCCCAAGTACGGCGATCCATTCCAGCCTGAATCTCCTCCCATGTCCAGGATCCCTTTCCGTCCAGGATCTCCTCCCATGTCCAGGATGTCTGCTCCTGTGCACGCTGCTTGGTCCATTTTTGGTGGGATCTTCTGTCACGTTCGTTGAAGGACGGGTCAGACCAAGGCGCAGCGTGAAATGCATACATGTTTATTATCCAAAATAAACACACGAACAAAACAACGTAACGTGAAGTCCTCAGGCTAAACACAACACAAGCCTCTACATGGAACAAGATCCCACAACAACTGATTGCCAACAGGCTACTTAAGTATGATCCCCAATCAGAGACAACGAGCGCCAGCTGCCTCTGATTGGGAATCACACCCGGCCAAACATAGAAACACACAACTTAGAATGAGAACATAGAAATAACAACATAGAACTCCACACCCTGACTCAACATACTAGAGTCCCATAAGTCAGGGCGTGACACCCCGGCTCTCCCAAAGACAAAAGACAAGTTTAATTTCATGAACAATAAAATTGATTTTTACTGCTGGAAAGAAAGCAATCTATTTCAACTAGCTGGCTAATGGGTAATAACCACAGCCACAAGAAGTAGCAGTAGACTGGACTGATACAGAAGGTGGTTGAGATGGCAGTCCAGGAACAGAGAATAATAAAACAATGACATTGTCTGTGGGAGGAGACTGAAGACACATGACTTAAAAGGAAGTGATGACATCAGTATGAAGAATCCAAGCGGCTAGTATGACAGTCATGTTGGTCAATACTATTGAATATACACTGAGTATACCAAACATTAGGAAGACCTTCCTAATATGGAGTTGCCAGGGGAGGTCTTGAATGCCAGGAAGGTTAGTTACCATGGTGAGCGGTAATGAGCAGAAACAATCCAAGCAGAACAATCAGGCAAGGTGAAAACGGAAGGCAACTTAACAATGATAAGGAGACTTTTGACCAGACAGCTGTTACACTTAAAGCAAGTGTGGGAGGGATACATACAGTGAGGGAAAAAAGTATTTGATCCCCTGCTGATTTTGTACGTTTGCCCACTGACAAAGACATGATCAGTCTATAATTTTAATGGTAGGTTTATTTGAACAGTGAGAGACAGAATAACAACAACAAAATCCAGAAAAACGCATGTCAAAAATGCTATAAATTGATTTGCATTTTAATGAGGGAAATAAGTGTTTGACCCCTCTGCAAAACATGACTTAGTACTTGGTGGCAAAACCCTTGTTGGCAATCACAGAGGTCAGATGTTCCTTGTAGTTGGCCACCAGGTTTGCACACATCTCAGGAGGGATTTTGTCCCACTCCTCTTTGCAGATCTTCTCCAAGTCATTAAGGTTTCGAGGCTGACGTTTGGCAACTCGAACCTTCAGCTCCCTCCACATATTTTCTATGGGATTAAGGTCTGGAGACTGGCTAGGCCACTCCAGGACCTTAATGTGCTTCTTCTTGAGCCACTCCTTTGTTGCCTTGACCGTGTGTTTTGGGTCATTGTCATGCTGGAATACCCATCCAAGACCCATTTTCAATGCCCTGGCTGAGGGAAGGAGGTTTTCACCCAAGATTTGACGGTACATGGCCCCGTCCATCGTCCCTATGATGCGGTGAAGTTGTCCTGTCCCCTTAGCAGAAATACATCCCCAAAGCATAATGTTTCCACCTCCATGTTTGACGGTGGGGATGGTGTTCTTGGGGTCATAGGCAGCATTCCTCCTCCTCCAAACACGGCGAGTTGAGTTGATGCCAAAGAGCTCCATTTTGGTCTCATCTGACCACAACACTTTCACCCAGTTCTCCTCTGAATCATTTAGATGTTTATTGTCAAACTTCAGACGGCCCTGTATATGTACTTTCTTGAGCAGGGGGACCTTGCGGGCGCTGCAGGATTTCAGTCCTTCACGGCGTAGTATGTTACCAATTGTTTTCTTGGTGACTATGGTCCCAGCTGCCTTGAGATCATTGACAAGATCCTCCCGTGTAGTTCTGGGCTGATTCCTCACCGTTCTCATGATCATTGCAACTCCACGAGGTGAGATCTTGCATGGAGCCCCAGGCCGAGTGAGATTGACAGGTCTTTTGTATTTCTTCCATTTGCGAATAATCGCACCAACTGTTGTCACCTTCTCACCAAGCTGCTTGGTGATGGTCTTGTAGCCCATTCCAGCCTTGTGTAGGTCTACAATCTTGTCCCTGACATCCTTGGAGAGCTCTTTGGTCTTTGCAAGTTGGGCGGCAGGTAGCTTAGTGGTTAAGAGCGTTGTGCCAGTAATCGAAAGGTCGCTGGTTCTAATCCCTGAGCTGACTAGGTGAAAAATCTGTCGATGTGCCCTTGAGCAAGGCACTTAACCCTAATTGCTCCTGTAAGTCGCTCTGGATAAGAGCGTCTGCTAAATGACTAAAATGTAAATGTCTTGGCCATGGTGGAGAGTTTGGAATCTGATTGATTGATTGCTTCTGTGGACAGGTGTCTTTTATACAGGTAACAAGCTGAGATTAGGAGCACTCCCTTTAAGAGTGTGCTCCTAATCTCAGCTCGTTACATGTATAAAAGACACCTTGGAGCCAGAAATCTTTCTGATTGAGAGGGGGTCAAATACTTATTTCCCTCATTAAAATGCAAATCAATGTATAACATTTTTGACATGCGTTTTTCTGGATTTTTTTGTTGTTATTCTGTCTCTCACTGTTCAAATAAACCTACCATTAAAATTATAGACTGATCATTTCTTTGTCAGTGGGTAAACGTACAAAATCAGCAGGGGATCAAATACTTTTTTCCCTCACTGTAGAACACAACCAACATAAATACTGTTAACAAGACTGGAATATTAGGCTGTGATCGAAATGAGGCACAAATCTATGAATAGTTATCTAAACAAATCGAAAAACGAATGACTGAGTATGTTTAATGTAATACTATCCTTCCATTCTGCATGTAAAATACCATAGGTGTAGTTCAAACCTCTTATTATTTGTGTGTGAAACTGTTTTTTGAAAAGAGCTATTGGCAGCAACCTTAAGGTTCGTAGCTTTATGTGTGCAACATAAATGCATTAGTTGCATACAAGTGGAGGTGGAGAATTAATGGAGGCAGATGTTTTCAGGGGACAGCAGGTGTATTCAGTGGACAGCAGGTGTATTCAGTGGACAGCAGGTGTATTCAGGGGACAGCAGGTGCATTCAGGGGACAGCAGGTGCATTCAGGGGACAGCAGGTGCATTCAGGGGACAGCAGGTTTATTCAGGGGACAGCAGGTGTATTCAGGGGACAGCGGGTGTATTCAGGGGACAGCAGGTGCATTCAGGGGACAGCAGGTATATTCAGAGGGACAGCAGGTGTATTTAGGGGACAGCAAGTGTATTGAGGGGACAGCAGGTGTATTGAGGGGACAGCAGGTATATTCAGGGGACAGTACGTGCATTCAGTGGACAGCAGGTGCATTCAGGGGACAGCAGGTGTATTCAGGGAACAGCAGGTGTATTCAGGGGACAGTAGGTGTATTCAGGGGACAGCAGGTGTATTGAGGGGACGTAGGTATATTCAGGGGACAGCAGGTGTATTCAGGGGACAACAGGTGTATTCAGGGGACAGCAGGTGTATTCAGGGGACAGCAGGTGCATTCAGGGGACAGCAGGTGTATTCAGGGGACAGCAGGTGTATTGAGGGGACAGCAGGTGTATTGAGGGGACAGCAGGTGTATTCAGGGGACAGCAGGTGTATTGAGGGGACAACAGGTGTATTGAGGGGACATAAGGTGTATTCAGGGGACTGCAGATGTATTCAGGGGACAGCAGGTGCATTCAGGGGACAGCAGGTATATTCAGGGGACAGCAAGTGTATTGAGGGGACAGCAGGTGTATTGAGGGGACAGCAGGTGTATTCAGGGGACAGCAGGTGTATTGAGGGGACAGCAGGTGTATTCAGGGGACAGCAGGTGTATTGAGGGGACGTAGGTACGTAGGAGGGACTAACAAAGAAGACATGTTTGTTTCTCCACCTCCAGTGTTGTGTGGCTCCTATCTGCAGGTGTATTGAGGGGACATAAGGTGTATTCAGGGGACTGCAGGTGTATTCAGGGGACAGCAGGTGTATTCAGGGGACAGCAGGTGCATTCAGGGGACAGCAGGTATATTCAGGGGACAGCAAGTGTATTGAGGGGACAGCAGGTGTATTGAGGGGACAGCAGGTGTATTCAGGGGACAGCAGGTGTATTGAGGGGACAGCAGGTGTATTCAGGGGACAGCAGGTGTATTGAGGGGACGTAGGTAGGTAGGAGGGACTAACAAAGAAGACATGTTTGTTTCTCCACCTCCAGTGTTGTGTGGCTCCTATCTGCAGTAAACATTACAGTGCACACATGTTCATAGCAAGACATTGAGAATTCAAGGAAAATCAAGTTGAAAAACGCATCAGTGTTGGAGTTATGTGAATACAGATGTCACTGTGAGCCTTTTAGCCACATGTTATGCATCCATTACAAACATTTCAGTTTCAGTACCACCATGAACAACCTTCATTTCCTATGTTTCTCTGAGGCCTCTTCTGTACTGTCTACTTCACTGGCGCAACTGAACCAGTCTGGGTCGGCGAGAACCGGTCTGGGCCAGAGAAAGCCCATCCAGGGCCCTACAGAACCAATTTAAAAAACAGGATCCAAAAGTGCCTAAGGCTAAAGTTTCCTCTACAAAGAATATTTACAGTCAAATGGTCTTTCAGATAAAATAGGTATTTCAGAATGCCTTTGCAAGTTGGACGGTGTATACCATGTGTATCCTATACATACAACTAATACAACTTGAAACTCTTTGGTCCTCAAACCACAAACCTGGGTGGTGTGTCTTTATTTCACACAGTTAGAGACAGAGAGGGGTCTACTGAAGACAGAATGGCACATTTAGGACAGAGACAGAGATAGAGACAGAGAGAGATGTTGAGGGTAGACAGACACAGACAGAGAGAGAGATGTTGAGGGTAGACAGACACAGACACGGACAGAGAGAGAGATGTTGAGGGTAGACAGACACAGACACAGACAGAGAGAGAGATTGTCAGGGTAGACAGACACAGAGACAGAGAGAGAGATGGTCAGGGTAGACAGACACAGACACAGACAGAGAGAGAGATGTTGAGGGTAGACAGACACAGACACAGACACAGACACAGAGAGAGAGATGGTCAGGGTAGACAGACACAGACACAGACAGAGAGAGAGATGTTGAGGGTAGACAGACACAGACACAGACAGAGAGAGAGATTGTCAGGGTAGACAGACACAGAGATAGAGAGAGAGATGGTCAGGGTAGACAGACACAGACACAGACAGAGAGAGAGATGTTGAGGGTAGACAGACACAGACACAGACACAGAGAGAGAGATGGTCAGGGTAGACAGACACAGACACAGACAGAGATGGTCAAGGTAGACAGACACAGACACAGACAGAGAGATGGTCAGGATAGACAGACACACAGACAGAGAGAGATTGTCAGGGTAGACAGAGACAGAGACAGAGAGAGAGAGATGGTCAGGGTAGACAGACACAGAGCCAGAGAGAGAGATGGTGAGGGTAGACAGATAGTCAGAGACAGAGAGAGATGGTGAGGGTAGACAGACACAGGCAGAGACAGAGCAGGGGGAACAGACTGCCAGGGCATGAAGCGACACAACTGCAGACAACTGCAGACATAAATAGCTGGCAATTTATCATGACGGGATGCCCTTTGGAGACTTGCCCGCTGCATACAGTACTATACGGTGTGAAAACTAAAAGATAGTTCCCCCCCAAAATAAATCATGTTTTGCTTGTCCTTGCAACAACGAAAAAAGAGAGCCATGAAAACCATCTCAGCGAATCGTCATTTAGTGCCCGGCTTGATTGGTTTGTGCAGAAAGCTCCATGGCGAAAATGACCCTGGCTTTTCCGTTGTCACGGTAACCAAGGGGAGAGAAAGGCAGACGGGGTGTGTGAATGTGTGTGTGTGTGTGTGTGAATGTGTGTGTGTGTGTGTGCGTGCGTGTGTGTTGAATGCTGCAGATAGGTACCCAGCGTGACTTGTCTTTAACCCTGTAATCCTCAGTGAAGGGAGAGGAGTCTGATGGGCTGTTTGCACCGTCGTCTCCCTGGCCATAGTGTCATGATGTGAAGTGACCTCCCATGGGCCTCCAGCTGTTAGCCACTGTCCATTACAAGAGCTTACAATTGTTTTCAGTGGGAACATTTTGGCACAATGATCTAAGCAGGGATCAAATAGTCTCCTCCAACATGCAGCCCTTATCTGTGATCAGTGTATTAGAGAGTATATGAAGAGCAGCCACTTCTTAGGCTCTGATCTGAGGCCTGTCAACCCCAAACCAAGTATGAGCGAGTGGAGTGGAGGAGAGGAGTGGAGGAGTACACCCGTCTTTGTTCTCCAGTCTCTACCATCTCCCCTCCGCTGTGGCACTCCCTCTCTCACTATCGTCAACGCGATTCTTTCCGCTGCTTTGTTCCCCTCCCCAGCCTCTTCTGACAGCGGAGAGAACATATCGAGAGAGAGAGAGAAAACACCTCCATTCACCCATTCATCTCAATACAACGTGAATTATAGCTGAATTATGCTTAGATTACGTTGTTAATGCGCTTTCTACCCGGCCAACCCCTGCACAAGCCAGGGCCCATTCTAAACCGCAGGGTGTATTAGAGGGGCATGTAATCTTGTGATATTGTGTCGGGATTAAAATCTAATCTCATTACAGAGGGTGTCTCGCTGAAGGAAATACACTGCTTTAAAGCTGGAGAGAGAGAGAGAGAGAGGGAGAGATATAGAGGGAGAGAGAGAGATACTGGCTGTGAAATCTCAATTTCCTAGCGTGAACAGCTAACATGTGGGGAAGGCGTTGATCCACCAGCGGCTAATGAACGTGCACCCGACGCCACCACAAAGACCAGGGGGATGAACGCAGCGCCTCTACTCTGTTAGCATTTCTACTTGGCACGTTCACGCTACATCAAACCCCTTTAATTACAAAGATATACACACACGTAATTGCCAATGTGATATACAGCACGCTCCGGAACGCAGCTACATTTCTGTCCATTTTAAATGCGCTGCTGCTGTCCAATGAGCGCCTCGCCCTGTTAAATATAACAGATTCTCGGACTCAATAATGGGGGCCAAAATCTCATTTCGACACACAGCCACAAATCCCAAGGGGCTGCTGCCGTGACGGGCTGGGGAGGCACGCAACAGCCTGTGACTAGAGCATACATGAACACCACACACACATGCTTCACGCCCTGTACCAAACTCATACACACATACACACAACCCCCATCCTCCAATCCACCCCTGCACACAGACAGACACACACACACATCATAACTCATCCGAAGCCTATCCCCCCACTCCTACTCACCGCCCACTCAGACGTCCCCTCCCAACACACTGTGCTTATTGAGCCTTGGGTGCATTCCTAAATCACGAGAAGGGCCCGGAATGAGAGATAACAGCACACGGCAATGTTACAAATCATTGATTGCAGAATCCATCATCTTTTTTATTCAACACAGGGGGGATACTATACGACCACCTGAGAAGGCAGTGGGTGGGGAAATAACTACATGTAGCGCAATCAAATCTAGATAAGAGCATCAGGGGTTCTTTCACAGCACACTGCCTGTGATTACGGAGAGCGAAGAAGAGATCGGGCAATAGAGCTAGTATAGAGTCTCTGTCTCTATTCAGTGAAATCCAAGGTTTTTCTCCTTCCGGAGGCGTTTGAGTAAACATCTGAGGAGATATTCAGCTGTTATTCTGTTTCTAATAAAGCCACTGATGAATACCCAGACACTATCCAGTAACTGTGAGAGGAATATCAGCGTTGAATCACAGGATGCGTCTCAAATGGTGCCCTAGTCCCTACATAGTGCACTACTTTTGACCAGGGCCCATAGGGTTCCCATAGGGCTCTGGTCGAAAGTAGTGCACTATATAGGAAATAGGGTGCCATTTGAGACGTAGCCACAATCTATTCAGCTCTATTCCACTAAGACTGATGAGTCTTCTGAATCCTTCACTGACAACATTGTCTTTATGCTGAGTGAATGTCAACTCATCCAAGGTATGACAGCATAAAAATGAAGCCAGTTATTGGAAAGCTACGCCAAATATGGCGAGGCTTCATGAAGCACACTAGATTAGACAGATTACCAGTCATTATGGAGATGGAGTTTGTAATTACGCCAGATAAAGTAACAGAGCCAGTCGAATAATCTGCGTCGTTCAAACATCGTTAGTATTCATCTAGCCCCTTCTGATCAACTCAGTTGTTTCTCATAAGACGGGATGTGGTGTAGACACAGATAACCAGGGTGGAATAGTAAATAGAATACTAGAATGACATGGAGTGACCACTCTGGTGTGAAGTTTCACCTAGGTACAAATCTAGGATCAGCTTCCCCTCCCCCTCTCCCAATCCTAAACCTTAACCATTATTTGGGGAAATGCAAAACTGACACAAGATCAGCATCTAAGGGCTTCACCCTAAACCCAGTGACTTGGGATGATAAGGGAAACAGTGGTGTGGTTGAGTCTCTGGGGGCTGTGTGACTGCAGTGGGGGAAGTGAGATCAGACAATCCCACTAGCTGGCCTGCAGAATTAATCAATCCATCCCAGAACCTTTGATCCACTGACCCCTCTTGTGGACGCCAGGGAGGGAGCGAGGCCCTGCAGCAATTTGTGCTCGTTGGCTCTGGTCTTTGCCAAGGAGGATCAGTTATCTAAGGGACGTGTGTGTGTGTGTATGTGTGTGTATGTGTGTGTGTGTATGTGTGTATGTGTGTGTGTGTGTGTGGTAGGGGGGGGGTTGGTGGCAAGGACCCTTCAACACCCCTGTATACCATTAGCCAGTCTGTGATGTACTGCCTCACACAGAGGGGCTGGCTACCCTCCCCTCCTCTTAACATTGTCTCCCTCCCTCCCCCACCCATCCTCCTCCTCCCCTCCCATCCACACACCTAGCATCTTCCACCACCATCCATCAGGCAGACCCTTACAGATGGGCCTGTGAATAACCAGCGTGTCATCAGAGAGGGGAAGGAACCAGGAATGTTTAGGAGCAAAAGGGAGCCTCAATTAGGGTTAATTAGTAATTCATCAAAGCGTCCTGCGTATCAGACAGGGTGGCAGAGTGAGCGCCAGATGTCTGTGTTGGGGAAGCAAAGCAACATGTGTAGGGAGAATTTGAAGCGAGACGCGAGCAACGGCTGCTCAATTGGAGAGGTCTTTAAAGGATACTTGTGTAAGCTATATGATTACAGTAACAAACAAATGGAGTGACGCATTTAAACTCCAACAGAATGCATTTAAAACACCGACAGTATGCATTTAAAACACCGACAGTACGCATTTAAACACCGACAGTGTGCATTATATAAAAAATAATCAATCAACTTAATCAATCAACTCCAACAAGTCGCTAACATGTGAACCAACCAGAGAGGAGAAGAAGGCATCCAGGATATATCACTTACTTCAGATCCTCACCTGAACCCAGCCTATAGCGTATCCCCTTCACTAAAAGCAGCCATCTCAGACCAGAAGCCTCCCAACACTAGCCCAAGCAACATCCTACAGCAGGTATCCACAAACAGAGAGCCTGAAGCGAAGAAGTTCCGTCCGGGAAATCCAATTGCACCATGTTAACCCCTCATTCTTTCCTTCCGTTGCCCCGAGGACAGATCCGCCTGGTGCTAAGTTGGATGGGTGAAGAGGATGGAGGGCTGTGCGGAGGGGGGAGCAACTTACATCACAGGAGACGAGCCCCTCAATGTCTGCATCCTCGCGCACTAAACCAGAGATGAGCCAGGGAGAGGAGAGGAGAGGAGAGGCAGTGGAGAATGAGAGACGATCCCTCCCCCGCTACACACACACCCCGCCCTGGAACAGAGATTGCATTGCACTGATGAAATTTTAATGGTTCTTTTAGGAAGAATAATGAACAGGCGGGTCCCGGGGGGGGGGGGGGGGGGGTTGTGTGTGTGTGTGTGTGTGGACATCGCAGCACACTACTGTACACCCCTCTACCCCCATACATACACACAAACACACACACACATATACACCCCGTCTCTCTTCACACACACGTGGGCTTACACTCCACAACATCAAACACTCCGACTGACAGCTCCTCCTCTAGACTAGTCAGTAGCACTGGGAGGGGACAGCAGACAGGGATTCTACACATCCTCAAACACTCTGTTGGTGTGCACACACACACACACACACATTGATACCCTTACATGCACACACACACACACACACAAACTACTTTGCACACATCCAAACACACACATGCACGCGCATACACACCAACGGTGTGGAACAAAGAGCAGAGACAGCAGGCAGGCAGCTTGTGGAGGCACCAGTAGCACCATGATGGGGTGGAGGACGCCATAAAAGGGGATCCTGCCTCTCAGCTATGCACCCTCTGCTTCTGGAGTGTAAAAACATAAAGAGATGACGAACGGTAAAAGGGAGACAACCACCAGGAACCTCGTCAACCATCTGCAGAAACAGTTGCTCGCAGCCACATGGCTCATGAAGCTAAATAAATCAGTGAGGGTAATTTACTATGTACATACAGACAGGATTCCTCTGGATTAGGAGCAAATAGGCTGAAATCCTGTTAGTCGCTGAATGTGGCTTACCGTTCATTACAGCTGACAGCGTGGCGATAGGGGTCCTGAAAATTCTATACTGTCAGGGCGACGTGTATGCGGTGAGCGAAGTCAAGCGCAGAACACCGAGCTACTGGCAGACAAACTTTACTAGCACAGTAATCAAAATACAAACAAAACCTCCAAACAGGGAGGAAACAAAATACGCATACACCCGAACACTGCCGACCTCACGGAAAACAATCACACACAATAACCAATGAGAGACAGGGGGTTATAAAGGGAATACAATATAACATAATGGGAAACAGGTGAAAACAATCAGGACAAACTAGACAAACACCGAAACATAGATCGGTGGCAGCTAGTACTCCGGGGACGACGAAAGCCGAAGCCTGCCCGAGCAAGGAGGAGGGAGAGATTCCGTGACATATACGCTCTGCATCACTATGGGACCGGAGGCGGATGGGTTTGCTCTCAACACTAAAAGCTTATGCTGGGGGAAAGGTGTCTATACTGAACAAGATAATAAATGCAACATGTCAAGTGTTGGTCCAATGTTTCATGAGCTGAAATAAAAGATCCCAGAAATGTTCAATACGCACAAAATGCTTATTTCTCTACAATTTTGTGCACATATTTGTTTACATCCCTGTTAGTGAGCATTTATTATTTGCCAAGATAATCCATCCACCTGACAGGTACTGTCACGACTTCCGCCGAGGCTGCCTCCCCTCCTTGTTCGGGCAGGTTTCGGCGTTCATCGTCACCGGCTTACTAGCCACTGCCGCTCCATATATCATCATTCCATTTGTCTTGTCTTGTCAATCACACACACCTGGTTCTAATCCCCTCATTAGTCCGTGTATAAGTGTTCCCTCTGCCCCCCTGTCCTTGTGGCTGATTGTTTGTATGTGAGAGTAGTGTAGCTCGGTGGAGCTAGTCGTACCATTTTGTTGCCAGGGTAGATATTTCCCCTGTGCCTATGTATTGTATGGAGATACCGTTACAGTGTATTGCCAGGGTAGATAGTTTCCCCTGTGCCTGTTTCGTTTGCCGCTATTCCAGTGTATTTTGTATGACGAAGGAATAAACTCTGTATTCGGTGATTACCCTCCTGCGCCTGACTCCTTCCAACACACTATCCAAATTGCAAATGCTAAAACCAATTGGTTAGGACACCTCTCTTCAATCCTGCGTTTACCTCTGTGGTCCTCCCAGTCATAACTTACCATGATTCAATGGGTTTGCTGAACCGGCTGAGACTCTGCTTTAAATTTGTTTCGGAGCGCAAAAATGGTTCCTTGAAAAGTAGCCTCCCAAACAAGGTAATATCCCGAAAGTCAACTTTGTTTGGCAGGAAATTGCTTTCATCCTTCACACACGCCCCCACCAAAGTGCTGCACGATTGGTGTTCTGCGTCCCAATAGGCAATTCCCCTCCCTGAATCAATAACCTGTGAGACTCTGTGAGCTCCTACATCTCGGCTAATGGAAAAGGAGCATCTTAAATAAAATCTTAGGCAAACAACCCCTCTGTTTCTGCCACCAACTCATAATATTCCTCTCACTGGATGGACTGGATCGGTCTGCAAAAGTGGCTCTTTCTGTTCTCGTAAAAATTTGCTGAGGCACTTGAAAGTTTCCTCAGAGGTTTTCGAGAAAACAACAAAACACTGGAGACGTGCTATGAAATGACGACAAAACACTGGAGGGCTTTTACAAGGCTGTTTGAGGTCAGTCAATGATGTGAGAGGGAGAGAAGCTTGAAAATTACTTGAGAAAGCAAAGGGGCTGATGGGAACATTTATGGCGTGCAACACACAGCTCTAGAATAGTGAGGGTAGAAGGCCTGATCAAGGGCCGGTTTCCTGGACCCAAATTAACTAAAAAGCATGCTCAATGGAGAATCTCCATTCAATGTAGGGGTGTCACGATATTAGTATCGCAATACCACAATACTAATTTACCCCCCCTACCCCAAAACAAAACACAAAGCAAACCAAACTCTTTAGTTCTTTAAAAACCTGCTTTATGTATAGAAAATAAACACATGACTCTGGGTGACAACAGAAGACAGTGTGTTTGCAACATTAGGGCAGACTGTTGTCCTCAGGAAATGGAGTTCACTTCATGTTTTGTTTCCTTGCCGTGATACTCCCGAGTATCGTGACTACCCTAATTCAATGTGCTCTCCCTCCGTCCTTGTTGACCCCTCATCGACTGTGGATCGACTGTGGCCACTGGTAGTGACAAAGGCAAATTGAATCGGTCAGAAGACGCCGCTGTTCATTGAAAGATAAGGGGCGTCAGTAAGCAGGGGAAATGTGGGAGCCAGTAATACCTTTCTGTGGGGTTATCAATGGCATTAGCCAGGTGCGGTTGGGTTTATATGTGAGTCCAGGTGCGGTTGGGTTTATACGACCGCAGTTACGAGCGATCACAGGGCTAGGTGCAGCTCCCAGAAAATGTGAGGCAAATTTATATGGGTAAATGCTCGGCAAGCCTCCAGATGTCCAGCCTCCAGCCGGCTTTATACACCCCCAATTTTGACAGGCACACTGGGCTAAAAATGGACCAACCCATCTGGCATTTGCCCAAACTACCCTATGGTCAGTTCGCCCCTGAAGAGGTGGAGGATACAGTATTTCCCAGGTGCAGAACGGAGGGGATTTGTGATGGCCAATCATCCATCCCTTTGCACGGGAATCGCGTGAAGAGGGAATCGTAATTTCAGGCAACGTACTGCAGCGTCCTAGATAAACAGAGTATACTGCCTGGAAAACGGCAGGCTTTTGGCATGTCTTCAACGCTCTCCATTAGAACTCATCTGGTTGGAAAAACTGCTGGGGGATAGATTTCACCCACCTCCTATTACCTGGTTAATACTGATATCAAGTTACACAGATGAAATCAGAATAACGTTGCTTGGGGGGAAGGGGGGTATTGGAGAGTGTGTGTGTGTGTGTGTATACACACATTTAGCATGCACATGTTGAAAGCTCACAGGTCTTTCAGGTCTATGTGGAATATAGGCCTTCTAAGAGAACGATTGAACTGATGCCCAAAAAGATGGGTGCCCTGAAATCTGTCCATCATATTATAACTCTGCCTTTTGTTGTTTATACAGGCACCTTACTGACTGAAAACAGCATTCATGGAGGACACCTTGTATCTGCTACAGGGGTAGCCATTTCAAATAAACACACAATAACCGCTATTTAAACACCTTAATGGTAGGTAAGAGGTTATTGCCACAGACGGAAATCTCTCATTCATTTTGTGCAATGGAGATCTAAAATGATACCCAACCGGGTTTCGACACAGTGCTATTTCACTGCAACCAATACACTGTGTTCCTCAGTAAATGAATGGATGGGAAGGCAGCCTGTAACCTCCAGTTGGCGTTAATTAACCATCATTAGCAGGCTACTCCAGGTCCCAAGCTGCTGTCCTCATTCATGCCTGAACCTCCAGTGGCTTTGGGGAGACGGTGGAGGCGACTGACAGATCCTCTGAAAAGGACTCTTCTGAGTCTTCCCAATTGGGTTCGTTCAGAGTGAACTAATTAAATAAGTCTGACTTTAACACAGTCTTAGTATGATACAGAGCCACGTTCCATTAGTAAGTCTGACTTTAACACAATTTTAGTATGATACAGAGACACATTCCATTAGCCATGACATGGGATGTGTCACGATTCAGACAGACGACCAGAGGACCACAATTGCGACACACCAGAAAGTTTATTAAACTTAAGGGAAAAGGGAAGTAGGGAGTGAATGAAGGCTCCAGGGGTAACAGGGGTCCCGTCCAATGTGCTGGGTCTGTGCCCCCCCCAGTGGCAGCGATGCGTCCTATGAAGCCGGTGGTGGGTGGTCCAGAAGTCCTGGGGGGGGGAGACACAGACACAACAGGGCGGAATGAAACAAGGCAGCAGTACAGTTCAAGGGGAATCCAAAATACGTAGTAGCAAGGCAGAAGGCTGGTCAGAGTTACCGGGATCGAAGAGTAGTCAGGAGTCGTAATGGCAGAAAGCAGGTCTGGTTTTCCTGGGGCAGAAGAGTATCCAAGAATCAGGCAGGTCCGGGGTCACAAAACAAGGGTGAGCCAGAAGCGCGAGCAAACAGGTTCCGGGTGTGAGCTTTGCAGACGATCTGACAAAGGAGAGCTGAAAGACAGGACTTTAAATACTGGGAGAGGTTAGTGGGTAATGCAGCGCAGCTGGCAGAGTAATTAGAGCCGAGCAGAGCAGGGACAGGTGGAGCTAGTTAGGCTGAGTAGAGAGAGAGTGGTGAGCAGAGTGGAAGAAATACGGTGGTAACCCGGTGGAGTGAGAGGGCTCATGACAGAACCCCCCCCCCAAGGGACGGCCCCAGAAGTCCCAAGAGCAACACCACGCCGGGCGGGAGGAGGGGAGCCGGAGGAGGGCTAGAACTCCTCCGAACGGTCCGAGTGAACGTCCTCATCCTCGGAGGAAGCCGGAGGGCCGTGGTCGGGAGATGGGACAGGTCCCGAGACAGGATCAGGCACAGGACAGGAAGCCGAGCGGGCAGGACGGTTAGGGACCCCTCTGGGGCGGCCCCTACGGATTGCAGGTTGATCAGGATGCCGTTGGTGGAAAGCGGTGATGAGAGTCCTATCCACAATCCGACTAGCTGGCACCCAGGTCCTTTCCTCAGGTCCATAGCCCTCCCAGTCAATGAGGTACTGGAGACCCCTACCCCTCCGTCTGGACCGAAGCAGGCGGCGGACGGTGTAAACCAGACCACCATCGACGAGCCGTGGAGGAGGAGGACCAGGCGCCGCAGGGACCAGCGGACTCTCATGGATGGGCTTAATCTTAGACACATGGAAAGTGGGGTGCACCCTCAGGGAATTAGGCAGTTGGAGCCGGACAGCAGTTGGGCTAATCACTCTTATGATAGGGAATGGGCCAATGAACCGAGGTGCCAGCTTCTGCGACTCCACCCTGAGTGGCAGGTTCTTCGATGACAACCACACCCTTTGACCAACATGGTAGGTGGGAGCAGGAATTCTCCGACGGTTGGCCCCGGTAGTGTAGCTGGCAACGGATCTGAGGAGTGTGGCTCGGGCTTGTGACCAGGTGCGGCGACATCGACGGGCAAAAGCAAGTGCAGATGGGCAAGTAACCTCCTCTTCCTGGCTGGCAAATAGAGGAGGCTGGTATCCAAAAACACATTGGAAAGGGGACATACCGATGGCAGAGCAGGTCAGAGAATTGTGTGCGTACTCCACCCATGTCAATTGCTGCGACCAGGAGTGGGGGTTGCGTGAAGTCATGCATCGCAGTGCCTTCTCGAGCTCCTGATTAGCCCGCTCTGACTGCCCATTGGATTGGGGATGGAATCCGGAAGTCAGACTGACTGTGGCTCCCAGCAGGTGACAGAACTCCTTCCAAAAAGCGGAGGAGAATTGTGGACCACGGTCAGAAACTACATCCCTTGGCAGTCCGTGGATCCGGAAGACGTGTTCCAGGACCACCTGGGCGGTCTCCTTGGCGGTTGGGAGCTTGGGGAGGGGAATGAAGTGTGCCATCTTGCTGAAACGGTCAACGATGGTGAGAATGACGGTCATGCCCCTTGAAGGGGGCAGCCCCGTGACAAAGTCAAGGGCGATGTGAGACCAGGGACGTCTGGGCACAGGCAGGGGCTGCAGCAATCCGGCTGGGGGCTGGCAGGACGACTTGTGTTGGTTGCAGATGGGGCAGGCTTGGACGAATTCCCGTACATCCTTCCTCAGAGAGGGCCACCAGAACCTCTGGGCGAGCAGGTTGTAAGTGCGGGTGGAGCCAGGGTGACAAGCTAGGCGGGAGTTATGTCCCCACTGAACGACCTGGGACCTCAGGTCTTCGGGGACAAAAAGGCGGTCAGCTGGGCAGGTGCTGGGACCTGGCTGGTTACGGAGAGCCTCCAGCACCTGTTCCTCAACAGCCCAGGTCAGAGCTGCAACGATGCAGGGACTTGGCAGAATCGACACAGGGTCCTTGGAGGGGGTGTCATCCTTCTGGAATTGACGGGAGAGGGCGTCTGGCTTGGTGTTGCGTGATCCAGGCCGGTATGACAGAGTGAAATTAAACCTGGTGAAGAACAGGACCCAGCGGGACTGCCTGGAGTTCAACCGTTTGGCCGTGCGGATGTACTCCAAGTTCTTATGATCGGTCCAAACGAGAAATGGAATGGTGGACCCCTCCAGCCAGTGACGCCACTCCTCCAAGGCAAGCTTCACAGCCAGCAGCTCACGGTTCCCTATGTCGTAATTGCACTCAGAGGGGGACAACCGACGTGAGAAAAAGGCACAGGGATGGAGCTTCCTATCCTCCGCAGCCCACTGAGAAATCACAGCACCAACTCCCACATCCGAGGCGTCCACCTCCACAATGAATTGCCGGTCCACATCAGGCATCTGGAGGATGGGAGCGGAGGTGAACCTCACCTTGAGGGTACTGAAGGCCTTGTCGGCTGCTGGGGTCCAGGTGAAGGGTTGCTTGGTGCTGGTTAGAGCAGTGAGAGGGGCAGCAACGGTACTGTAGTTCCGGATAAACTTCCTATAGAAGTTAGCAAACCCCAGAAACTGTTGCAGCTTCTTTCGGTTCTCCGGAACTGGCCATGAAGTGACTGCTGATACTTTGGCAGGATCCATTTGGATACTTCCCTCTGCCACTATGTACCCCAGGAAGGCCACTGTCTTGACGTGAAACTCACATTTCTCTGCCTTGGCGTAGAGGGAATTCTCCAGAAGACGATGAAGGACTTGCTGGACATGGCGGGTGTGTTCAGACAGGTCTCTGGAGTAGATTAAGATGTCATCCAGGTAAACGAAGACAAACTTGTTTAACATGTCCCGCAGTACATCATTTACTAGAGCCTGGAACACAGCAGGAGCATTGGTGAGGCCAAAAGGCATAACCAGATACTCGTAGTGGCCTGTTGGTGTATTGAATGCGGTTTTCCATTCCTCTCCCTCCCGGATCCGCACTAGGTGGTAAGCGTTTCTGAGATCCAACTTGGTAAAAACAGTGGCTCCCTGGAGCAACTCAAAAGCAGAGGTGAGCAGAGGCAGAGGGTAACGGTTTTTCACTGTGATGTCGTTGAGTCCCCTGTAGTCGATGCAGGGGCGAAGAGATCCGTCCTTCTTCCCCACAAAGAAGAAGCCAGCACCAGCAGGAGATGAAGATGAACGGATTAATCCTGTGGACAGAGAGCCATTGATGTAGTCCTCCATGGACTTTCTTTCAGGAGCAGACAACGAATAGAGACGACCCCTTGGAGGAGCTGTTCCAGGAAGGAGGTCGATGGCACAGTCGTACGGTCGGTGAGGGGGCAGAGATGTGGCTCTTGCTTTGTTAAACACCTCTCTGAGACCATGGTAGCATTCTGGGACATGGGAGAGGTCAGGAGCGGAGTTAGTAGGTACTGGCCGAGGGGGTAGTGCGGCAGCAAGCAGGCAGGTTCGGTGGCAGTCCTCTCCCCACTCCCTGATCACCCCGGTCACCCAGTCGAGCTGAGGGTTGTGCCGGCGGAGCCATGGGTAACCCAGGATGAGGGGTTGGCCTGGAGAGGGGAGCAGGTGAAACTGGATAGTTTCTTGATGGTTTCCGGACAGACCCATCGAGACCGGGGCCGTGACATGAGTGACCGATCCGAGTAAGTGTCCGTCCAGTGCCCGGGCAGGAATAGGAGGTGTCAAACGGAGGTTCTCCAGTCCCAGTTGGCGTGCCAGCTTGATGTCCATTATGTTGGCTTCGGCGCCAGAATCCACCAGAGCAGCCAGGGTGTGAGTTGAGTCAGAGAGGCGGAGGTGAACTTGCAGCAGGGGTTTGCGGTCGGAGGACTGGATGGTCATTGAACTCAACCGGACTCCCCCTATGCCCGGTGAGCTTCGGCCCTTTAAAGGGCAGGTTACCACACGATGTCCATCACCTCCACAATAGAGGCAGAGGTTTGAGGTGAAGCGGCGCTGGCGCTCTGCAGGAGTGAGAGAGGCTCGCCCAATCTCCATAGGCTCAGACTGATCAAGCTGACCTGGGTGAGTGGCAGTAGATGACAGGAGCCCAGTCGGATCTCTCCGAATGCCGGTAGTAGGTGGACCTTGGCGCCCCCTCTCACGACGACGGGTCTGTATCCTTCTGTCGATCCTGACAGTCAGTGCGATGGCTTCATCAAGAGTGGAAGGCAGTTCATGGGAGACCAACTCGTCCTTGATATAGTCAGCCAAACTATGGAAAAACGCGTCCACCAACGATGGTGTGTTCCAAGAACTTCGTCTAGCCAGGGTTCGGAAGTCGATGGAATGGTCTGCGACTGTACGTCTGCCTTGTCGAATACTGAACAGTTCACGAGACGCCTCTGCGGTGGGTGAATCCAGGTCAAACACCTTCAGCATCTCCTCAGCAAACAGGTCGAAGGTTGCACATGCGGGGGTTTGACGTTCGAACTCTGCTGTTCCCCAGAGTCGAGCTCGGCCCGTCAGGTGAGTGATGGCATACCCAACTTTAGCCCCCTCCGTGGCGAAGGTCCTTGGCTGCAAGGAGAACTGAAGTCGGCAGCTAGTCAGGAATGGCCGGACCTGGGTTGAATCGCCGTTGAACCGCTCGGGGTTTCCAATCTTGGGTTCCGGAGCAGCGGCTGCAATGACCGGGGCAGGTAACTCGGGGGCAGGGCTGGTGGGCAGACTGGCTGGGGTAAGGTTGGTGAGGAGTTGAAAGATCATGGCGAGTTGTTGTTGCTGCTGCTGGAACTGCTGCTCATGCTCATCGGTTTCCATGTCGGGGAAAGTGTGCGCTGAGTCCATAATGGTCAGATCGTACTGTCACGATTCAGACAGACGACCAGAGGACCACAATTGCGACACACCAGAAAGTTTATTAAACTTAAGGGAAAAGGGAAGTAGGGAGTGAATGAAGGCTCCAGGGGTAACAGGGGTCCCGTCCAATGTGCTGGGTCTGTGCCCCCCCCAGTGGCAGCGATGCGTCCTATGAAGCCGGTGGTGGGTGGTCCAGAAGTCCTGGGGGGGGGAGACACAGACACAACAGGGCGGAATGAAACAAGGCAGCAGTACAGTTCAAGGGGAATCCAAAATACGTAGTAGCAAGGCAGAAGGCTGGTCAGAGTTACCGGGATCGAAGAGTAGTCAGGAGTCGTAATGGCAGAAAGCAGGTCTGGTTTTCCTGGGGCAGAAGAGTATCCAAGAATCAGGCAGGTCCGGGGTCACAAAACAAGGGTGAGCCAGAAGCGCGAGCAAACAGGTTCCGGGTGTGAGCTTTGCAGACGATCTGACAAAGGAGAGCTGAAAGACAGGACTTTAAATACTGGGAGAGGTTAGTGGGTAATGCAGCGCAGCTGGCAGAGTAATTAGAGCCGAGCAGAGCAGGGACAGGTGGAGCTAGTTAGGCTGAGTAGAGAGAGAGTGGTGAGCAGAGTGGAAGAAATACGGTGGTAACCCGGTGGAGTGAGAGGGCTCATGACAGGATGAAACTATCGAGTGGAGAACCCCCTGTATGAAGGAACCCATTTAAATCTTTGGAATGGGAAGACTGGATGAAATGGAGCAGAGTAGAGGGGGAGAGTGGGGGAAGGGGGGATTCACAATTGCGGTCAATTACCCGGCCCCTATTGCATTGTAACATCTCATTTTCTACAGATCTGTCATTGTGACAACCCTGTTGATATTGCTTTACATACACTCTGGCCCAGGTCAGGGCAAATGTGATTGAATTAGCATCACAGGCAGGATGGATTACAGCAGCTTCGTCGATGGAGTGGGCAACGAGAGTGCGCTAGGGGATAGCGTTTACAACCGCACTCAGCGGCTAATTGAATATTCCCAGGCAGGCGAAGGGAGTTTCCTTGTAGAAAGGAAGGTGAGCCGAGGCCGTGAGACGCGCTGGGGAGTTAAACACCCCTATTCATACGGTGCTACGATAGAGGTGTGGTAACTCAGTAATGATATACAGAGGATAACAGATGCATGAGGGAGAATCTAAACGCTTGCTAGGTTGGTCCAACAGTAAAGCTTCAAACCTGTGTCCAAACTCCCCCCCCCCCCCCGTCTTTTATAGCATCACAATACAGTTAGTGAACACTGCACATTTCAGCATGAGCAACTGCATATCCTGAGGTAAATTGCTTTCCTCCATGAGCAATTGTTCAATGGGATGCAATGGTTGAGACTGACTGTTGCTGAGGGAACATGGGCGCTGAGTGCTTTGTTTGTCTTCATCGCGGGCGTGTTCAACATTAGCAAGATGCAAAATTATGACCAGATTATGTGGTCCCTTTAGTTAATGGACAGGAAAATAGAAAAGCACCTGTGCCGTAAAGAGAGTGCTTCTACGCTCAACTGGTAATGAAGGCTAGGCGGCTTAGTTGTACAGTATGTGAGCGGGTGAGTGTATATTTTCCTGTATGCTCAAATGAGGCGATGCCTATGAAAAGCCTAAAGATCCTGTTAACTGAGGGGAGGAATGGAATAGCTTGCTTAATTACCTCTTATTGAAACCTGGAGGAATTTTCACAGCAACAAACATGTTAACAAAATAATTACCGCAACCTGCCATGACACGGGAAAAACCTCTGTCTTATTCCAACGGTCTCTCTTCAAGTCAGAGACGAAACCACAATAAATAAAACAAGCTAATAAAAATGACATGAAAAGGATTAGCTCGTTATGAATCATTTAAGGCGTTGCTTAAATACTGTACAGTGAGGGAAAAAAGTATTTGATCCCCTGCTGATTTTGTACGTTTGCCCACTGACAAAGAAATGTTCAGTTTATAATTTTAATGGTAGGTTTATTTGAACAGTGAGAGACAGAATAACAACAAAAAAATCCAGAAAAACGCATGTCAAAAATGTTATACATTGATTTCCATTTTAATGAGGGAAATAAGTATTTGACCCCCTCTCAATCAGAAAGATTTCTGGCTCCCAGGTGTCTTTTATACAGGTAACGAGCTGAGATTAGGAGCACACTCTTAAAGGGAGTGCTCCTAATCTCAGTTTGTTACCTGTATAAAAGACACCTGTCCACAGAAGCAATCAATCAATCAGATTCCAAACTCTCCACCATGGCCAAGATTTTCATTTTAGTCATTTAGCAGACGCTCTTATCCAGAGCGACTTACAGGAGCAATTAGGGTTAAGTGCCTTGCTCAAGGGCACATTGACAGATTTTTCACCTAGTCGGCTCGGGGATTAGAACCAGCGACCTTTCCGTTACTGGCACAATGCTCTTAACCACTAAGCTACCTGCCGCCCAACTTGCAAAGACCAAAGAGCTCTCCAAGGATGTCAGGGACAAGACTGTAGACCTACACAAGGCTGGAATGGGCTACAAGACCATAACCAAGCAGCTTGGTGAGAAGGTGACAACAGTTGGTGCGATTATTCGCAAATGGAAGAAACACAAAATAACTGTCAATCTCACTCGGCCTGGGGCTCCATGCAAGATCTCACCTCGTGGAGTTGCAATGATCATGAGAACGGTGAGGAATCAGCCCAGAACTACACGGGAGGATCTTGTCAATGATCTCAAGGCAGCTGGGACCATAGTCACCAAGAAAACAATTGGTAACACACTACGCCGTGAAGGACTGAAATCCTGCAGCGCCCGCAAGGTCCCCCTGCTCAAGAAAGCACATATACATGCCCGTCTGAAGTTTGCCAATGAACATCTGAATGATTCAGAGGAGAACTGGGTGAAAGTGTTGTGGTCAGATGAGACCAAAATGGAGCTCTTTGGCATCAACTCAACTCGCCTTGTTTGGAGGATGAGGAATGCTGCCTATGACCCCAAGAACACCATCCCCACCGTCAAACATAGAGGTGGAAACATTATGCTTTGGGGGTGTTTTTCTGCTAAGGGGACAGGACAACTTCACCGCATCATGGCCAAGGCAACAAAGGAGTGGCTCAAGAAGAAGCACATTAAGGTCCAGTCTCCAGACCTTAATCCCATAGAAAATCTGTGGAGGGAGCTGAAGGTTCGAGTTGCCAAACGTCAGCCTCGAAACCTTAATGACTTGGAGAAGATCTGCAAAGAGGAGTGGGACAAAATCCCTCCTGAGATGTGTGCAAACCTGGTGGCCAACTACAAGAAACGTCTGACCTCTGTGATTGCCAACAAGGGTTTTGCCACCAAGTACTAAGTCATGTTTTGCAGAGGGGTCAAATACTTATTTCCCTCATTAAAATGCAAATCAATTTATAACATTTTTGACATGTGTTTTTCAGGATTTTTTTGTTGTTATTCTGTCTCTCACTGTTCAAATAAACCTACCATTAAAATTATAGACTGATCATTTCTTTGTCAGTGAGCAAACGTACAAAATCAGCAGGGGATCAAATACTTTTCCCCCTCACTGTAGGTCTATCTTCTCTACTCTCTCATCTCCACCATTAACCTAGAGCAAGGCCAGTTCCCTCCACCATTAACCTAGAGCAAGGCCAGTTCCCTCCACCATTAACCTAGAGCATGGCCAGTTCCCTCCACCATTAACCTAGAGCAAGGCCAGTTCCCTCCACCATTAACCTAGAGCAAGGCCAGTTCCCTCCACCATTAACCTAGAGCAAGGCCAGTTCCCTCCACCATTAACCTAGAGCATGGCCAGTTCCCTCCACCATTAACCTAGAGCAAGGCCAGTTCCCTCCACCATTAACCTAGAGCAATGCCAGTTCCCTCCACCTTTAACCTAGAGTAAGGCCAGTTCCCTCCACCATTAACCTAGAGCAAGGCCAGTTCCCTCCACCATTATCCTAGAGCAAGGCCAGTTCCCTCCACCATTAACCTAGAGCAAGGCCAGTTCCCTCCACCATTAACCTAGAGCAATGCCAGTTCCCTCCACCATTAACCTAGAGTAAGGCCAGTTCCCTCCACCATTAACCTAGAGCAAGGCCAGTTCCCTCCACCATTATCCGAGTGGGCCTCTCGGCATCTCATCCTGGAGATTTTGCTGCATTTACCCCATCTGCAGCTGTCATTCAAAAAACACCACCAATCAATAATGAATAGGGCCAGAATTATGGAAGTTGCTCAACAGTCTTCCCACCCTATGGGAGTGAGGTTTGACTGGAGAAATGGGAGGGAAGTCCCCTAGGGCAATCTTAGGAGACGCCCCCTCCCTCCATAGCAAGGCAGTACAGGAGACGACCCCTCCCCCATAGCAAGGCAGTGCAGGAGAATGGATTCCCACCTACAGCCGCCTTCTCCCCTCCATAGCAAGGCAGTAGAGGACACACCCCCTCCCAGTATAACAAGGCAGTGCAGGAGAATGGATCCCCACCTACAGCCGCCTCCTCCCCTCCATAGCAAGGCAGTACAGGAGACACCCCCTCCCTCTATAGCAAGGCAGTGCAGGAGAATGGATCACCACCTACAGCCGCCTCCTCCCCTCCATAGCAAGGCAGTACAGGAGACCCCCCCCCCCCCTCCATAACAAGGCAGGACAGGAGACACCCCCTCCCTCCATAGCAAGGCAGTACAGGAGACACCCCCTCCCTCCATTGCAAGGCAGTACAGGAGACACCCCCTCCCTCCAGAGCAAGGCAGTACAGGAGACACCCCCTCCCTCCATTGCAAGGCAGGACAGGAGACACCCCCTCCCTCCATAGCAAGGCAGGACAGGAGACACCCCCTCCCTCCATAGCAAGGCAGGAAAGGAGACACCCCCTCCCTCCATAGCAAGGCAGTACAGGAGACGACCCCTCCCCCCATAGCAAGGCAGTGCAGGAGAATGGATCCCCACCTACAGCCGCCTCCTCCCCTCCATAGCAAGGCATTACAGGAGACACCCCCTCCCTCTATAGCAAGGCAGTGCAGGAGAATGGATCCCCACCTACAGCCGCCTCCTCCCCTCCATAGCAAGGCAGTACAGGAGACACCCCCTCCCTCTATAGCAAGGCAGTGCAGGAGAATGGATCCCCACCTACAGCCGCCTCCTCCCCTCCATAGCAAGGCAGTACAGGATACACCCGCCCCCCCTCCATAGCAAGGCAGGACAGGATACACCCGCCCCCCCTCCATAGCAAGGCAGGACAGGAGACACCCCCTCCCTCCATAGCAAGGCAGTACAGGAGACACCCCCTCCCTCCATTGCAAGGCAGTACAGGAGACACCCCCTCCCTCCATAGCAAGGCAGTACAGGAGACACCCCCTCCCTCCATTGCAAGGCAGGACAGGAGACACCCCCTCCCTCCATAGCAAGGCAGGACAGGAGACACCCCCTCCCTCCATAGCAAGGCAGTACAAGAGACACCCCCTCCCTCCATTGCAAGGCAGGAAAGGAGAATGGATGCCCACCTACAGCCGCCTCCTCCCCTCCATAGCAAGGCAGTACAGGAGACACCCCCTCCCTCTATAGCAAGGCAGTGCAGGAGAATGGATCCCCACCTACAGCCGCCTCCTCCCCTCCATAGCAAGGCATTACAGGAGACACCCCTTCCCCCTATAGCAAGGCAGTGCAGGAGAATGGATCCCCACCTACAGCCGCCTCCTCCCCTCCATAGCAAGGCAGTACAGGATACATCCCCCCCCCCCCCCCACCTCCATAGCAAGGCAGGACAGGAGACACCCCCTCCCTCCATAGCGAGGCAGTACAGGAGACACCCCCTCCCTCCATTGCAAGGCAGTACAGGAGACACCCCCGCCCTCCATAGCAAGGCAGTACAGGAGACACCCCCTCCCTCCATTGCAAGGCAGGACAGGACACACCCCCTCCCTCCATAGCAAGGCAGGACAGGAGACACCCCCTCCCTCCATAGCAAGGCAGTACAGGAGACACCCCCTCCCTCCATTGCAAGTAAGGACAGGAGACACCCCCTCCCTCCATAGCAAGGCAGGACAGGAGACACCCCCTCCCTCCATAGCAAGGCAGGACAGGAGACACCCCCTCCCTCCATTGCAAGGCAGGACAGGAGACACCCCCTCCCTCCATAGCAAGGCAGGACAGGTGACACCCCCTCCCTCCATAGCAAGGCAGTACAGGAGACACCCCCTCCCTCCATTGCAAGGCAGGACAGGAGACACCCCCTCCCTCCATAGCAAGGCAGTACAGGAGACACCCCCTCCCTCCATTGCAAGGCAGGACAGGAGACACCCCCTCCCTCCATAGCAAGGCAGGACAGGAGACACCCCCTCCCTCCATAGCAAGGCAGGAAAGGAGACACCCCCTCCCTCCATAGCAAGGCAGTACAGGATATGACCCCTCCCCCCATAGCAAGGCAGTGCAGGAGAATGGATCCCCACCTACAGCCGCCTCCTCCCCTCCATAGCAAGGCAGTACAGGAGACACCCCCTCCCTCTATAGCAAGGCAGTACAGGAGAATGGATCCCCACCTACAGCCGCCTCCTCCCCTCCATAGCAAGGCCGTACAGGAGACACCCCCTCCCTCTATAGCAAGGCAGTGCAGGAGAATGGATCCCCACCTACAGCCGCCTCCTCCCCTCCATAGCAAGGCAGTACAGGATACACCCCCCCCCCCCCCCCTCCATAGCAAGGCAGGACAGGAGACACCCCCTCCCTCCATTGCAAGGCAGGACAGGAGACACCCACTCCCTCCATAGCAAGGCAGGACAGGAGACACCCCCTCCCTCCATAGCAAGGCAGTACAGGAGACACCCCCTCCCTCCATTGCAAGGCAGGAAAGGAGAATGGATGCCCACCTACAGCCGCCTCCTCCCCTCCATAGCAAGGCATTACAGGAGACACCCCCTCCCTCTATAGCAAGGCAGTGCAGGAGAATGGATCCCCACCTACAGCCGCCTCCTCCCCTCCATAGCAAGGCAGTACAGGAGACACCCCCTCCCTCTATAGCAAGGCAGTGCAGGAGAATGGATCCCCACCTACAGCCGCCTCCTCCCCTCCATAGCAAGGCATTACAGGAGACACCCCCTCCCTCTATAGCAAGGCAGTGCAGGAGAATGGATCCCCACCTACAGCCGCCTCCTCCACTCCATAGCAAGGCAGTACAGGAGACACCCCCTCCCCCTATAGCAAGGCAGTGCAGGAGAATGGATCCCCACCTACAGCCGCCTCCTCCCCTCCATAGCAAGGCAGTACAGGATACACCCCCCCCCCCCCCCCTCCATAGCAAGGCAGGACAGGAGACACCCCCTCCCTCCATTGCAAGGCAGGACAGGAGACACCCACTCCCTCCATAGCAAGGCAGGACAGGAGACACCCCCTCCCTCCATAGCAAGGCAGTACAGGAGACACCCCCTCCCTCCATTGCAAGGCAGGAAAGGAGAATGGATGCCCACCTACAGCCGCCTCCTCCCCTCCATAGCAAGGCATTACAGGAGACACCCCCTCCCTCTATAGCAAGGCAGTGCAGGAGAATGGATCCCCACCTACAGCCGCCTCCTCCCCTCCATAGCAAGGCAGTACAGGAGACACCCCCTCCCTCTATAGCAAGGCAGTGCAGGAGAATGGATCCCCACCTACAGCCGCCTCCTCCCCTCCATAGCAAGGCATTACAGGAGACACCCCCTCCCTCTATAGCAAGGCAGTGCAGGAGAATGGATCCCCACCTACAGCCGCCTCCTCCACTCCATAGCAAGGCAGTACAGGAGACACCCCCTCCCCCTATAGCAAGGCAGTGCAGGAGAATGGATCCCCACCTACAGCCGCCTCCTCCCCTCCATAGCAAGGCAGTACAGGATACACCCCCCCCCCCCCCCCCCCCCCCCCCCCACCTCCATAGCAAGGCAGGACAGGAGACACCCCCTCCCTCCATAGCAAGGCAGTACAGGAGACACCCCCTCCCTCCATTGCAAGGCAGGACAGGAGACACCCCCTCCCTCCATAGCAAGGCAGGACAGGAGACACCCCCTCCCTCCATTGCAAGGCAGGACAGGAGACACCCCCTCCCTCCATAGCAAGGCAGGCCAGGAGACACCCCCTCCCTCCATAGCAAGGCAGTACAGGAGACACCCCCTCCCTCCATTGCGAGGCAGGACAGGAGACACCCCCTCCCTCCATAGCAAGGCAGGACAGGAGACACCCCCTCCGTCCATAGCAAGGCAGGACAGGAGACACCCCCTCCCTCCATAGCAAGGCAGGACAGGAGACACCCCCTCCCTCCATTGCAAGGCAGGACAGGAGACACCCCCTCTCTCCATTGCAAGGCAAGACAGGAGACACCCCCTCCCTCCATTGCAAGGCAAGACAGGAGACACCCCCTCCCTCCATTGCAAGGCAGGACAGGATACACCCCCTCTCTCCATTGCAAGGCAGGACAGGAGACACCCCCTCCCTCCATAGCAAGGCAGGAGAGGAGACACCCCCTCCCTCCATAGCAAGGCAGGACAGGAGACACCCCCTCCCTCCATTGCAAGGCAGGACAGGAGACACCACCTCTCTCCATTGCAAGGCAGGACAGGAGACACCCCCTTCCTCCATAGCAAGGCAGGACAGGAGACACCCCCTCCCTCCATAGCTAGGTAGTACAGGAGACACCCCCTCCCTCCATAGCAAGGCAGGACAGGAGTCACCCCCTCCCTCCATAGCAAGGCAGGACAGGAGACACCCCCTCCCTCCATAGCAAGGCAGGACAGGAGACACCCCCTCCCTCCATAGCAAGGCAGGACAGGAGACACCCCCTCCCTCCATAGCAAGGCAGGACAGGAGACACCCCGCCCTCCATAGCAAGGCAGGACAGGAGACACCCTCTCCCTCCATTGCAAGGTAGTGCAGGAGAATGGATCACCACCTACAGCCGCCTCCTCCCCTCCATAGCAAGGCAGTACAGGAGACACACCCTCCCTCCATAGCAAGGCAGTACAGGAGACACCCCCTCTCTCCATTGCAAGGCAGTACAGGAGACACCCCCTCCCTCCATAGCAAGGCAGTAAAGGAGACACCCCCTCCCTCCATTGCAAGGCAGGACAGGAGACACACCCTCCCTCCATAGCAAGGCAGGACAGGAGACACCCCCTCCCTCCATTACAAGGCAGTACAGGAGACACCCCCTCCCTCCATAGCAAGGAAGGACAGGAGACACCCCCTCCCTCCATAGCAAGGCAGTACAGGAGACATCCCCTCCCTCCATTGCAAGCCAGGACAGGAGACACCCCCTCCCTCCATAGCAAGGCAGGACAGGAGACACCCCCTCCCTCCATTGCAAGGCAGGACAGGAGACACCCCCTCCCTCCATAGCAAGGCAGGACAGGAGACACCCCCTCCCTCCATTGCAAGGCAGGACAGGAGACACCCCCTCCCTCCATAGCAAGGCAGGACAGGAGACACCCCCTCCCTCCATAGCAAGGCAGGACAGGAGACACCCCCTCCCTCCATTGCAAGGCAGGACAGGAGACACCCCCTCCCTCCATAGCAAGGCAGGACAGGAGACACCCCCTCCGTCCATAGCAAGGCAGGACAGGAGACACCCCCTCCCTCCATAGCAAGGCAGGACAGGAGACACCCCCTCCCTCCATTGCAAGGCAGGACAGGAGACACCCCCTCTCTCCATTGCAAGGCAAGACAGGAGACACCCCCTCCCTCCATTGCAAGGCAAGACAGGAGACACCCCCTCCCTCCATTGCAAGGCAGGACAGGATACACCCCCTCTCTCCATTGCAAGGCAGGACAGGAGACACCCCCTCCCTCCATAGCAAGGCAGGAGAGGAGACACCCCCTCCCTCCATAGCAAGGCAGGACAGGAGACACCCCCTCCCTCCATTGCAAGGCAGGACAGGAGACACCACCTCTCTCCATTGCAAGGCAGGACAGGAGACACCCCCTCCCTCCATAGCAAGGCAGGACAGGAGACACCCCCTCCCTCCATAGCTAGGTAGTACAGGAGACACCCCCTCCCTCCATAGCAAGGCAGGACAGGAGTCACCCCCTCCCTCCATAGCAAGGCAGGACAGGAGACACCCCCTCCCTCCATAGCAAGGCAGGACAGGAGACACCCCCTCCCTCCATAGCAAGGCAGGACAGGAGACACCCCCTCCCTCCATAGCAAGGCAGGACAGGAGACACCCCGCCCTCCATAGCAAGGCAGGACAGGAGACACCCTCTCCCTCCATTGCAAGGTAGTGCAGGAGAATGGATCACCACCTACAGCCGCCTCCTCCCCTCCATAGCAAGGCAGTACAGGAGACCCCCCCCCCCCCCCCCCCCCCCCCCCCTCCATAGCAAGGCAGGACAGGAGACACACCCTCCCTCCATAGCAAGGCAGTACAGGAGACACCCCCTCTCTCCATTGCAAGGCAGTACAGGAGACACCCCCTCCCTCCATAGCAAGGCAGTAAAGGAGACACCCCCTCCCTCCATTGCAAGGCAGGACAGGAGACACACCCTCCCTCCATAGCAAGGCAGGACAGGAGACACCCCCTCCCTCCATTACAAGGCAGTACAGGAGACACCCCCTCCCTCCATAGCAAGGAAGGACAGGAGACACCCCCTCCCTCCATAGCAAGGCAGTACAGGAGACATCCCCTCCCTCCATTGCAAGCCAGGACAGGAGACACCCCCTCCCTCCATAGCAAGGCAGGACAGGAGACACCCCCTCCCTCCATTGCAAGGCAGGACAGGAGACACCCCCTCCCTCCATAGCAAGGCAGGACAGGAGACACCCCCTCCCTCCATTCCAAGGCAGGACAGGAGACACCCCCTCCCTCCATAGCAAGGCAGGACAGGAGACACCCCCTCCCTCCATAGCAAGGCAGGACAGGAGACACCCCGCCCTCCATAGCAAGGCAGGACAGGAGACACCCCCTCCCTCCATAGCAAGGCAGGACAGGAGACACCCCCTCCCTCCATAGCAAGGCAGGACAGGAGACACCCCGCCCTCCATAGCAAGGCAGGACAGGAGACACCCTCTCCCTCCATTGCAATGTAGTGCAGGATAATGGATCACCACCTACAGCCGCCTCCTCCCCTCCATAGCAAGGCAGTACAGGAGACCCCCCCCCCCCTCCATAGCAAGGCAGGACAGGAGACACCCCCTCCCTCCATTGCAAGGCAGGACAGGAGACACCCCCTCCCTCCATAGCAAGGCAGGACAGGAGACACCCCCTCCCTCCATAGCAAGGCAGGACAGGAGACACCCCCTCCCTCCATAGCAAGGCAGGACAGGAGACACCCCCTCCCTCCATAGCAAGGCAGGACAGGAGACACCCCGCCCTCCATAGCAAGGCAGGACAGGAGACACCCCCTCCCTCCATTGCAAGGCAGTACAGAAGACACCCCCTCCCTCTATAGCAAGGCAGGACAGGAGACACCCCCTCCCTCCATAGCAAGGCAGTACAGGAGACACCCCCTCCCTCCATAGCAAGGCAGTGCAGGAGGATGGAACCCCACCCACAGAGATCAATATTCCACTGTTGAGCAGAACATGCTGCTTTCTTCCCCTGAGAGACTCCTTACCGGGACTAAAATATCTCTACATGAAACAAAAGAATCAGCCATTATGATCCCTTATCAAAGGCTGTATTAGTCCCAGTTAACATGTAGGGTGGGCATCAACGCTTTGTATTGGAAATTGTATGGAACAACATACGGTGACTTAGCTAAACGTCTTAACCTACATACAAAATAATAATGATAATTCATTTTAGGATACTGTGGCTCAGCTTACAAATAATGTAAATGGAGTAGTGTAAAAAAGAGATGCCAGTGAATGAGATATGGCTCTCTTGGAGGGTGGCGCTGGGATAAGCGGAGCGAGGCGTGCATCTCAATATCACACGGAGCGATGCTTAATATATGTCTGTCTGCCAGCAACGAAAATTAGCAGCCCTGGGCAGTTTTGGTGCAAATTAAATTCCAATGAGGGGTGAATTCACTTAAAAAAGCAAGCTAATTACATTGTCATACATGGTCACATATGTTAAATTACATGTCAGGACCATGGAAATACTAAAATAAACATTAGTGGCAGGTAGCTAGCAGGGCATTTGAGAAAGGGGAAAACAGATGAATAAGCTATCTATGAATATATATGAAGTATGGACACATTTCCCATTTCATTTCCACCGCAACGCTTTTTTGCCTATGAATTATATTTCGGTTTCTGTTTTCTGCAGTGTGCATTGCCCTCTAGTTTAGCTGGCCAATGATTGGTGGCCTAAATTTACATTTTAGTCATTTAGCAGACACTCTTATCCAGAGCGACTTACAGTTAGTGAGTGCATACATTATTTTTTTATTTTTCATGCTGGCCCCCCGTGGGAATCGAACCCACAACCCAGGCGTTGCAAACGCCATGCTCTACCAACTGAGCTACATCCCTGCCGGCCATTCCCTCCCCTACCCTGGACGACGCTGGGCCAATTGAGCGCCGCCCCATGGGTCTCCCGGGTCGCGGCCGGCTACGACAGAGCCTGGATTCGAACCAGGATCTCTAGTGGCACAGCTAGCACTGCGATGCAGTGCCTTAGACCACTGCGCCACTCGGGAGATAAATGTAATTATTTGGCAATTTCCACATCCGACAAGCTGTTTCCCTTCAACACAAAGCACGAGATCAAATTCACCTTAACCCCGAAGGGGAAAAAAAGAGAAAGTTAAAGAAATGTTTGAAGATTTGAACCTATTTTTTATTTATTTTTTTATTTCACCTTTATTTAACCAGGTAAGCCAGTTGAGAACAAGTTCTCATTTACAACTGCGACCTGGCCAAGATAAAGCAAAGCAGTGCGATAAAAACAGCACAGAGTTACATATGGGGTAAAAAACATAAAGTCAAAAATACAACAGAAAATATATATACAGTGTGTGCAAATGTAGCAAGTTATGGAGGTAAGGCAATAAATAGGCTATAGTGCAAAATAATTACAATATTATTAACACTGGAATGCTAGATGTGCAAGAGATTATGTGCAAATAGAGATACTGGGGTGCAAAATAGCAAAATAAATAACAATATAGGGATGAGGTAGTTGGGTGGGCTAATTTCAGATGGGCTGTGTACAGGTGCAGTGATCGGTAAGGTGCTCTGACAACTGATGCTTAAAGTTAGTGAGGGAGATAAGAGTCTCCAGCTTCAGAGATTTTTGCAATTCGTTCCAGTCATTGGCAGCAGAGAACTGGAAGGAATGGCGGCCAAAGGAGGTGTTGGCTTTGGGAATGACCAGTGAGATATACCTGCTGGAGCGCAGACTACGGGTGGGTGCTGCTATGGTGACCAATGAGCTAAGATAAGGCGGGGATTTGCCTAGCAGTGATTTATAGATGGCCTGGAGCCAGTGGGTTTGACGACGAACATGTAGTGAGGACCAGCCAACAAGAGCGTACAGGTCACAGTGGTGGGTAGCGTATGGGGCTTTGGAGACAAAACGGATGGCACTGTGATAGACTACATCCAATTTGCTGAGTAGAGTGTTGGAGGCTAATTTGTAAATGACATCGCCGAAGTCAAGGATCGGTAGGATAGTCAGTTTTACGAGGGCATGTTTGGCAGCATGAGTGAAGGAGGCTTTGTTGTGAAATAGGAAGCCGATTCTAGATTTAACTTTGGATTGGAGATTCTTTATGTGAGTCTGGAAGGAGAGTTTACAGTCTAACCAGACACCTAGGTATTTGTAGTTGTCCACATACTCTAGGTCAGACCCGTCAAGAGTGGTGATTCTAGTCGGGTGGGCGGGTGCCAGCAGCGTTCGATTGAAAAGCATGCATTTAGTTTTACTAGTGTTTAAGAGCAGTTGGAGGCTACTGAAGGAGTGTTGTATGGCATTGAAGCTCGTTTGGAGGTTTGTTAACACAGTGTCCAATGAAGGGCCAGATGTACACAAAATGGTGTCGTCTGCGTAGAGGTGGATCTGAGAGTCACCAGCAGCAAGAGCGACATCATTGATATACACGGAGAAAAGTGTCGGCCCAAGAATTGAACCCTGTGGCACCCCCATAGAGACTGCCATAGGTCCAGACAACAGGCCCTCCGATTTGACACACTGAACTCTATCTGAGAAGTAGTTGGTGAACCAGGCGAGGCAGTCATTTGAGAAACCAAGGCTATTTAGTCTGCCAATAAGAATGCGGTGGTTGACAGAGTCGAAAGCCTTGGCCAGGTCGATGAAGACGGCTGCACAGTACTGTCTATTATCAATCGCGGTTATAATATCGTTTAGGACCTTGAGCGTGGCTGAAGTGCACCCATGACCAGCTCGGAAACCGGATTGCATAGCGGAGAAGGTACGGTGGTATTCGAAATGGTCGGTGATCTGTTTGTTAACTTGGCTTTCAAATACTTTCGAAAGGCAGGGCAGGATGGATATAGGTCTGTAGCAGTTTGGATCTAGAGTGTCACCCCCTTTGAAGAGGGGGATGACCGCGGCAGCTTTCCAATCTCTGGGGATCTCAGACATTATGAAAGAGAGGTTGAACAGACTAGTAATAGGGGTTGCGACAATTTCGGCGGCTAGTTTTAGAAAGAAAGGGTCCAGATTGTCTAGCCCAGCTGATTTGTAGGGGTCCAGATTTTGCAGCTCTTTCAAAACGTCAGCTGTCTGAATTTGTGTGAAGGAGAAGCGGGGGGGGCATGGGCAAGTTTCAGCGGAGGGTGCAGAGTTGGTGGCCGGGGTAGTGGTAGCCAGATGGAAAGCATGGCCAGCTGTAGCAAAATGCTTGTTGAAATTCTCGATTATTGTGGATTTATCGGTGGTGATAGTGTTTCCTAGCCTCAGTGCAGTGGGCAACTGGGAGGAAGTGCTCTTATTCTCCATGGACTTTACAGTGTCCCAAAACTTTTTGGAGTTAGTGCTACAGGATGCAAATTTCTGTTTGAAAAAGTTTGCCTTTGCTTTCCTGACTGCTTGTGTATATTGGTTCCTAACTTCCCTGAAAAGTTGCATATCGCGGGGGCTATTTGATGCTAATGCAGTACGCCACAGGATGTTTTTGTGCTGGTCAAGGGCAGTCAAGTCTGAGGAGAACCAGGGGCTATATCGGTTCTTAGTTCTGTATTTTTTGAATGGGGCATGTTTATTTAAGATTGAGAGGAAATTACTTTTAAGGAACAACCAGGCATCCTCTACTAACGGAATGAGATCTATATCCATCCAGGATACCTGGGCCAGGTCAATTAGGAAGGCCTGCTCGCTAAAGTCTTTTAGGGAGCGTTTGACAGTGATGAGGGGTGGTCGTTTGACCGCGGACCCGTTACGGACGCAGGCAATAAGGCAGTGATCGCTGAGATCCTGGTTGAAGACAGCTGAGGTGTATTTAGAGGGTATGTTAGTCAGGATGATATCTATGAGGGTACCCATGTTTACGGATTTAGGGTTGTACCTGGTAGGTTCGTTGATAATTTGCGTGAGGTTGAGGGCATCTAGTTTGGATTGTAGGATGGCCGGGGTATTAAGCATATCCCAATTTAGGTCACCAAGCAGTACGAACTCTGAGGATAAATGGGGGGCAATCAATTCACATATGGTGTCCAGGGCACATCTGGGGGCTGAGGGGGGTCTATAGCAAGCGGCAACAGTGAGAGACTTATTTCTGGAAAGGTGGATTTTTAGAAGTAGAAGCTCAAACTGTTTGGGCACAGACCTGGATAGTATGATAGAGCTCTGCAGGCTATCTCTACAGTAGATTGCAACTCCACCCCCTTTGGCAGTTCTATCTAGACGGAAAATGTTATAGTTGGGGATGGAAATTTCAGAATTTTTGGTGGCCTTCCTGAGCCAGGATTCAGACACTGCTAGAACATCAGGGTTGGCGGAGTGTGCTAACGCAGTGAATAACTCAAACTTAGGAAGTAGACTTCTGATGTTTACGTGCAAGAAACCAAGACTTTTGCGATTACAGAAGTCAGCAAATGATAGCGCCTGGGGAGTAGGAGTGATACTGAGGGCTGCAGGGTCTGGGTTAGCCTCTACATCACCAGAGGAACAGAGGAGGACTAGAATAAGGATACGGCTAAAGGCTTTAAGAACTGGTCTTCTAGTGCGTTGGGTACATAGAATAAAGGGGGCAGATTTCCGGGTGTTGTAGAAAAGATTCAGGGCATTATGTACAGACAAGGATATGGAAGGATATGAGTAAAGTGGGGGTAAACCTAAGCGTTGGGTAACAATGAAAGAGATAGTATCACTAGAGGCACCGATTGAGTCGGTCTCTGCGTGTATGGGGGGTGGGACAAAGGAGCTATCTAAGGCAGGTTTAGCTGGGCTGGGGGATCTACAGTGAAATAGTACAATTAGAAATAACCGAAACAACAATAAGCTAACCATGTTTGGGCTGAGGCTAAACATAAACAGGATGTAGTACCGTAAAAAGGAACAGTCTAGCAGACATCAGCTGTATAGCTGAGTTATCATAAGGTCCGGTGAACAGCAATAGGATAGTTCGGAGGCTGCTAAAGCACTAGCAGGTAAGAGGCCACGGCTAGCGTGTGCTAGCGGGCCGGGGCTAGCAGATGGAATCTTCGTGGTCGACGTCGTCGTAACCACATCAGACAATTTCGTCGGCAGACCAGTCGTGTAGGATCGGCGGGGCTCCGTGTCAACACTAGGTGGTCCCGTCCGGTTGACAGAGAGGTAGATAGCCGGGAGATGGGCCTAGCTCAGGATGATTAGCCAGACCACAGCGTCCATTTAGTTGAAGCTAGCTGGTAGCGATGAATCCGGAGTTAAAGGTCCAGTGATTCAGTGATTCCGGCAGAAAAACTGATATGTTCTGGGTCGATAACGCGCTGTGCAGACTGGCCGAATATCCGGTGATTAATATCCAGTGATTAAATTAATCCCGCAGAAAAAAAATCCAATGTTCTGGGTGAAATACCGCTAACTGTGGCTAATAGCAAGTAGCTAGTTAGCTGGCTAGCTAGTTTCAACTGGAGATTCTAGATAAAAGGTAAGTCAATAATAGAATCCGTTCCACATTGAGTGAGGCATTCAAAGGTGGTGGTTCACTTGTCGGCAGCGCTGGATAAGGCTGAAATTGAATTATGGTGAGCGAGGCCATACTGGAGCGTACAGCAGCTCTGATGGGGGGTGGGGGGAGCCATTATCTGCAGGTCTGGGGAGGACAGACTGCACGCACACATCAGAGGACCTGCTGACCCTTTTAAATCTGACTCACACATGAGATGGAGAAAATGACACACATCAAGGCCCTCTGAACAATAGACTCAGAGGAAACAGGGAAGGAGCCAAAGAAAAGAGAGAGAGGGATGAGAGAGTGAGAGAGAGAGAGAGAGAGAGAGAGAGAGAGAGAGAGAGAGAGAGTTAGACGACAATAAAGAGAGTAGTGCCAGGTCTTCATGCTCCGAGGCTTCCTATTCAACATTTTATCCAGCAGATAAGGCAGAAGAAGTTATACATGTGTTCCAATAGGATTGATACATGTATAAGCCATTATCCTATAGTAGGCCTCGTATGATGCTGAATTACCATTAATGTCATAGCTATTGATAAGAGTTCAGCAGTTCAGTGTCACTGATAACAGAATAAGGTGACGCAATATAGCTTTGCTGTTGAAATACCCGCTACAGGGGCACGTTCAGAAGGACGCAACGTTTTGGAACGTTCCAATAGAAATAGGCTAAGTAGAACAAACATGACTCTCTGACATGTTGAATAATGAATCACCTCAGCTCTATTCATGGCATTTCTATCTGCAATGTTCAAGAACGTTTGGCAACTGAACATGGCCCAGGTGTTCGCAATCCTCTCAGTTGAAACTGTCACCCAATCAGGGCACTTAGCATAAATCACATGACTTAGACAGAAGCTTTGGCTTACAGCCTTACAGGCAAACACCTTCAATAGGTCCACAAAGAAACCAGCAGCTCTAATGAAATTTCCTTTGGAGGGAAGACAAATACAGCAGATTGATTTATCTGGCGCGAGACACCCTCCCTGTGCACTTCCTTGGACAACAGTGATGACTGAGTGGACTATACTGGCTAAATTATGATAAATTGAATTGATGTTCACCATGCACAATCTAATCTGGCTCTGGTCGGGGCCACAATTCCTATTTCTGAGAGCAGCCCATTTACCATGTGGTGTGTGGGGCCGATGCAACAACCCCTGGCTGCGTTCAGCTGGACACAACCTTGTTTAGATAGAAATATAGTATGCAGAACGAACATGTGTCTCTAACGTGTAGAAAAATAATATATATTTATAATAAATATATAATATTAACAGTTCCACAACGTTTTCCTGAACATAGCCCAGGGTTCGTTTTGACTAGGAACCAACCAGAAGCAAACAGGCCTAACAGGGAGGGACTACCAGAACTTGCCCAATAAGAAACACTTGTTTTTGTTGCTAAATGTTTTCCATTGCAATACACCCCTGGTCTCATGGCGGACTTGGGGAAAGGTACGCAGGTGTGGATAGGTGTGAGTTAATGAGGCCCAGATGAGGTTGGAGGTGTGAGGCCTGCCACAGTGAGAGCAGACTGCCAGGACACCTTCCCTTGTAAGGCCAGCCAGCCAGATAGCCAGCCAGCCACCCAGGGCATAATTACTGGACTGACTAACTAACTACTCAGAGACATGGAGAAACTGCACTGAAAAATATTTTTGGGTCAGGGCTCAGATGAGTGGGGGTGGACGAGACATTTGAGAGTCTAATATCTTCTTCAGATCAGTCTGAAAAGCATGATGTAAACCAGTTATTTTTGGCACGTTTGTACCCTGAAGTCTCCAGCCAAAATCAATCAATTGTGAGTATACAACTCCACTGGTTTTGGGCAATAACTCACTACCTATCAGTGAGGGTTTAAGGAGAAGATATGGTCTCAGCCACACACCTCGTCAAATCCCTGTCACCAAGCAAAAAAGGCACCAACAACTCTCTACCAAGCCTTCAAATGGGGACGGGGAGAAAGGGATAAATTGAGAGAGGAGAGCATTTCAACTCTTGGTGACAGCATCGGAGGCGAGTATCATTGCTACCCCTACTTACCCTGCACACACAAACTATATCGCTCATATTCAGAGTCTCTCTCTCTCACACAGGCATCTGAACTGTTCAAGCTTGTGTTCAAACAGCGTGGGTGAGAGTCAAAATAACACCACCTCATTTCCCTTCACTTTAGACAATTTCACACCATCTACGTACCTGTTTGTAGAGTGGAGTAGCTCCTCCAAACACACACATCATGGATCTGTCCCAAATAGAACCCTATTCCCTATATAGTTCACTCTGGTCCAAAGTAGTGCTCTATATAGGGAATAGGGTAGGGTGCAATATGGGAAAAACCCCATGTCTCCCTGCCAGATGCATAATATCCCATAATGCATAGTGCCATTAGAATGGATGAAACCTTTCAAATACAAAATAAAGAACATAGACAACACAGGCCTGGCTAACACCCTCTGAATATTGATGCAGTACCGACTAGTATTTATGCAGTACAGATGATGTTTTGAGGGAGTGGGAGGGGGGACGCAAGTATGATGACATCATGGTTAAAAACAGTGGTGTGCCGTCATGCCCTGGAAGTGTGGTGAGGTCTGGGCACATGGGCAGCTCTGCAGAGTGCTCTCTCCTGACCTGGATATAGGCTCCTGTTCTCCCAGTAACCAGAGATCCCTCTCTCCTGACCTGGATAAAGGATCCTGTTCTCCCAATAACCAGAGATCCCTCTCTCCTGACCTGGATAAAGGATCCTGTTCTCCCAATAACCAGAGATCCCTCTCTCCTGACCTGGATATAGGCTCCTGTTCTCCCAGTAACCAGAGATCCCTCACTCCTGACCTGGATAAAGGATCCTGTTCTCCCAGTAACCAGAGATCCCTCTCTCCTGACCTGGATAATAGCTCCTGTTCTCCCAGTAACCAGAGATCCCTCTCTCCTGACCTGGATATAGGCTTCTGTTCTCCCAGTAACCAGAGATCCCTCTCTCCTGACCTGGATAAAGGATCCTGTTCTCCCAGTCACCAGAGATCCCTCTCAGATAAGAACTAAAGGAGGAGAACACAGGAGACAAGAGGATGGGAGGGACTGCTGCGGAGTAGGGTGAAGTTGCCCCTAGACGCTGACCTTGGGTCAGTTTTGCATTTTCGAATGGTTAAGGTTAGGATTTGGGGAGGGAAAGCTGATCCTAGATCTGTACCTAGGGGAAATGTCACCCCGAGGCACTGCTGTGCTTAGGTTACCTCACTGTCTGATCATCTGCGAGGAGAAGATATACATGCGTACAGGAGATGGATGTATAGCCTGATCCCAGATCTGTATGTATGTGCTTTAGCCAACTCCTCTGACTATCGTTGTCATGCCCTCTAGTCAGGTAACATACTGATCTGGGACCAGGCTAAGTTGTGGGGAAATAGAATCAGAGGACTGTCCAATCAAACTCTAAGTGGTGACGTGACAACAGTTACACCCGTGGCGATGCCATAACGCATCACGACTGAAAACTTGGGGCTGCTGAATTTCGGGGGCAGAGTTATGAGTTGGTTGACTGCATAATGTTAACCGTAATAATTTTTCTCTAAATCGCATGATAATGATATGGTTGAGGTTAACTCTGCATGTAGTAATTGTCTTGCTTTCCTGTGCCTGTTTTGATTAAGTTAGCAGATTTTGACAGCGGTGCGCCAGCATCGATGTGTGGCGGGGCCCACAGTGGCAGAGGGGTTACATTGTATCATTATCTTCCCCACTAATGTTCCAATTAAATATCCCTGCTCTTAATAACAGGAGCAACATGATGGCATTGACCTTTGTTTCAGGAATTAAACTCTGCCATTAAGATCCTGCTCTATAATTCAAAACCACAGTGCTGAACCCCTTCACTCTCTCCTCAACCCTTTCCTCCCTCTCTCCTCTACCCTCTCCTCCCTCGCTCCTCTACCCTCCCTTCACTCTCACCTCTACCCTCCCTCTCTCCTCTACCCTCCCCTCCCCTCCCTCTCTCCTCTACCCTCCCCTCCCCTCCCTCTTTCCTCTACCCTCCCCTCCCTCTCTCCTCTACCCTCCCTCTCTCCTCTCCTCTACCCTCCCTCTCTCCTCTACCCTCCCTCTCTCCTCTCCTCTACCCTCCCTCTCTCCTCTACCCTCCCTCTCTCCTCTCCTCTACCCTCCCTCTCTCCTCTACCCTCCCTCTCTCCTCTACCCTCCCTCTCTCCTCTACCCTCCCTCTCTCCTCTCCTCTACCCCCCCTCCCTCTCTCCTCTAACCTCTCCTCCCTCTCTCCTCCTTCTCTCCTCCCTCTCTCCTCCCTCTCTCCTCTACCCTCTCCTCCCTCTCTCCTCCTTCTCTCCTCCCTCTCTCCTCCCTCTCTCCTCCCTCTCTCCTCTACCCTCTCCTCCCTCTCTCCTCCTTCTCTCCTCCCTCTCTCCTCCCTCTCTCCTCTACCCTATCCTCCCTCTCTCCTCCTTCTCTCCTCCCTCTCTCCTCTCCCCTCTCCTCCCTCTCTCTACCCTCTCCTCCATATCTCCTCCCTCTCTCCTCTACCCTCTCCTCCCTCTCCCCTCTCCTCCCTCTCTCCTCAACACTTTCCTCCCTCTCTCCTCTACCCTCTCCTCCCTCGCTCCTCTACCCTCCCTTCACTCTCACCTCTACCCTCCCTCTCTCCTCTACCCTCCCCTCCCCTCCCCTCCCCTCCCTCTCTCCTCTACCCTCCCCTCCCCTCCCTCTTTCCTCTACCCTCCCCTCCCTCTCTCCTCTACCCTCCCTCTCTCCTCTCCTCTACCCTCCCTCCTCTCCTCTACCCTCCCTCTCTCCTCTACCCTCCCTCTCTCCTCTCCTCTACCCTCCCTCTCTCCTCTACCCTCCCTCTCTCCTCTCCTCTACCCTCCCTCTCTCCTCTACCCTCCCTCTCTCCTCTACCCCCCCTCCCTCTCTCCTCTAACCTCTCCACCTTCACTTTTTCTACCCTCTCCTCCCTCTCTCCTCCTTCTCTCCTCCCTCTCTCCTCCCTCTCTCCTCCCTCTCTCCTCTACCCTCTCCTCCCTCTCTCCTCCTTCTCTCCTCCCTCTCTCCTCTCCCCTCTCCTCCCTCTCTCTACCCTCTCCTCCATATCTCCTCCCTCTCTCCTCTACCCTCTCCTCCCTCTCCCCTCTCCTCCCTCTCTCCTCTACCCTCTCCTCCCTCTCTCCTCCCTCTCTCCTCTCCTCCCTCTCTCCTCTACCCTCTCCTCCATATCTCCTCCCTCTCTCCTCTACCCTCTCCTCCCTCTCCCCTCTCCTCCCTCTCCCCTCTCCTCCCTCTCCTCCCTCTCTCCTCTACCCTCTCCTCCCTCTTCCTTCTCCTCCCTCTCCCCTCTCCTCCCTCTCTCCTCTACCCTCTCCTCCCTCTCTCCTCTACACTCTCCTCCCTCTTTCCTCTCCTCCCTCTCTCCTCTACCCTCTCCTCCCTCTCTCCTCTCCTCCCTCTCTCCTCTACCCTCTCCTCCCCCTCCCTTCCCCTTCTTCACCATCCTCAATCCCTCAATTTCAAATGTATGTGCCTCTCTCTCTCTCTCTCTCTCTCTCTCTCTCTCGTATAAGGTACACACCATCATGCTGTGATGAAAGAAGGAGAAATGTGGCCTACCGTGACGTGAGCTTTAGACATTACCTACAACTGTATCATCACACATTTTAAGTCCTTTACAGCACTTGACAACCCGGCGCTTGAAACGTAATGCGGCCACAATGTGAAGAGATGGTTTATTTCACGTGCCATTTCCTTCGGGTGCGGTAATGAGAAACAGCATTAACATTTTGCTGACACGTGTTTCCTCCCTTCGCTCTCTCGCTGCACTGGGGGGTGAGTAAATACCAGCACAGAACCAGGGTACTGTGCCGTCAGTCAACCATTAGCCACAATGATCCCTGACAGCGTAATGGCCAGAGACTACCAGCCGGTGCCAGGCGGATCCGTAATGGCCATCCATTAAGGGTGGTGGCAGCTCCGTGACACCAGGCCGGAGCTGCATCTAGAATGGACCCTTTGAGGGAAGGGGGATCCCGTCCATTCTGCACCCCCTATAAAACATTTATGAAACCAGCAGATCTGTGAAATGCTTATTGAATCCCCTGTGATTGCTTAGGAAATTTCACCATGCAGCTTCTTCACACGATTCCACCTAAATGCATTGTGGGTAATATTAGCCAGGCTACCCCGGCTGTTGGAAAAGGGGGAAGATGCTTAGATGTGAAGGAAAATAATGACGAGAGACACTGTGTCTCCTGTATCGAAGAGACGCCCTAAAGGGGACAGCGGCGAGCACCTTTCAAAGGGATGCGGCCGGGCTGCCATTTTCCTCCCCTGCTTTACCTCTGAGTTTTAGTCTTTGTTTGGCCGTTTCGACACTGCAACACTCCATTAGTTGAAGAGGCAATAATGGCCGCCGCTGCTGCAACAGAATATGAATTGAGAATTGGTCTGAGAGACGGCCGCACTAGAATGGTACACATGGACATTATTGATGTCACTCTGTATTCCATTTGAATTGCTTTCCACACAAAAGAGGAGAAAAATCAATTACCTCTTCCAGCTCACTGTTTGGTTTAATTACCAGGACAGACAGGGTGTGTAAATCAGCGAGGAGCTCCAAGAGCCCCCCAACGCTGGCTTTCTGACAAACAACGTTGACGTTAATTGGCTCCAAATGAACAAATAAATGGACATTAACATCCAAGGGAGGACTGAAAAATGTATCAAAGGCTCGGCGGTTCATAGAAGAGGAAGGAATGAGAGGGAAGCCGACCTCCCGAGACTTTCATCAGTCTCTCTCTGTGATCTGTGGAATTAAAAAGCGAAATGGGAGGTTCCCTGATAAGACCATATTTGTCATGGCAACAAAACAACTCTCCATTAATGTGTTCATCAAGCCATTAGGAGGGGCACTAGTGCTGGCCCCTTGCCAAATGACTTTCAAGTCAAAATACAATAATGTTTCATTAGAGCGTGATCATGTATTGAAAATCTGTCCTTGAAGAAAGGCCCTGTGTAGCTCAGTTGGTAGAGCATGGCGTTTGCAACGCCAGGGTTGTGGGTTCGATTCTCAAGGGGGGGCCAGTATGAAAATGTATGCACTCACTAACTGTAAGTCACTCTGGATAAGAGCGTCTGCTAAATGACTAAAATGTAAATGAACATTTGTCATTTTAACCACCTCTCTAGGCAGTCTACAGTAGGTTCCGTACGCTTCATCTCTCAGACCCAAACACAACACAAAACTCTCATTTAATGCCAGGTTTCCCGGCATTTGCACATTTCCAGTCCCACTCTCTCATGTCTCCTCACTAGGCACAGGTGCTTGGGGGGGGTGAGGCTTTTGAACAGGAACAACAAAGTAGGGTAATTCCGCTTCGCATGCAGATTGAATCCCAATGGGTAGCCTTTACCCATCTAGTCCCAAGGTAAGGGCACAGGAGCTGGTCGGGGGTGTGAAACAACTCCCCACTCCCAATCGACACCCCCAACCCCTTGGATTACTTCTGATGGGGCAAACATTATTCCAGGGAATGACAGCTGCAGCTTGACAACCATTGATCTTCGACGACACACTGCACTGAACTGTGGAGCTAAAATGGGTGGTGTTGGTGGTGGGCAGATCGTTATCGCTAACGTTCAGTTCAGTCGTCCTTGAGCAGATAGCCAGAGACAATGGGGGGAGGGGAGGCGGCATTGCAGCGTGTCGCCTCCTAAACCACTATGTAATGATCCTGTCCGTTCTCATCTAGCCTTCACGACCACACCACTCCAGACATTCACTCTCTACCTCGCTCCACCCGACTTCCTCTCCTCATTCGCCTCCGACGCCACTGTGCTGAGCTGGGGACACGACCAGAGTCGGCCTGGGTGCCTCCTGGCTAAAGAAGTGATGTTGTGGTGTTGGACTGATCCGTTTTCGGTTTAATGCGCAGACATGCCGATGGATTATGAAACGAACAGTATGTCTGCCTAGCAGTGGCCGAGTATTGACAGGGAAGTTGAAGTAATTGGTATTAAAGGCTTCTGGAACTAGGATAGCAGATGCTGTAGTGACAGGGCATGTTCAGCATGTCACGTTCGTTTAATGACGGGTCGGACCAAGGCGCAGTGTGATATGCATACATGTTTATTATAACGAATAAACACAACGACAAAACAATAATCGAAACGAAACGTGAAGTCCAAGGTAGACACAAACAACATACCTTACACGGAACAAGATCCCACAACCCACTAGTGCCAATAGGCTGCCTAAGTATGATCCCCAATCAGAGACAACGAGCTACAGCTGCCTCTGATTGGGAACCACACCAGCCAACATAGATCTACACATAATAGAACTACAACATAGAATATATACAAATGAAGAATACACACACCCTGACTCAACATATAAGAGTCCCCTGAGTCAGGGCGTGACACAGCAGTAGTGATTACATGCCCCCTACTACAGTGGTGATCAGGGAAGAGCTGTGCATACATTCACTCCAGTTGCAGAGACATGTACATATTCAGTCTGACTAAGGGCCAGATCTACCATTGACATCCATGCATGATTTATGTGAAGCTATGTATGCGAATCCCAAATTGGTATTCAGCCGTTATAGTGCAAGCTTATGGTACCAATGCGGAAAGCCTACTGCTAATGAATGATGCTATGCTAACAGTCAGAGAGGAGGAAACTATGGTAGCCTTGCTAATTAAAGAGACAATATTAGTCATGTGTCATACTGGGCAAGAAGCATTCAATGAGGACATGGATCACAATAAACTAACCACTGCTAGTCTTGCCCTTTTTCTCACTGTGGCACCCATTCAACATTCAACAGAACACTTGGGTCCTACAGCACTTTATCTGGCTCCGGTGCGTTTTACTGTTTGAATTGATTAATGCTTTTGATAGGTCGAGGTATCGATAGTCTCCCGGGAAACAACCAAGGAGACGGTCAACAAAGTATCAACTTACAGTTACACATTAGAGAAGGAGAATGTCTGGACAACGAAAAAAAAAGTGTATTCTCTTATTCATATCATAAGAGACTCAGTCATAATGATTGCATCCCAAATGTCCCACTATTCCCTATATAGTGCACTACCTTTGACCAGAGCCCTATGGGGCCCTATGGGGCCCTGGTCAAAAGTAGTGCACGATATGGAAAAGGGTGCAATTTGGGATGCAGATAATAACTGCTGGGGGAAATAATGTTTCTCTAACCTGTAGGTTGCCCTTCTGTTTTCATCTCCATCAAACACACCTTTTCTAACCAGAGCCATTTCCCCAAGGGAAGGGTGCTCCAGTCTCTGTGGTAGGAACGGTGTTGGTAACGGTGTTGGTGGTATTTAGGACCCTGGGGGAGTAGTGCTGAGCGATTCATGCTTTTTGAGGTTGGTTCGGTTTTGGTTCGATTCTAAAAGAATTATCACGGTTTTTATGGTGGGTTGAATGCTGTAACAACACAGAATAAAACAATTAATAAAAGTCCCATGACGGTAATGACTGCCCATTACTGCTTATCACATATTAACCATCCTTTATTCACATTACTTCACTTCAATAAAATATTTCAGTTGTTGTGTATATTACATTTATTTCATTTGATGACTTTATTATTTCATTCCAAGTCATCATCTCATCTCTATAGAGCTGCTGCCTATGCTGTCTGACAAAATCACTATTTTAGTAGTTCTTCAAAGTAAATAAAAGCATACTTTTATGACTGCTGAATACCAACTATCAATCACCTAGGTCATGTATTTTCAGGTAGAGATACCTCACGAAGCAAACGCTGCTCACGATCATGCACACAGACCGGACAAGTAGATGCGCAATGGATTATGGTCATTGTAGTTAATTACCATGTTTTCTGCGCTAAGCTATGTAGAATATTGGCCTGTTGGAAACTACAACTCCCTACTACATCGCACAGTTCAGGCTGGATCTGATTTATCTCTAGAGAAACTGTGTGATGTGTGCATTGAGTTCACAAAAAAATAAATATACAAAGGAATGGAATGGAAAGGAATTCAAATAATTGAACAAACGTTGGTCAATTAGTTGTGTAGCCCTTTCCTGATGTCAAATGACCTAGTGGCCTCATGGGTAGAATGTTATTCCTATTTTTCATAATTTCAATATTAATAAACATTATTTTAAAAACCCGCCAAAAATCTGGTGTTTCTATGTCAAGCGGTTTTGTAATATTTCATTATTCTGTTATGTATATAAAGTGTAATATTGGGACGCAAACTCAAAATATAATACATTTAAACTCTATATCTGACATGGTGCAGGTGTCTTCTTTTTTGTAAACCCATAACCATGTGTGTGAGGTGTATACTTTTGTTTCAAAGTAGATTTGTTTAAGACTACCAAGAAACACTCTGTGTGACCCTGACTTTGCTTACTGCAGTAAAAAGTTAACCTGAAAAAATAACAGACATTTCCATGGAGGAGAGACATCCTGGGGGACAGTCCGCACTTTTATAGGGTGTGACTCAATAGAGGCATCATGGTCTATATGGCTTCCAGCTGTCTGACCCTGGTTACTATAACCTGCAGGTACACCATACAGTACTGTTCATTATAATCTGGTAGGGATGCTGTAACCCTGGTTACTATAACCTGCAGGTACACCATACAGTACTTTTCATTATAATCTGGTAGGGATGCTGTAACCCTGGTTACTATAACCTGCAGGTACACCATACAGTACTGTTCATTATAATCTGGTAGGGATGCTGTAACCCTGGTTACTATAACCTGCAGGTACACCATACAGTACTATTCATTATAATCTGGTAGGGATGATGTAACCCTGGTTACTATAACCTGCAGGTACACCATACAGTACTGTTCATTATAATCTGGTAGAGATGATGTAACCCTGGTTACTATAGGGATGCTGTAACCCTGGTTAATATAACCTGCAGGTACACCATACAGTACTGTTCATTATAATCTGGTAGGGATGCTGTAACCCTGGTTACTATAACCTGCAGGTACACCATACAGTACTGTTCATTATAATGTGGTAGGGATGCTGTAACCCTGGTTACTATAACCTGCAGGTACACCATACAGTACTGTTCATTATAATCTGGTAGGGATGATGTAACCCTGGTTACTATAACCTGCAGGTACACCATACAGTACTGTTCATTATAATCTGGTAGAGATGATGTAACCCTGGTTACTATAACCTGCAGGTACACCATACAGTACTGTTCATTAGGTAGGGATGCTGTAACCCTGGTTACTATAACCTGCAGGTACACCATACAGTACTGTTCATTAGGTAGGGATGCTGTAAACCTGGTTACTATAACCTGCAGGTACACCATACAGTACTGTTCATTATAATCTGGTAGGGATGCTGTAACCCTGGTTACTATAACCTGCAGGTACACCATACAGTACTGTTCATTATAATCTGGTAGAGATGATGTAACCCTGGTTACTATAGGGATGCTGTAACCCTGGTTACTATAACCTGCAGGTACACTATACAGTACTGTTCATTATAATCTGGTAGGGATGATGTAACCCTGGTTACTATAACCTGCAGGTACACCATACAGTACTGTTCATTATAATCTGGTAGGGATGCTGTAACCCTGGTTACTATAACCTGCAGGTACACCATACAGTACTGTTCATTATAATCTGGTAGAGATTATGTAACCCTGGTTACTATAACCAGCAGGTACACCATACAGTACTGTTCATTATAATCTGGTAGGGATGCTGTAACCCTGGTTACTATAACCTGCAGGTACACCATACAGTGCTGTTCATTATAATCTGGTAGAGATGATGTAACCCTGGTTACTATAACCTGCAGGTACACCATACAGTACTGTTCATTAGGTATGGATGCTGTAACCCTGGTTACTATAACCAGCAGGTACACCATACAGTACTGTTCATTATAATGTGGTAGGGATGCTGTAACCCTGGTTACTATAACCTGCAGGTACACCATACAGTACTGTTCATTATAATATGGTAGGGATGCTGTAACCCTGGTTACTATAACCTGCAGGTACACCATACAGTACTGTTCATTATAATCTGGTAGGGATGCTGTAACCCTGGTTACTATAACCTGCAGGTACACCATACAGTACTGTTCATTATAATCTGGTAGAGATGATGTAACCCTGGTTACTATAACCTGCAGGTACACCATACAGTACTGTTCATTATAATCTGGTAGGGATGCTGTAACCCTGGTTACTATAACCTGCAGGTACACCATACAGTACTGTTCATTATAATCTGGTAGGGATGCTATAACCCTGGTTACTATAACCTGCAGGTACACCATACAGTACTGTTCATTATAATCTGGTAGAGATGATGTAACCCTGGTTACTATAGGGATGCTGTAACCCTGGTTAATATAACCTGCAGGTACACCATACAGTACTGTTCATTATAATCTGGTACTAATACCGTGCAGGAGCATTTCTGATAGAAAATAAACTCAATGTTCCCAGATGATTTTGAACAGAGTTCAAATCTAGGTCTGGGCAGTGCAGTGCAGTAATAAACAGTTGGTATCAGTGGGCTTTCTGATGAACCATGATTAAGGTAATGAAGAGTGTCTGCTAAATGAGTAAAATATAAATGTAGGTAGGCCTATGTGCACACACTGTCTTTACAGGTCAGAGAATTAAGCCATCTATTTATTTTTCTTTCTTTTGACCAAGTTGCTAATGGATTTATTTGGGCATGGTACCTCCAGGGTAAAACAGGGGCAACAATTCAAAGCACAGTTGAGACCTGTGTGTCACGGATTCAGCCGAGGTTGCTCCTCCTCCTTGCTCGGGCAGGCTTCGGCGTTCGTCGTCCCCGGAGTACTAGCTGCTGCCGATCGATGTTTCGGTGTTTGTCTTGTTTGGTCTTTATTGTTTACACCTGTTTCCCATTATGTTTTATTGTGTTCCCTTTATAACCCTCTGTTTCTCATTGTGTATTGTGCGTAATTGTTTTGGTCTTTGCGGCAGTTGCCGATGTGTGCGGGTCTTATTATTTCCTTGCTGTTTGAGGTTGCCTTTGTACTTTGTATTTGCACTGCATCCAGTAAAGTTTCTGCCAGTAGCTCGGTGTCCTGCTCTTGACTTCGCCTACCGCATACACGTCGCTGTGACAGAATTACGCACCTTTAGACATGGAGTCAGCAGGAGCGGCGGTGCCAGCTGGATCAATAGAAGAGCGCGTAGAACAACAAGCGGCTATGATCCAGGCTCTCGGCACCGCCATGGAACAGGTGGTGAAAACCGTGGAGCGATGGGAAAGAAGAAGTTGGTCCTCCTCCGACGATACCACCACCATCAGCTATGCCCATCGCTTCATCTCCGGGATTCGGCTCTCGCTCCCGAGGGCTTATGATGGCACAGCTGCCGGGTGTCAGGGTTTCCTGCTCCAGGTGGAACTCTACCTGGCAACCATCCACCCGGCGCCCTCGGGATACGAGAGCGTGTCCGCCCTCATCTCCTGTCTGTCCGGCAAGGCGCTGGAGTGGGCCAACGCCGAGTGGGGGGGAATAGACGCCGCTACAGTCAACTATGCGGAGTTCACCCGCCGCTTCAGGGCAGTATTCGATCATCCACCAGAGGGTAAGGCGGAGGGTGAACATCTATTCCACCTTCGACAGGGGAGGAGGAGCGCGCAGGAGTTCGCACTGGACTTCCGGACACTGGCTGCCAACGCGGGATGGAATGAGAGGGCCCTCATCGACCACTACAGATGTAGCCTGAGGGAGGACGTGCGTCGGGAATTGGCCTGCAGGGACACCAACCTAAACTTCGATCAACTGGTGGACATGTCGATTCGCCTGGACACCCTGTTGGCTACCCGCGGACGTCCGGACTCGGGGCCGTCCATTCCATCCCCCAGCACTTCCGAGCCGACCCCTATGGAGCTTGGAGGTGCTGGTACTAGGAGAGAGACCAGGAGAGAGGCCGTCCCCTGCACCAACTGTGGCCGCAGAGGACACACTGCTGGTCGGTGCTGGGGAGGGTCTCCTCGGAATTGAGGCAGTAGGCCGCGCACTGATGAGTCATTCCAGGTGAGTAGGCGCCCAACTCGCCCAGAGCTCCCTGTTGCGCATATGTGTATTAAAGTTGTGTTTCCCGAGGTTTCTCCTCATTCCCAGCATAAGGCGCTAGTCGATTCAGGCGCAGCTGGGAATTTTATCGATCGCCATTTCACCCATAAGTTAGGGATTCCTATAGTTCCAGTGGATGTGCCCTTCCCTATCCATGCCCTAGATAGTCGCCCTTTGGGGTCTGGGTTGATTAGGGAGGTCACGGCGCCGCTCAGGATGAAAACAAAGGAGGGCCATGAGGAGATAATTCGGTTGTATTTGATTTACTCTCCTGCGTTTCCCGTGGTGTTGGGTCTTCCCTGGTTGACGTCTCATGACCCCAACATTTCATGGCAACAGAGGGCTCTCAAGGGATGGTCTGATCAGTGTGTCGGGAGGTGTGTGGGTGTTTCCGTAGGGGCCACGACGGTGGAATGTCCGAACCAAGTTCCCACCATGCACATTCCACCTGAATATGCCGATTTGGCTCTCGCCTTCTGTAAAAAGAAGGCGACTCAATTACCACCCCATCGACAGGGGGATTGTGCGATAAACCTCCAAGTAGGCGCTGCGCTTCCCCGTAGCCATGTGTATCCTCTGTCTCAGGTGGAGACGGCGGCTATGGAAACATATGTCGCCGAATCGCTGAGACAGGGATACATACGGCCGTCCACTTGCCCTGCATCCTCGAGTTTCTTTTTTGTGAAGAAGAAAGATGGGGGTTTACGCCCATGTATTGACTACTTGGTCTCAATCAGATCACCATCAAATACAGCTATCCTCTCCCTCTGATTGCTAGTATGACGGAGTCATTACACGGGGCGTGATTCTTCACAAAATTGGATCTCAGGAGCGCGTACAACCTGGTGCGCATTAGGGAGGGAGATGAGTGGAAGACAGCATTCAGTACCACCTCGGGTCACTATGAGTACCTCGTCATGCCATACGGGTTAATGAATGCTCCTTCAGTCTTCCAATCGTTTGTGGATGAGATTTTCCGGGACTTACATGGACAGGGTGTAGTGGTGTATATTGATGACATTCTAATATACTCCGCTACCCGCGCAGAGCATGTGTCCCTGGTTCGTCTGGCGCTTGGTAGACTGTTGGAGCATGACCTGTATGCAAAGGCGGAGAAATGTCTGTTCTTCCAGGAGTCCATCTCCTTCCTGGGACACCGGTTGTCCGCGTCAGGGGTGGAGATGGAGATTGACCGCGTTTCAGCCGTGCGCAATTGGCCGACTCCCTCCACGGTGAAGGAGGTGCAGCGGTTCTTGGGTTTTGCCAATTACTACCGGAGGTTTATCCGGGGCTTTGGGCAGGTAGCAGCTCCCATTACCTCCCTGCTAAAGGGGGGTCCGGTGCGTCTGCAGTGGTCGGCTGAGGCGGACAGGGCTTTTAGGCATCTGAAGGACCTGTTTACCTCGGCTCCGGTACTGGCACATCCGGATCCCTCTTTGGCGTTCCAAGTTGAGGTGGATGCGTCCGAGGCTGGGATCGGTGCTGTACTGACTCAGAGCTCGGGTACGCCACCTAAACTCCGCCCCTGTGCTTTCTTTTCTAAGAAGTTCAGTCCGGCGGAGTGCAATTATGATGTGGGGGACAGGGAGTTAGCTGTGGTGCAAGCCCTGAAGGTGTGGAGGCATTGGCTTGAGGGGGCTAATCACCCTTTTCTCATTTTGACTGACCATCGTAACCTGGAGTACATCCGGGCGGCGAGGAGGCTGAACCCTCACCAGGCTAGGTGGGCTATGTTTTTCACCCGATTTGTATTTACGCTCACCTATAGACCAGGGTCACAGAATGCTAAGGCAGACGCCCTGTCCCGACTATATGACACAGAGGAGAGGTCCATTGAGCCTACTCCCATACTTCCGGAGTCTTGTCTGGTGGCACCGGTGGTATGGGAGGTTGATGCGGACATCGAGCGGGCATTACGTACCGATCCTACTCCCCCACAGTGTCCAGAGGGTTGGAAGTACGTGCCGCTCGAGGTTCGTGATCGATTAATATATTGGGCTCACATGTCACCTTCCTCTGGCTATCCTGGTATTGGACGGACAGTGCACTGCCTTAGTGGAAAGTACTGGTGGCCCACTTTGGCTAAGGACGTGAGGGTTTATGTTTCCTCCTGCTCGGTGTGCGCTCAATGTAAGGCGCCTAGACACCTACCCAGAGGGAAATTACAACCCCTACCCGTTCCACAACGACCGTGGTCTCACCTCTCGGTGGATTTCGTCACGGACCTTCCCCCCTCCCAGGGGAATAAGACGATCTTGGTCGTTGTGGATCGGTTTTCAAAGGCCTGCCGTCTCATTCCTATGCCAGGTCTCCCTACAGCCCTACAAACTGCTGACGCCCTGTTTACACACGTCTTCCGGCACTACGGGGTACCTGAGGATATAGTGTCTGATCGGGGTCCCCAGTTCACCTCTAGAGTCTGGAGGGCTTTATGGAACGTCTGGGGGTCTCGATTAGCCTTACCTCAGGGTTTCACCCCGAGAGTAATGGGCAGGTGGAGAGAGTGAACCAGGATATGGGTAGGTTTCTGAGGTACTATTGCCAGGACCGGCAGGGGGAGTGGTCGGAATATATCCCCTGGGCAGAAATAGCCCAAAACTCACTTCGCCACTCCTCAACTAACCTTACGCCTTTTCAGTGTGTGCTAGGTTATCAGCCGGTCCTGGCACCTGGCATCAGAGCCAGATCGAAGCCCCTGCGGTGGACGAGTGGTTTCTGCGCTCGGAGGAAACCTGGAACGCTGCGCATGTCCATCTACAGCGAGCGATCAGGCGGCAAAAGGCGAGCGCCGATCGCCACCGCAGTGAGGCTCCGGTGTATGCACCGGGAGATCGGGTCTGGCTCTCGACCCGAAACCTGCCCCTTCGCCTGACCTGCCGGAAGCTGGGTCGGCGGTTTGTGGGGCCATTTAAAGTCCTGAGGAGATTGAACGAGGTATGTTATAGGTTACAACTGCCCATTAATTACCACATTAACCCCTCGTTCCATGTGTCTCTCCTCAGGCCGGTAGTAGTTGGTCCACTCCAGGAGAGTGAGGTACGAGAGGCTCCTCCGCCCCCGCTGGACATCGAGGGGGCTCCGGCGTACTCAGTCCGTTCCATCTTGGATTCGAGGCGTCGGATGGGGGGCCTGCAGTATCTCGTGGAGTGGGAGGGGTACGGTCCGGAGGAACGGTGCTGGGTCCCTAGGAGGGACATCCTAGATCCCTCCATGTTGAGGGATTTCCACCGGAATCATCTGACTCGCCCTGCGTCCTCCTGGCCGCCCCAGAGGCCGGGGTCGGCGCACGGCTGGAGCCGCGTGTCAAGGGGGGGGTACTGTCATGGATTCAGCCGAGGCTGCTCCTCCTCCTTGCTCGGGCAGGCTTTGGCGTTCGTCATCCCCGGAGTACTAGCTGCTGCCGATCGATGTTTCGGTGTTTGTCTTGTTTGGTCTTTATTGTTTACACCTGTTTCCCATTATGTTTTATTGTGTTCCCTTTATAACCCTCTGTTTCTCATTGTGTATTGTGCGTAATTGTTTTTGTCTTTGCGGCAGTTGCCCATGTGTGCGGGTCTTATTATTTCCTCGCTGTTTGAGGTTGCCTTTGTATTTGCACTGCATCCAGTAAAGTTTCTGCCAGTAGCTCGGTGTCCTGCTCTTGACTTCGCCTACCGCATACACGTCGCTGTGACACTGTGAAATAGACCAATTGATTGTGCTTAGCACTCCACTATTTCTTAGCCGCCCGAAATAAAAACCTCCAGACTCGGGATGAGATTTACAAAAACTAGATGCCCAGGAAGATGTTACAGAATGAGAATGAACCTCGTAGGTAAACACAGTTAAGTTCAATGAATCAGCATGGGGGGTAGTGGTGGTAGGTCATTCGTTTTTTTTAAACATTCCGGCCTACTATTTCATCCCAACTTATTGCGATGATTGTAATTTATAGCCGATTAACGCCACTGCGCAATCTTGAATTCAAGGTGAGAGCTGCCGGGGGGGGTGGGGGGAGGGGGGGGGGGTTAGGAGAGATGGAAAGAGAAAGGGAGAGGCAGGGGGGAGAGAGAGAGAGAGAGAGAGAGAGAGAGAGAGAGAGAGAGAGTATTAGTGTGTGAAGTGTTGAGCAAAAGAACGTGAGATGATAGTGAGAAAGAAAGAAAGAAAGAAAGAAAGAAAGAAAGAAAGAAAGAAAGAAAGAAAGAAAGAAAGAAAGAAAGAAAGAAAGAAAGAAAGAAAGAAAGAAAGAAAGAAAGAAAGTAAGAAAGAAAGTAAGAAAGAAAGGAGAGGAGACAGCAGTGGTCTCTCCTCCTCCAGACTGCTGCCCTCTATCCTGGGTAATCTGAGATGAGTGAACATATGCAGGGTAAACATACTAATACCAGCACACTCCTCCTGCAATCTGTTGACTTTCACTGCGATCTCTCACAACTGGTCCCATGCGAAGGTGGGAGCCCATTTCTGCATGAATATTGTGCATCCCGAATGGCACCCCACTCCCTATATAGTGCACTACTTTTGACCAGAGCCCTATGGGCCCTCATCAAAAGTAGTGCACTAGATAGAGAATAGGGTTATATTTGGGAAGAAGGTATGGCTTATTCGACAGAAGTGATATGAAGACAATGAATGCAATGCATCTCACTGGAGACAGGTTTCGAACAAATACAGAATCTGTCCTTCACAATGAGCGGGAAATCTCAATACATCTGCCACTGCATTTTACATTACATATTGGACTCTTTTCCCCTTAATTGGTGATTAAAGCAAACAGAGCCAAGCCCATTAACAAATCCCTTCAAACACATACGATCAACCTTTGAACTCAACATGGTGTAGCACTCCATAGGAAATCAATGGAGGCTTAGCAGGTTGGACTGATAGTCTCTCTCTCTCTCTCTCTCTCTCTCTCTCTCTCTGCATGGGAAACGTATGTTAACATTGCCAAAGCAAGTGAAGTAGATATTAAACAAAAGTGAAATAAACATAAATATGGGTTGCATTTACAATGGTGTTTGTTCTTCACTGGTTACCCTTTTCTTGTGGCAACAGGTCACAAATATTGCTGCTGTGATGGCACTCTGTCACGTTCGTTCATGAACGGGTCAGACCAAGGCGCAGCGTGATATGCATACATGTTTATTAGACTTATAAACACAACGACAAAACAAGAAACGAAACGTGAAGTCCAAGGTACACAAACAGCATACCTAACACGGAACAAGATCCCACAACACACTAGTGCCAATAGGCTGCCTAAGGATGGTTCCCAATCAGAGACAACGAGCGACAGCTGCCTCTGATTGGGAACCACACCGGCCAACATAGAAATACAAATACTAGAATATACAACATAGACAATCACCACATAGAAAATGCACACCCTGACTCAACAAATAAGAGTCCCCAGAGTCAGGGCGTGACAGTACCCCCCCCCAAAGGTGCGGACTCCGACCGCACAACATATACATAACAGGGTAGGGGCCGGGTGGGCATTCCGCCTCGGAGGCGGATCCGGCTCAGGGCGTGACGACCTCTCACTCTTCGCCTCCCTGTTGCGCCCCTGGTTTGGTCTAGACCTCGGTGCATTGCTTCCCCTCTCCTTCCTCCCACTATACTCCAAGCCCTGTCTGGACCCTGGTGTGGGAGACCCCGAACCTGGAGAGGGGCTGACGTCTGGGTCTGGACTAGAGCCGCTGACCGGAGCTGGACCGGGCACCGGTGGAGCGGACTGCTCAGGCTCCGGACTGTAGCCGCTGACCGGAGCTGGACTGGGCACCGGTGGAGTGGACTGCTCTGGCTCCGGAGTGGAGCCGCTGACCGGATGGAGCGGACTACTCTGGCTCCGGAGTGGAGCCTCTGAACGGAGCTGGATCAGGCACCGGTGGAGCGGACTGCTCTGGCTCCGGAGTGGAGCCGCTGACCGGATCTGGACTGGACCCCGGTGGAGCGGACTGCTCTGGCTCCGGAGTGGAGCAGCTGACCGGAGCTGGATCAGGCACCGGTGGAGCGGACTGCTCTGGCTCCGGAGTGGAGCCGCTGACCGGAGCTGGACTGGACCCCGGTGAAGCGGATTGCTCTGGCTCCGGAGTGGAGCAGCTGACCGGAGCTGAACTGAGCACCGGTGGAGCGGACTGCTCTGGCTCCGGAGTAGAGCAGCTGACCGGTGCCGAACCAGGCACCGGTGGAACAGGCACGGGCCGTGCCGGACTGGACACACGCACCACTGGCTTGGTGCGAGGAGCAGGAACAGGCCGGACCGGGCTGGCGACGCGCACCACTGGCTTGGTGCGAGGGGCAGGAACAGGCCGGGCCGGCGACGCGCACCACTGGCTTGGTGCGAGGGGCAGGAACAGGCAGGACCGGGCTGGCGACGTGCACCACTGGCTTGGTGCGAGGGGCAGGAACAGGCCGGACCGGGCTGGCGACGCGCACCACTGGCTTGGTGCGAGGGGCAGGAACAGGCCGGGCCGGCGACGCGCACCACTGGCTTGGTGCGAGGGACAGGAACAGGCCGGACCGGGCTGGCGACGTGCACCACTGGCTTGGTGCGAGGGGCAGGAACAGGCCGGACCGGGCTGGCAACGCCGCGTGCACCACTGACTTGGTGCGAGGGGCAGGAACAGGCCGGGCTGGCGACGCCGCGTGCACCACTGGCTTGGTGCGAGGGACAGGAACAGGCCGGACCGGGCTGGCGACGCGCACCACTGGCTTGGTGCGAGGGGCAGGAACGGGCCGGACCGGACTGTGAAGGCGGACTGGAGGTCTGGAGCGGAGAGCTGGCACAACCCGTCCTGGCTGGCTACCCACTTTCGCACTACACGTGCGGGGCGCTGGCACAGGACGCACTGGGCTGTGCATGCGTACTGGCGATACAGTACGTAGAACCGGCGCAGGATATGCGGGACCGAGGAGGCGTACTGGAGACCAGGAGCGTTGAGCCGGCACACCCCGTCCTGGCTGGATGCCCATCTTCGCACGGCACGTGCGTGGTGCTAGCACAGGACGTACAGGGCTGTGCCGGCACACTGGCGACACAGTACGTAGCTCCGCATAACACGGAGCCTGCCCAGTCACACGCCTCCTCGCGTGAGTACGGGGAGTTGGCTCTGCTCTAACGCTAGGCTCCGCCAACCACCCTTTTAGCCCCCAAATTTTTTTTTCTTGGGGCTGTCTCTCGGGCTTCCTCCTCGACCGGCGTCCTCTGTGTTGCCGTTGCTCCTCTCCTGCCTGGGCATCTACCTTCGCCCATGGCCCTTTCCCCACAACTATCTCCTCCCATGACCACCATTTGCCCACCTGTGACATGGCAATTCGCTCTTCCTGAGCACGCTGCTTGGTCCTCGTTTGGTGGGATCTTCTGTCACGTTCGTTCATGAACGGGTCAGACCAAGGCGCAGCGTGATATGCATACATGTTTATTAGACTTATAAACACAACGACAAAACAAGAAACGAAGCGTGAAGTCCAAGGTACACAAACAACATACCTAACACGGAACAAGATCCCACAACACACTAGTGCCAAATAGGCTGCCTAAGTATGGTCCCCAATCAGAGACAACGAGCGACAGCTGCCTCTGATTGGGAACCACACCGGCCAACATAGAAATACAAATACTAGAATATACAACATAGACAATCACCACATAGAAAATGCACACCCTGACTCAACAAATATGAGTCCCCAGAGTCAGGGCGTGACACACACTGGTATTTCACCCAGTAGATAAGGGAGTTTATACAAATCGGGTTTGTTTTCGAATTCTTTGTGGATCTGTGTAATCTGAGGGAAATATGTGTCTCTAATATGGTCATACATTTGGCAGAAGGTTAGGAAGTGCTGCTCAGTTTCCACCTCATTTTGTGGGCAGTGTGCACATAGCCTGTCTTCTCTTGAGGGCCAGGTCTGCCTACGGCAGCCTTTCTCAATAGCAAGGCTATGCTCACTGAGTCTGTACATAGTCAAAGCTTTTCTTAAGTTTGGATCAGTCACAGGTGCATCATTTCTCTCTCTCTCTCTCCCACTCTCGTTCTTTATCTCTCTCTCTCCCACTCTCGTTCTTTATCTCTCTCTCTCCCACTCTCGTTCTTTATCTCTCTCTCTCCCACTCTCGTTCTTTATCTCTCTCTCTCTCTCTCTCTCTCTCTCTCTCTCTCTCTCTCTCTCTCTCTCTCTCTCTCTCTCTCTCTCTCTCTCTCTCTCTCTCTCTCTCTCTCTCTCTCTCTCTCTCTCTCTCTCTCTCTCTCTCTCTCTCTCTCTCTCTCTCTCTCTCTCTCTCTCACTCACTCACTCACTCACTCACTCACTCACTCAGTCACTCACTCAAGCACTGGACACAAACACCATAGGACGCAGCCATCCCTTTGGTGAGGTTTGGCATCTCTGAAATCAAAGAGCATTGCTGTTCCTCAAACACCACCAGCTTTGATAGAGCATGGTGCTTGCAACACCAGGATATTGGGTTAAATTCCTGGGACCACCCATACATAAAATGTATTGGATAAAAGCATATCAAATATTTTGGATAAAAGCATCTGCTAAATGGCATATATTATTATATTATTATGTCAGAGAGGGATATGGATAGCCTGTACACATGGCTGCTGTGCCAAGGCTATAAACATGGCAGGTTTGTTCAGACAGGACAGAGATAACAGGAGATGTGACAGAGTCCATATACAGCATTGAGGCTAGTAGTGAGGTTTAGGGCCACATGAAATACCTCTCAAATGGCACCCTATTCCCTATAGTGCACTACTCCTGTTATTCCCTATATAGGGCTCTGGTCAAATGTAGTGTTGGCTCTGGTCGAAAGTAGTGCACTATATAGGGAATAGGGTGCAATTTGGGACGCAGCCCATGTTCCTGGTTGCTCATCTAGTCTAGTTCAGGAGGATGCCCATTTACTCTGACCTCTGTTGTCAAGAGGTTTCACTAAGCCCCACTCTGGGTGTGTGATGTGTGCCACGGGTCCAGACAGATGGCACACCTTCCCAGGAAACAAAGAGATATTATCCACCATGAAGACATGAAGCATGGAACACAAACGATAAGGGGAGAAACGACAACTCAGTCATCCTCCAAAACCCATCCCTCATTTTTTATCACACTTTGGTGTGTTTGGACGTGTGTGTGTTTGTGTGTGTGTGTGTGTGTACACTATGTGAAGTAGATAAGTACTTCTGCATTCCGTCATCTCCACTGCTGGCTGAAAAGAAGAGTGCCGTCCTTGTGCACGCCAGCACAGCGACCTTGCACATCTCTCCCTTCTTCACAGAGAGCAGAGGACAATCTCTTGTTGTACTCTCCTCTAAAAACCTCTTGCTTTTCGCCAATATTCTGGACCCTGGAAGATAAGCAGCGGTGTGATGTGTCGTTAACCGCAGACAGGAAAGGGAACAGTTCTGAACGCTTTGTTTTCCCCAGACCTGGGATCAAAAATGTTCTTTTAACGTTTGCTGTAGTTTGCCTGGAGTGCCAGATGGTCGGGGTTTGCACTTCTTGTCAATATTCTAATGGTTCCATTGTGCCAGGCAAGCTCAATCAAACCCAGATAAAGTATTTTAAAGTATTTATCAGTATTTGAACCCAAGTCTGGTTTTCCCTCCTCTCTGATGCATAGCCTCACCTGCTGGCTGCAGAATCTAGAGAAACAAATGTCTAAGACAGGGTGTGACTTAGAGAGCCGAGACACTGTCTGCGCTTATCACAGATCAGAGCTACCTCAAGATTACTAATGGCAAAGCAAAGAGATACACCTTTCAGCATTTAATCAGCCTCCTCTCACAACAGCGGCACTGGAGGTGCATATCTAAATGGACCAAATAAATCAGAGGTTGGTGAGCAGCCAAGAATGACTCTGAGTAGAGTAGAGTAGTATGGCAATCATGCACCGTTCATAAAGGAGTAGAGTAGAGTAGAATGGCTATCATGCACCGTTCATAAAGGAGTAGAGTAGAGTAGTATGCCTATCATGCACCGTTCATAAAGGAGTAGATTAGAGTAGTATGCCTATCATGCACCATTCATAAAGGAGTAGAGTAGAGTGGCTATCATGCACCGTTCATAAAGGAGTAGAGTAGAGTAGAGTGGCTATCATGCACCGTTCATAAAGGAGTAGAGTAGAGTAGTATGCCTATCATGCACCGTTCATAAAGGAGTAGATTAGAGTAGTATGCCTATCATGCACTGTTCATAAAGGAGTAGATTAGAGTAGTATGCCTATCATGCACCGTTCATAAAGGAGTAGATTAGAGTAGTATGGCTATCATGCACCGTTCATAAAGGAGTAGATTAGAGTAGAGTGGCTATCATGCACCGTTCATAAAGGAGTAGAGTAGAGTAGAGTGGCTATCATGCACCGTTCATAAAGGAGTAGATTAGAGTAGTATGCCTATCATGCACTGTTCATAAAGGAGTAGATTAGAGTAGTATGCCTATCATGCACCGTTCATAAAGGAGTAGATTAGAGTAGTATGGCTATCATGCACCATTCATAAAGGAGTAGATTAGAGTAGAGTGGCTATCATGCACCGTTCATAAAGGAGTAGAGTAGAGTAGAGTGGCTATCATGCACCGTTCATAAAGGAGTAGAGTAGAGTAGTATGCCTATCATGCACGGTTCATAAAGGAGTAGATTAGAGTAGTATGCCTATCATGCACCGTTCATAAAGGAGTAGATTAGAGTAGTATGCCTATCATGCACCGTTCATAAAGGAGTAGATTAGAGTAGTATGCCTATCATGCACTGTTCATAAAGGAGTAGATTAGAGTAGTATGCCTATCATGCACCGTTCATAAAGGAGTAGATTAGAGTAGTATGGCTATCATGCACCGTTCATAAAGGAGTAGATTAGAGTAGAGTGGCTATCATGCACCGTTCATAAAGGAGTAGAGTAGAGTAGAGTGGCTATCATGCACCGTTCATAAAGGAGTAGAGTAGAGTAGTATGCCTATCATGCACCGTTCATAAAGGAGTAGATTAGAGTAGTATGCCTATCATGCACCGTTCATAAAGGAGTAGATTAGAGTAGTATGGCTATCATGCACCGTTCATAAAGGAGTAGAGTAGAGTAGTATGCCTATCATGCACCGTTCATAAAGGAGTAGATTAGAGTAGTATGCCTATCATGCACCGTTCATAAAGGAGTAGATTAGAGTAGTATGGCTATCATGCACCGTTCATAAAGGAGTAGATTAGAGTAGTATGGCTATCATGCACCGTTCATAAAGGAGTAGATTAGAGTAGTATGCCTATCATGCACCGTTCATAAAGGAGTAGAGTAGAGTAGAGTGGCTATCATGCACCGTTCATAAAGGAGTAGAGTAGAGTAGAGTGGCTATCATGCACCGTTCATAAAGGAGTAGAGTAGAGTAGTATGCCTATCATGCACCGTTCATAAAGGAGTAGATTAGAGTAGTATGCCTATCATGCACCGTTCATAAAGGAGTAGATTAGAGTAGAGTGGCTATCATGCACCGTTCATAAAGGAGTAGAGTAGAGTAGAGTGGCTATCATGCACCGTTCATAAAGGAGTAGAGTAGAGTAGTATGCCTATCATGCACGGTTCATAAAGGAGTAGATTAGAGTAGTATGCCTATCATGCACCGTTCATAAAGGAGTAGATTAGAGTAGTATGGCTATCATGCACCGTTCATAAAGGAGTAGATTAGAGTAGTATGGCTATCATGCACCGTTCATAAAGGAGTAGATTAGAGTAGTATGGCTATCATGCACCGTTCATAAAGGAGTAGATTAGAGTAGAGTGGCTATCATGCACCGTTCATAAAGGAGTAGATTAGAGTAGAGTGGCTATCATGCACCGTTCATAAAGGAGTAGAGTAGAGTATTATGCCTATCATGCACCATTCATAAAGGAGTAAGGTAGTATTGCTATCATGCACCGTTCATAAAGGAGTAGAGTAGTATGGCTATCATGCACCGTTCATAAAGGACTAGAGTAGAGTAGAGTAGAGTGGCTATCATGCACCGTTCATAAAGGAGTAGAGTAGAGTAGAGTAGAGTGGCTATCATGCACCGTTCATAAAGGAGTAGAGTAGTATGGCTATCATGTAGCGTTCATAAAGGAGTAGAGTAGAGTAGAGTGGCTATCATGCACCGTTCATAAAGGAGTAGAGTAGTATGGCTATCATGTAGCATTCATAAAGGAGTAGAGTAGAGTAGAGTACAGTGGCTATCATGCACCGTTCATAAAGGAGTAGAGTAGAGTAGTATGGCTATTATGGACCGTCATAAAGGAGTAGAATAGAGTGGCTATCATGCACCGGTCATAAAGGATTAGAGTAGAGTAGAATGGCCATGATCCACCGTTCATAAAAGAGTACTGTAGAGTACAGTAGGGTAATGTAAAGTAGCGTAGGGTAGAGTAGAGTAGCGTAGGGTAGAGCAGGGCAGAGTAGAGCAGAGCCGAGTCGAGCAGAGCAGAGTAGAGCAGGATAGAGTAGAACAGATCAAAGCAGGGTAGAGTAGAGTAGGGTAGAGTAGAGTAGCGTAGGGTAGAGCAGGGCAGAGTAGAGCAGAGAAGAGTAGAGCAGATCAAAGCAGGGTAGAGTAGAGTAGGGTAGAGTAGAGTAGGGTAGAGTAGGGCAGAGTAGAGCAGAGCAGAGTAGAGTAGAGCAGATCAAAGCAGGGTAGAGTAGGGTAGAGTAGAGTAGAGTGGCTGTCATACACCGTTCATAAAGGACAACCAGACCTGAGTTCAAATACTATAAATGTAGACTCAGCGATGCATGATAGAAACCACAATATCGGGCCGATTTCCGCAACAACTAAGAGCGCAAGGCTAAACTTCTGCACGGTTTTGGTACCGTAGATACCACGTTGAAGCAGTATGAAGTGTCTTGTGCACATGGGCAGATTATTTTAATTTAACCTTTATTTAACTAGGCAAGTCAGTTAAGAACATATTCTTATTTACAATGATGGCCTACACCGGCCAAACCCAGACGACACTGGGCCAATTGTGCGCCGCCCTATGGGACTCCCAATCACAGCCGGTTGTGATACCGTTTGTTGTCCACTACAGACCCTGGAATCGAACCAGGGGGTCTGTAGTGACACCTAAAGCACTGTGATGCAGTGCCTTAGACCGCTGTGCCACTCGGGAGCCCGAGATGCTCTGTGTGATAGCAAAGTCTTGCATTGCACTCAGCTCAATATCTGCGGTGCTGCTCGTGGCAATGTCATAATGCTGAGCCTACCTTTAAAATACTTTATCTGTGCTTAATTGAACTTTCCTGGCTTAACCCTCCCGTTGTCCTAGGGTCAAAATGACCCGCCACTGTGTTGAACCAACTTTATTTAATTTTTATATATTTTTTTTATACAAATGATCCAAAAAATATAAAAATTAAATAAAGTTGGTTCAACACAGTGGCGGGTCATTTTGACCCTAGGACAACGGTTAATATACCAATAGAATAATCTCAAAACTGCAAACCCTGCCCATCTGGCACTCCAGACAGGCTAGAGCAAACACTTCAGATATTTCAAAGATTTCTAATTGTATTTGAGCCACCCACCAAACCAACAAACCACCCTTGTTTAATCAACCCAGGTCTGAGGACAAGAAACCACCCTTGTTTAATCAACCCAGGCCTGAGGACAACAAACCGCCCTTGTTTAATCAACACAGGTCTGAGGACAACAAACCACCCTTATTTAATCAACCCAGGTCTGAGGACAACAAACCACCCTTGTTTAATCAGGACCAACCTGCTAACAACAGGAGAGCTACATCGGTTTGTTTAACCAAGTTCATTTTAAACATCCGGCTTAACATAATGGACCTTCTCAGAATGTTTTGAAATGTGGGCGATCGGCACAGAAGGTTTTTATAAAAAGCGACTGAGTGTTTTTTAATTGTGTGTGATGACAGTGTTTGGGGGTGTTGAGCGGGATCCTCCCGTACGAATGCTTTTAATGTGTAAATAAGCACTGGGAGTTTCCTAAGGGGAGCCTGTCTGGGATGATTTTTAAGTTTGTTGGGGAGCTGTCATTCTGAATCATTCGGGAGATGTTGTCCTCCATCGTGTCTTTGGTGGTTGGCCAGCATACAGAGGGCCCAAAGTCACAGAGCCATTTATAGCCAGTCTCTGGTACTGTGGAAAGAGAGAAAGAGAAAGAGAGAGAGAGAGAGAGAGAGAGAGAGAGAGAGAGAGAGAGAGAGAGAGAGAGAGAGAGAGAGAGAGAGAGAGAGAGAGAGAGAGAGAGAGAGAGAGAGAGAGAGAGAGAGAGAGGAGAGAGAGAGAGAGAGAGAGAGAGAGAGAGAGAGAGAGGAGGCAGACAGACAGACAGAGATAGAAGAACAAGAGTGGGAGAGAAGGATGAGGAGAGAGACAGACATAGAAGGGAGGAAGGAGAGAGACCGAGAGAGAGAGAGATAAAGAGAGAGAGGGAGGAGAGAAACGAGAGAGAGAGAGATTAGAGAGAGAGGGAGGAGAGAGACCGAGAGAGAGAGATAAAGAGAGAGAGGGAGGAGAGAGACCGAGAGAGAGAGAGATAAAGAGAGAGAGAGGGGAGGAGAGAAGACGAGAGAGAGAGATAAGAGAGAGAGGGAGGAGAGAGACCGAGAGAGAGAGAGATAAAGAGAGAGGGAGTAGAGAGACGGAGAGAGAGAGAGAGAGAGATAATGAGAGAGAGGGAGGAGAGAGACCGAGAGAGAGAGAGATAAAGAGAGAGAGGGAGGAGATGAGCCGAGAGAGAGAGAGATAAGAGAGAGAGGGAGGAGAGAGGAGGAGTACCGAGAGAGAGAGAGATAAAGGAGAGAGAGGGGAAGGAGAGAGACGCGAGAGAGAGAGAGAGATAAGAGAGAGAGAGGCGGAGAGAGACCGAGAGAGAGAGAGATAAAGAGAGAGAGGGAGGAGAGAGACCGAGAGAGAGAGAGATAAAGAGAGAGAGGGGAGGAGAGAGACCGAGAGAGAGAGAGAGAGTAGGAGAGAGAGACGAGAGAGAGAGAGACCGAGAGAGAGAGATAAAGAGAGAGAGGGAGGAGAGAGACTGAGATAGAGAGAGAGAAAGAGAGAGGGAGGACGAGGACTGAGAGAGCGCAGATAAAGAGTAGAGGGAGGAGAGAGACGAGACTGAGAGAGAGTCAAGAGCGCGAGCCGGACGTGCAGGAGAGCCAGGAGGAGAGCCAGAGTGAGTGAGTGCGCACAGTGTTAGGAGGAGCAGAGAGAGCCGTAAGGAGACTTGTGCGATCCCCCAGCGCCACTATGACTACCGCTCCCGTAAAACGTCCCTAATGACACCCTTTCCTAATAGTGCACTACTTTAGGGGCCGTGATCAAAAGAAGTGCACTATAAAAGAGAATAGGGTGCCACTTGGGACGTCGGACCCTGACTCACTGCCAACCCACCCTGACCAGCCAGTGGAGGAAGGAGGGAGGTGGTGGAGGGAGAAAATGTACAGAGGGAGGCGAGCTTCAGGACAGGTCAGTCCTGTCCAGTCAATAGCGGGACAGCGCCAGCACACAACAAACAGTCTATAAGAGACTCCAGTGCAGTAGCAGGTGACCCAGTAATGTTTTCCTGGACAGCTGAAGAGGAGGTTGGACCACTCCAGCGGCCCTTGTCCAGCGTTTTGATTACGAGCGCACTCCATAATCAATAGCACAATAATTTCACTAGGTCCGCATCGCAAATGACACCCTAGGGAATAGTGTGTAATTTGAGAGGCAGACAGAGTCACACGCGGATGATGATGTGAGGAGAATGATGTAGTTCTGGCTAAGGACAGCGACAGGAGTAGCAGCTATGGAGAAAAAGGGAGCTGATTTGTCTGCCTATGTCAGTGTGATTACAGTCCATTGTTTAAGGCGGGGGGGGGGGGGGGGGGGGGCGCACAGCCTCTGCAGGCTAGCTGGTGTGTTCACGCTTCACGTGGCAGGGAGGGTGACTTCACTCTCTCCTCACACACACACGAGGGGTGAAAGGGAAGAGGAGTTAAGTCATTGTGGGTATTGAAGTTACACCCTTGCCACTGTCCCCCCCCCCCCAGACTATTTCTAGCTCAGGCTGCAAAGTGTCCCAAAATCAGTGGAACAGGGTTTAGCTCACCAAGGCTACGTCCCAAATGTCACCCTATTCCCTATATAGCGCACTACTTTGGATGGGCCCTGGTCAAAAGTAATATATAATATATAATAATATATAATATATAGGGAATAGGGTGTCATTTTGGACACACCCCAACAAAAAAAGAAGTTCTACATGAACTGGAATTCAGAGGAGAGAGAAGCAAATCGATGTGGAGAACATCGTGGCCTACATGCGTTTGAGCCTCCTGAATGAAACGAGTCTATTCCTCTGAGAATAGGATGTGACATTCTAACTGGCAGTTTTAAACAGAGTCAAAAACCACATTCACATTTTGTGAGGATCTGGGTAGCTTTTGTGCTGAGAGTAGGGTTGCAAAATTACAGGAACTTTCAATAAATGTTTTCTCTCTCTCTCATTTTTATTTTTTTTTAAGCCCCAGAATACCCCCCAAAAATGTGGACAGGAAGCGGTAAAAAAATCCCTTTAAAAAGTATATTTCCTAACCTGCTACTCCTAACCTGCTGCCATTTCATTTGGGACGCACCTTAAGACCTAGGGGCGAGGGGTGAAAGGGAAGAGGATTGTTTACAAGCATGTGCAGAGTGATTTCACAGGGAGGAAAGAAAGCAAAATGTTTGCAGCTTCTTCGCCGGTTCAATATTGCATTTGGAGGGAGGTGTAAACATCAAGCCATATGGATATCTAAAACGGAATATAGCGGCATGCTGAGCATCAAAGACCACACAGACTGCATTACTACAGACTACCTACAAGGTGTCGTTTATCATACAAACCATCCCTGTCATGTTATTATGCAACTTTCAACATTAAATTCACAAATACAAGAGAACCTGAGCTCTAAAACGGAGTTTCCACACAGACAGAGGCAATTAAAGCTGACCTCTAACCCCCAGTGGCAGATACACCACACTGCTGCCACTCGAGCGGCGTTTGATACGGTAGCCGGCTACGCTAGTCTAAGCTAGGCTACACCAGGTACTTCAGCATCTCTAAGACCGGGCCCTTTCGGTTTAGAATACATTATCTAGCACCATCATCCCAAGAGAGATGGAAGTAGCCTCTGGCGCTGGGCTACTAACTCCTCGCCGTCCAGCGTGGCAGTCTATCGCCATTTGTATAAAAAAGACCCTTTTATTTTTTCCTCCTCTAGTTCTCTTCTCCTCCATTGTCCAACGGCCTCATGCATATTGCATGTACTTACGTCCCTCGCTGCAAGAAACAGACTGAACGTCCACCAGGCACAATAGACGATCGTAATAATGTCCAGAGAGCAACATCTGAGTACATCAAACCACTGTGAATAAATGCTCCCTTCCCATCAATGGCTGCAGGTACATTGAGATTCACCCTGGGCCAGACAATGGAGAAGGAAAACAGGTTTGAGGAGAGAGCTTGAGGAGGCAACAATAGAAGTAAGCATGTTTAGAGAGCCAACAACGATGCATCGGTCAGGTACAATAATAATGTGAAACGCAACAGTTTTCGTCTTCTGTGAAACTATTCCCATTCAGCATGAGGATTTGTATTGACGGTAGGCCAGCAATGCTGTCTACAATTTGTTTGGAGAGTCAATAATGTGTGTGTGGGTGATAAAGAAGGTAAATAGCACACACCGGATTTATATCTGCATTTAATTATATAAAATAGGAACCAAAGGTGTTGGCATTTGTCAGTAAATCAAGCACCATTCTTCCATATTCAGGCTCACCTTCACTGGGTGTCTCCATTTCAGTTTTATAACCTGATTATAATGATACGAAACAGCTGGTGAACAAGAAAACATGTCGATGTAGTAAAATAAAAAGACTCACACAGGCACATAAATGTAAACCAAACCCTCCATCTCATACTAAGCATCGCATTCCATCAATACCGCTGAAGCTGCCAAGAAGGCCAAAGCAATTCTCCCCTACGGTCCCAGTCCAGTCTCATGTAAAACAGTTTCCTGCTTAAATGGCAGGAACTATTCATCTTCACCTTCCTCGCTGTCTTTGTTCTCTGAGCATAATGGGAACTTTCTCACAAAGCCCCGACCGAAATAGGAAGGGCAACAATCTGATCTGAGCGTGCAAACAGTAACGTGCCATGCACACTGAGAAACTGAGACTTTCCACCAATCAGAGAGAGAGAAGAAAGGGGTTCATGAGTTTGTTGAGGTTTTTCTCTGTTTCAAGTTGGCCTGAAATAGTGGGAGCTTTGAGCCGTGGCGGCAGTAAGTTGCTGACAGATTCACTCCACTGTCCCTCCCAGATGTAGTAATTCCGCATAGCTCTTTGAATCGCCTCCCGCTCTGATTTTCACGCAAAGGCAAAAAAAAAGTGGTGGAAAAAGCGTGCAAAGCCTAAAGAGTCGGTTTTGGTCTTGAGAGTCGACCACACTGAAACTGGAGAGGACAAAGGAAGCAGGCCAGCAATGAACTCAAACATTCAGAGTGGTTGGCGTGGAAATGACCAATTAGAGAGGTAAAGCCCAATCATCAATTTCTCAGTCTCCAGAATGTGGACGGACATCAGTGAGGAGAAAGCCGACGGGCAGGTGGAGAGAGATGGCTCCTTTCTGGGCCGAACCACCACCGTTGGGTGGAACGTGTACTGTTCACCCCATGTCAGTCACCTCACAACGAGTCCAAAACTCTAGGATGAAATTGAAAACAATCATGTTGAAATCATCAAAAGAATCAATTTGGCTTATTGTGCTGAAGAGGAATGTTTCTGCTGTACACTAAACTGCCATTCTGACATCACAGTGGAGTATGAGCTGTTGACATTCAGTGGACTGTTGTTGATGATCCAGAGAAGAGGTCGTTCATAAACAACAGACAAAGCTGACCTACTTCAAACAGCATAAAACACAAGAGGTGCTCCTGTATCGCCTGCCAAAATAACCCACCGCAACATGGCCCATATGCAAAAAAATATAAAAAGAGACAGACCGACGAACAATGCAGGTTGAATGACTCTTCGCTGAAGAGGCAGGGCAAGCACCACAGCAGGAAGCAGGAAGTCACAAAAACCAACATGCGACGACAGACTGGCAGACATGATGAATGGATATCCATGTGCCGCAGCCGAGAGCCACTCTTCACAAGCTGCCCCTAGGAACTTTAAACAGAATTCCTGGGAACGCCGTTGACAAACACGACGTAGGCTTTACAGGATGCCGGCGCTGACCGCTTCGATGCCATCAAGTCGGAGGAAGAATAAAAAAATGCCCCACGATGGATCCCGTCAACGAGGTTGGAGGAAAAATAACACTCTACGGCCAGAGGCTATTCAAAATGGTAAAAAAACGGATATTGATGTCTTAGATCTGGCTCCTACATCAGGGGTCTTTGTCCAACCACATTACCATTTCCACCAGACCCTGGGAGCAGGGAGTCCAAGGCTTGGATGTCCAACGGTCAATGGGAATTCCAACCAGTTAATTTGATGCGGGGCCTAGCAGTCACAGGTTGTCGTTGCAATTGTCCTTTTGGATTAGAGGCACCGAGGCGGACGTCCATTGGGATACTGCTGGGGTTTATGGGAATTTATTCACACTTCCTTCCCCCACAATCCCCCTGGCCTGCAGTCCAGACAATAAGCTAATCTGTGATGGGGTTCTGTGCAAGCCCGAGCCAATTATCTGTCAAGAAGAGACTGATTAATCACAGACACTTCGATCGTGGAGTGGCTCATGGTGCAGGTGTCCTCCATATTTCATCAAGTCCAGTTTGACTCGCTAACGATCCACAACCGGAGACTCCATCTACCAGCAAACCGTCAAATTATCATCAGTGCTTAAAGGACAATTCCGCCACTTTTAAACCTTGTGTCTACATACGTGAAAACGGTGCGTTTCTATGATCTGTGGTTAAAAAGATAAGAAGAAAAGGTCCTAAAAAATGATTCTCTGTGACATCACAGGGTAAGATTAAAAGTAAATAACATGCTGCCCTCCCTGTATTGCTCTGGACCTCAGAGGTGGGGTCATAGTCGGTGTTTCTCTTCACCTGCTCATCCTGACCACCACAGGGCGGTTTCTTAAACTGATGACAACGGTGTTGGAATCCTCTTAGAAACAACAGGAGAGAATAAGAACATCTTCTAGGGGTAGAACGTTGAAAAAGCAATATAATGTTTTGGCTGTCTGGCTTGCCATTGTTCTAAATCCTGAGCCTGAACACACACAGTGAAAAATCACATGCGGAAGCCATTACTGCATCTTTCATCAATCCAGGCTGCGCCCGTGCCCCTCCTTCTCCAGCCCACTGTCTCTGTTTGCTTTCCTTGGACGTCGCCTAAGGACCCCAATTCCACGGAGTTCCCCGCTATGACACCATATGAATATCCAGACTCTGTACAGCTTCCCTTTTCATGTGTCCTGCAGCATGTAATTACCTCCAAGAACAATTATCACAGCCATGGTGGCAACATGAACATGAAGATTATTCAAATGAGAGAAAACAGTGAAATAATTTGCCATACAAATCTGAGTCCTACAAAAGTGTTTAACATTAATTAATTGCTGGATAAACAGCGTGGTAATTTTTTGCCATTGTCAGCGATTCAGACACCTCACTAAGCTCAAACACAAACAATGCCATGCTGACTCATATTCTTCAGTGTGTTTTCAGCGATGTTCAAACAAAACGCAGAGGCTTGAAACCAGCCCTGACGTAAGTGTCAAAACAGCTCAGGGCTTGTTGCAGGAAATGAAACTTTGACACACACTGGGGTACAACACATTTCCGAGGACGTGCTCTGCGATCGGAAACAGCGCCGCAGTGAACACAAACCAAGTGTCATCATATAGGACATGATACATCAGGGAGGAGAGCACTGAAAGACAGATACATGAGCAGTCTAACAAATCCGTTTACATCCCACCTCCTACAATATGGAGAAGGCAATCATCTGTGACAATTTCACCATGTGCTTTTAAGTACACAGAGAGAGAACATTAGATGTACATTAGCCAGCAGGCAGGCTGAGAGCGCAGCGAGACCACATTGGGTCTGCCTGTGCACGTAAAAACAGAGTGTCTGGGCCTGTGGCCATTACAGAGCCAAACTGTCTCCTCCGTGCAGACTGTCGGCTGGCTGGTGAAATGTAGGTTCACTGAGAATGGACTCTATTTTGGTATTATTTCACATACATTTTTCAATATTACATTTTTTTATAATGTATTACTAATTGATTAATTGTTTCACATATTCAAATATAAATGTAATGTTTATTCCAAATACATGTGAAACAATGTCTCAGCTACATAATAATCATAGATTGAATCTTCTTTAGAATCATGTACTGCATCTTCACTCACATTTGTAGGAAGGAACTGCAGGCAACAAAATGTATCTTGTGAAATCCAACCACTATGAACAAATCTACAAAGACCCCAAAATCCACGTAATCTTGTATTTAGGCCTCCCAGCCAAAGTCTAAAAGAAAATCCCCTTTCGGATGGCTGGGGTAGGTTGCATCAAAGTTCCCAATTCACAAGAAGATGAGATCATACAGGCATACAGCCGTCCCCACAGTGCAAGGAGATTACTCCACATCATTACACTGTGTTCCACCCATAGTGGTCCTCCTCACCTGCCTGCCCTAATCCACTCCACTTAGAGAGAATCTCACTGGTGAGCAGCCATGTTCCTTTAAGATAGCTCCTCCTGTGGTGAGGGAGCGGCTCCATAACCACATGACAGGTGGCCAGGCATCGTAAGTGAGCGGCCGGTGATTCCATTAGAGCTGCTGCCTCTTATCAACCCCAGGCCCTGCGGATGATCATGACACCCCTCCCCCACTACAGGCAATAATCCTCCCCCACTCTTCGCTCCGTCTCTCTTCCCCTCTAGCTCCATCTCTCCCCCCTCTAGCCACATCTCCCCCCTCTAGCTCCATCTCCCCCCTCTAGCCCCATCTCTCCCCCCTCTAGCTCCATCTCCCCCCCTCTAGCTCCATCTCCCCCCCAGCCCCATCTCTCCCCCCCTCTAGCCCCATCTCCCCTCCCTCTAGCCCCATCTCCCCCCCCTCTAGCCCCATCTCCCCCCCTCTAGCCCCATCTCTCCCCCCTCTAGCCCCATCTCCCCCCCCTCTAGCCCCATCTCCCCTCCCTCTAGCCCCATCTCTCCCCCCTCTAGCCCCATCTCCCCCCCCTCTAGCCCCATCTCTCCCCCCTCTAGCCCCATCTCCCCCCCCTCTAGCCCCATCTCCCCTCCCTCTAGCCCCATCTCTCCCCCCCCTCTAGCCCCATCTCTCCCCCCTCTAGCCCCATCTCTCCCCCCTCTAGCCCCATCTCTCCCCCCTCTAGCCCCATCTCTCCCCCCTCTAGCCCCATCTCCCCCCCTCTAGCCCCATCTCCCCTCCCTCTAGCCCCATCTCCCCTCCCTCTAGCCCCATCTCTCCCCCCTCTAGCCCCATCTCTCCCCCCTCTAGCCCCATCTCCCCCCCTCTAGCCCCATCTCTCCCCCCTCTAGCCCCATCTCCCCCCCCTCTAGCCCCATCTCCCCTCCCTCTAGCCCCATCTCTCCCCCCCCTCTAGCCCCATCTCTCCCCCCTCTAGCCCCATCTCCCCCCCCTCTAGCCCCATCTCCCCTCCCTCTAGCCCCATCTCTCCCCCCCCTCTAGCCCCATCTCTCCCCCCTCTAGCCCCATCTCTCCCCCCTCTAGCCCCATCTCCCCTCCCTCTAGCCCCATCTCTCCCCCCTCTAGCCCCATCTCCCCTCCCTCTAGCCCCATCTCCCCTCCCTCTAGCCCCATCTCTCCCCCCCTCTAGCCCCATCTCTCCCCCCTCTAGCCCCATCTCCCCTCCCTCTAGCCCCATCTCCCCTCCCTCTAGCCCCATCTCTCCCCCCTCTAGCCCCATCTCCCCCCCCTCTAGCCCCATCTCCCCTCCCTCTAGCCCCATCTCTCCCCCCTCTAGCCCCATCTCCCCTCCCTCTAGCCCCATCTCTCCCCCCTCTAGCCCCATCTCCCCTCCCTCTAGCCCCATCTCCCCTCCCTCTAGCCCCATCTCTCCCCCCCTCTAGCCCCATCTCTCCCCCCTCTAGCCCCATCTCCCCCCCTCTAGCCCCATCTCCCCTCCCTCTAGCCCCATCTCCCCTCCCTCTAGCCCCATCTCTCCCCCCTCTAGCCCCATCTCTCCCCCCTCTAGCCCCATCTCTCCCCCCTCTAGCCCCATCTCTCCCCCCCCTCTAGCCCCATCTCTCCCCCCCCTCTAGCCCCATCTCTCCCCCCTCTAGCCCCATCTCTCCCCCCTCTAGCCCCATCTCTCCCCCCTCTAGCCCCATCTCCCCCCCCTCTAGCCCCATCTCCCCTCCCTCTAGCCCCATCTCTCCCCCCCCTCTAGCCCCATCTCTCCCCCCTCTAGCCCCATCTCTCCCCCCTCTAGCCCCATCTCTCCCCCCTCTAGCCCCATCTCTCCCCCCTCTAGCCCCATCTCCCCTCCCTCTAGCCCCATCTCCCCTCCCTCTAGCCCCATCTCTCCCCCCTCTAGCCCCATCTCTCCCCCCTCTAGCCCCATCTCCCCCCCTCTAGCCCCATCTCTCCCCCCTCTAGCCCCATCTCCCCCCCCTCTAGCCCCATCTCCCCTCCCTCTAGCCCCATCTCTCCCCCCCCTCTAGCCCCATCTCTCCCCCCTCTAGCCCCATCTCCCCCCCCTCTAGCCCCATCTCCCCTCCCTCTAGCCCCATCTCTCCCCCCCCTCTAGCCCCATCTCTCCCCCCTCTAGCCCCATCTCTCCCCCCTCTAGCCCCATCTCCCCTCCCTCTAGCCCCATCTCTCCCCCCTCTAGCCCCATCTCCCCTCCCTCTAGCCCCATCTCCCCTCCCTCTAGCCCCATCTCTCCCCCCCTCTAGCCCCATCTCTCCCCCCTCTAGCCCCATCTCCCCTCCCTCTAGCCCCATCTCCCCTCCCTCTAGCCCCATCTCTCCCCCCTCTAGCCCCATCTCCCCCCCCTCTAGCCCCATCTCCCCTCCCTCTAGCCCCATCTCTCCCCCCTCTAGCCCCATCTCCCCTCCCTCTAGCCCCATCTCTCCCCCCTCTAGCCCCATCTCCCCTCCCTCTAGCCCCATCTCCCCTCCCTCTAGCCCCATCTCTCCCCCCCTCTAGCCCCATCTCTCCCCCCTCTAGCCCCATCTCCCCCCCCTCTAGCCCCATCTCCCCTCCCTCTAGCCCCATCTCTCCCCCCCCTCTAGCCCCATCTCTCCCCCCTCTAGCCCCATCTCTCCCCCTCTAGTCCCATCACACAGCCTCCGGTAGCAGAACTGTCAGCTCTGTTCTTTGTGACACCACTGTGCTGACACAGGGGAGAATGGGGAAATATCCTGCTTGATCTCCAGCTAGTGAAGGTGTCCACACACTCAACCCCAGGGAGACAATAATCCTCAAAAGGTGAGAGGTATTTGCTGAGAGACGCCTGTCAGAATGGTGGAGTGAGCAGAAATAGAACTGGTGAGTTCCACAATACTACTCAGGGGGCTGATCCGCCAGCATATCGAAGGCTGGGTTACAACTGTGAGGGTCCTGTATCAGAGCAAACAAAATTACCTAATTTGGGCACACGCACACATACACACACACTTTCTCTCTCTCACACACACACTTTCTCTCTCTCTCTCACACACACACACACACAGAGGGTGATTTCCCTCTCTTCTCACACTCTCTAAGTCACACACACAGGTAGAAAGGATTACTTCACCTCCCCCGCCTCATTAACTGAACCTTACACGGATGTGGGAGACATGCATGTGCCACGTCCCAGTCGACTATATCTGCTTTGTCACTGCAACCCGTCTCACTCTCGCTTTGCTGACCTGACCTTCCACTGTCTGGTGGGGGTTTACTGTATATGGCTCTCAAAGCAGCCATTGGAAAAAAAAGGGCAGAATTGTGGCATCCAGGTCTTAGAGATGCAGCAGCTCCTCCCGATAGGGGGGATGTATCGATCCAAAGGAGGGCCAACCTTTCTTATCATGCTCCATGGAGAAGATTAGGATTTAAGCTCTGGCCAGTGAGATGGAACGAAAACACATTGGGCAGCTGATGGCAGGAGAGGTGGATTGCAGGGAGAAAAGGGGGTGGGGGTGAGGGGGTGTAGCCGTGGTATAACATGCAAAACATATTTCTTCATCCTCTTTTATTTCCAAGTGTGAAAATGTGACAGTCCAATTAGTAGTCTGTTTCAGCCAGTCAGGGTCCTGTCATTGTGCTCCATACCTGGTCGGAAACAAAGAGGGCGAGGGGAGTCTGACCAGCAATACCATTGAGGGGCTTAGGGGTGACGTTACCCCTGGGTACAGATCTAGGATCAGCTTCCCCTCCCACTATCCTAACTTTACCATTAGAAAACAGTAAACTGACCAAAGATCAGTGTCTAGGCCAAAACATCACCCTACTCCAGCAATACCACAGACGGCCTCAGGGGTCGTAAACCATCATTAGGTTCCGCCAGTGCAACAAAAAAAAGGGAGGACTGAAAAAACCTCAGGAGGAGACTGGGGCAGGGCGGTGGACCAATGCTCTGCGGGGTCACCAAGTACTGCATATGTTGATCCCTCAGTCAATCACAGGGGACTGTGGCCCGGGGAGCGGTGTGAAGAGAGGAATCATTCAACAGATAGCGCCACGATATGGAGAGGCGTCAACTCAGCGGAGGTGGCAAACAAGCCAAACAATGTGACATGGCACCAATAGCACAACACCGAGGTTTGTCATTCCTAATACTCATAAATCGAGTAAATGTGTCTTTGCTCGGCTGCATCCCTCCGCATCCAGCTGCTGAGAACAGTCCTCTCCCACCGTGACCTCCAATCATAATCCCCTTCCAACAGATGGATCACAGAGCAAGGACCGTAGTTAAGAGTCTATTTAACCAACTTTATTTATTTTATTTTAATTCATTTATATTGCTGGAATCTGAAGATAGTTAACACTAGGAGAATGGCGCTAGCCATTGATGAGGAAGGTTATAGCCGGCTGTGTATAGGGCACATTACAATCAGAGGCTGTGTCCCAAATGGCACCCTATTCCCTATGTAGTGCACTACTTTTGGCCAGGGCCCATAGGAATCATTTGGGACGCAGCCCTAATAGTCCTATGATAATTCCCTGCTGTTGGGTATACCGATGCCATACGTTGACCCACGCTGGCACGGCGCCAGTTTGAAGAACAGCTATCAGAGAGAGACAGGGGGTAAAACACTGTTGGTCACAGTGCCCGATCGCAATGACCAATTTAGATTGGCAGGGCCACTGGGCTAGAGATGGACTGAGTTTATTGAACAGCGAAGGGTTCTGACTGCATTTCATCCTCAAAATGTCCACATACTGTGACAAGTGTCCAATAGTCCTCCTGAACCAGGAAGGGACTTCATTATTTTGTCTCTCTCTGTCCTATAGCTTCCAGACATGAGAATTTGAGTGCTTGTGTCATTCTGAGACCGCCAATGTGTCCACAGATGACATTGAGTGTCACATTGTAAAGCCTACACCGGGCATTCCAAACAGAGAACCACCATCTCAGTTGATTCGATTTGAAACTTTACAGGCTGCAATTCCCCACTGGCACTTGAGTTCCTCTTCAACAAAAACAAAACTACACTGACATCTGGGAGAGAGAGAGAGAGAAGCGTCTTGGGTTTCAAATCTTATCTGGGTTGTTTGTTTCTGGGTTGTTTGTTTAGAGGAATCCAATCTCCGGATGTGTCCCAAATGGCACCCTATTCACTATATAGTGCACTACTTTTGACCGGAGCCCTATGGGCCCTGTTCAAAAGTAGTCCACTACATAGGGAATAGGGTGTCATTTGGGACACAACCTCAATCTGTGTTTGCTGCAGACTGTCACCAGCCTGGCTATACAGGCGGAGCCGCTGATGGAGACAAAATCCCAGCACTGTCAATTGATTCATGGAACACACATTTAAAATAGAACATGGACTATAGCAGGGATCATCAACTAGATTTAGTCGCGTGACCATTGTTTTCTTGAGCGGATTGTCAGGGGGACGGAATATAATTACAGATCATTTGTAGACTGCAAATTGACCTCAAGAAGCCCAAACAGATGTAATATTTGACTAAAACAATCATTTCAAACCTTGCTTATATTTGTATGCGATCACATATATTGTATCTCTCTATTATGAGTGGGAATACTTTGGAACAGATTTCCAAAATTAAAATCAAATTGGATTCACTGTTTTAGCTGGTGTTTTTACAGTCTTTTAACTAAAAATATATATATTAGCTCATGTCTGGGGAAAATAAAATCAGACCACCAGTTGGGGGACCCTGGGCTGTAGGCTAGGATAGGCCATAGCGGTCGTATTAAATTACTAGAGGGGCTATGTCCTAAACCCTCACATTTACATCATGGGCTGAAAATGGTAGCCATCTTGGTCAGGGAGAAATCCAAAACCAGTCTAATTGGAATGAATGGCAGTAGAGGTATAAGTGATGCATTTCCTGCTTTTACTGATGCAGGAAAATAAAAGTAAAGCATGGGATGCATTCGAAAGTGTGTAATATAATTATAATCAACCTAAAATATTTTCATATATACTGAACAAAAATATCAACGCAACATGTAAAGTGTTGGCCCCATGTTTCATGTGCTGAAATAAAAGATCCCAGAAATGTTCCATACTCACAAAAAGCTTATTTCTCTCATATTTTGTGCAGAAATGTGTTTACATCCCTGTTAGTGAGCATTTCTCCTTTGCCAAGATAATCCATCCACCTGACAGGTGTAGCATATCAAGAAGCTGATTAAACAGTTGCACCTTGTGATGGAGACAATAAAAGGCCACTCTAAAATGTGCAGTTTTGTCACACAACACAATGCCACAGATGTCTCAAGTTTTGAGGGAGTGTGCAATTGGCATGCTGACTGCACAAATGTCCAACAGAGCTGTTGCCAGATAATTTAATGGTAATTTCTCCTCCATAAGCCGCCTCCAACGTCATTTTAGAGAATTTGGCAGTACATCCAACCGGCCTCACAACCGCAGACCACATGTAACCACGCCATGCCAGGACCTCCACACCCAGCTTCTTCACCTGCGGGATCGTCTGAGACCAGCCACCCGGACGGCTGATGAAACAGGAGTATTTCTGTCTGTAATAAAGCCCTTTTGTGGGGAAAAACATTCTGATTGGCTGTGCCTGACTCCCCAGTTGGTGGGCCTGGCTCTCAAGTGGGTGGGCCTACATGGCTGACCTTGGGACCATCTTAAAAAGGTTCATGTCCATTCTAGTATTCTAATTCCTAATTCTATGGGATAGGACTCTCCCTCCCTGCTCTCACCCTCCACCTCTCTCCTCTGCTCTCACCCTCCACCACTACTCTCACCCTCCCCCTGCTCTCACCCTCCTCTTCCCTCCCCTCCCCTACTCTCACTCTCCCCCCCACTCTCCCCCTCCCCCTCCCTCCCCTTCTCTAACCCTCCCCCTCCTCCCCCCCTACTCTCCCCCCTCCCTCCCTCCCCAACTCTCACTCTCCCCCTCCCCCCCTACTCTCACCCACCCCCTCCTCCCCCCCTACTCTCACCCACCCTCTCCCTCCCCAACTCTCACTCTCCCCCTCCTCCCCCCTGCTCTCATCCTCCACCTCCCTCCCTCCCTCCCTCCCCTACTCTCACTCTCCCACTCCCTCCCCTGCTCTCACCCTCAGATGTGTAAACAAACTTATGTTTAGAGGGATGTTGGTTGCAACCACATTGACAGGGGGCCTATGTGGGGAGCGCTTACGCAAATCTAAGTGAACAATCTGCAGTCCTCATATTGAGGCAATTGGATCACTCAAAGAGAGGGGCCATCACTAAATCAAGGCATGCCTGTTGAAACCACACAGGGAAGACTGCACACAATCATCTTACCAGGTACCCTTGCAGGGTCATGTGTTTGACACAGACACAACATGACAAGGAGAGGGAGGGCCACCATCTGAGACCGTTACATCAACCCAGAGGGCAGGCTGTTCCAGCAACACATTTGGGCTTCCATGCAGTGCACTCCCTCCTACGGTTTCCCCATTTAATCATGGAAAGTCCAGTCAGTGTGTTAGCATGGCATGGCTTGGTTCTGGGAGGCTTGCTGAGACAGAGACAAACCCAACCACCTTCCTCACTATCCTCACCATCTCCTCTTCACACCACTCCCCCCCCCCCCCCCCGCCGGCGTGTCACTGTGTAAATCATCAGCGACGCTCGATGAGCTGGAGCTATCGCCCGCCGTGTGTAGAAGAGCCTGCCAGAGAGAGAGACGACCAACCTGCCTGTAACCGTGGTGACCCCCCCGCCCAACATCCCCCTCTCCTTCCCAAACCACAGCTCCAGGTTTGAGAAGAAGTGTGAGAATGTGTTCCGCAACTAACCGCCGCGGCCGCATCATTAAAACCTGACAGGGGCAGCTGTTGAGTTACTCCAACCGTGATCATTTTGAACTCTCCCCAGCACTTCAAAGTAATTACGTGGCGCAAATGTTTATTTCATTACTTGCGCCTGTCCTTTCGGGCATGACCTTTCAGCAGTCCCTGTCAGGCCGCTGCCTCCACCGGAAACCTGAAGTAGGTGAAGTTAAAAAGGTCTCGTAAATGTTTTCTGCCTTGACATTTATTTTTGCAAGATGCTGCCTATGTGATTGGCTCGGTGTAAGTAATAAAAACGGCAAAACCATATCAAAGCTGTTTTTTTATTACCTCCATATCAGTTCATCTAAATCGAGGTCTGTGGTCGTCACACATTAATCTATGGGGGGGGGGGGGGGTGCAGGGGAGTTAGCCATAAGTCTTGGCTACCATCTCTAACAAGCACAGCCTGTTTTGATCCCAAGCATCACAAATGAAGGACAAGCCCAGCGCATGGGTTTTCTGAGAGGAAATTGGGACATTGACTGTGGCCTGTCATTTCACTGCATCCCAGCTTAGATCCAGTGCCTATGGTTGACTGGCTTGTTTTAATGACTCCTAGGAAAAATTGGTTTCTCAAATCCCCACAACCAGCCCTGCTCCACGGCCTGCCCCTCAAAAAAACCTGTCTAAACTTTTAAAAAACTGAAGTTTCCCCCATTTTTCTTCCTCAGAAGAAATGAAACTGACTGAATTAGACAAAACTCCAGCCTCGGATGAAGAAAAGCAACACTCCTAATCATTTAGTTAACCCACCCTTACTTAGGCCTATATTGACTGAGAAAAGGTACAATATCTGACCTAATTCTCCAGTCAATTGTCCTCGTGCTGAGCAGACGCAAATCTGTGTCATTCTGAGGACAACTCCCCAGTGCATGGGGCTGGAGGCACTGGGACACAATGCATACGTCAGCTCTACAAATAGAAAACCGCATTGACTGGGAGTCTGGAGACGTCTCGTCTTCCCCGCCAGCTCCGTCTGCTACTCTACAGTCCCTGTTATGATGAACGAGTCTCTCTCGGTGGCACAAGCCCTCCTCCTGAGCTCCAGCCTTGAGCCAGATATCACACTTAAAGGCCTTGGCCTCTCATTTCCCTGGCTACTGAACACGCCAGCCATCTCCATCATCCACCATCCACTATCTCAGTGGGTCTGGCAAACCCATCCGTCGCTGGCTGGGTCCTCCAGGCTGTCCGATAGTGATGCCAGGAGGAGAACACACGGGGCTCATGTGTCTGTCTGTCTGTCTACTCGCTCCAGTCAGCCGTAGACATGCAGTCTGTCTGTGTGTCTGTGTGGAAAGACCAGAGCATGGTGCCGGGTGCCGTATCGATCGTGCAACGCTATCTACCACAGCGATCCAAACGGAAGGCATAGTAAATGAGAGGCTTTTGTTTGTCTTGCTCCACCATCTATTAGTACTGGGTTGTTGTTTTTTACATTGTAACAGCAAGTGCAAAGCTATAGGGATTTATAAAAGGAGTTACACTGCTTTGTCGACAACAGGAAACTGGCGTTGATGACGCGTGGTAATGACATCACTTCTCATCGACGGGTCAAATGAGCATCTGGATATAGATACGGCTGGATGTCCTCAGACACTGCTGTAATAAAAATACACACATTTCCACCCCTTGTGTTGTCCTCTGCCGAGGGTTGAACAAATTGCTTTGCTTTATTGGTGGATCTCATGTCAGTGGTGTATTACTAGATATAGGAAGCCTCCAATCTCAGCAGAGAGGCTTGCCTGGGAATCCATTAAAAGCCCCATTGTGGAGCCTCAGCATCACTAATATATGTAGTCAAAAGCCCACAAAGGACTTCCAACGTCCTTGGAAACCGTGAAAGAAAAGATCTCTTTAAAATGCTTGGGGGAAACACAGATTACAGTACAAGTCTGAATCAGCCTATGACAGACTCAAGATCATTGCTCCACATCGCCGGATTGGCCGGTGTGTTACGAGGGAATTTGTACAGGTTTCATACAGCAGGACGCCAGGGGAGGATATTCAGCTGACATGGCCTTTCCTTCAAAGCTGCAACACAGCACATTGGTGCTGAATAGATCTGACTAGCAGGATTCAGCTAGGAGCTCGACCAGAGCGAGAGCAAGACTCTGAATACTATTGATTCTTTAAAAGGAGAGAAATATGCAACAATGCTAATTAGGTAGAGTCTCTGGCAATAAAACACTTAAATATCCAAAGAGTGGGTGGACTACTCAAACTGAGGGAATGTGTGGCGGTATTAGACATCCTCTTATGCTGTCGTCTTTGGTTCTGAACAAGCACCGCTCTACAACACACTGGACTTCGTTTGCCACAGTTTGTGCCGCAGAGATATGAACTAGCCATGAATGTGCACTTTGAGCTACGCAGTCTATGAATCCTGATATTAATGCCATTACTAACTCTCCAGGCTTACATGATAAACAACCATCAAGGACATACTTAACCGTGTTTGAGCGGAAATTTCAATGATTAATCTCTTACCCAAAGAGGATTGTGCCATGATTATTAACGACATAGAACGTCGGTGTGAAATTAATCTAAATCAGTGACTTTGTCCCTCAAAATCGGTTTAATGCAATTACAGAGTATTAACACTCGCTCGAGTAACATGGCACACAATAACATTACAGAGTGAGCTCCCTAATACCCTGACACACCCAACACACAACTTACACCGCTGTAGCCCCGCCATACTGGGTTCTGGCTTTGATGACACCCTCAGTGCTTCACTGGTGTCTCTGGAGACTGCACCTTGATGCCACTGTGCTACATGCATCAGAATAGAAATCAAAGACTGAATCATGACTGGCATCAGGGGGAGAATCTCAATTGCATTTCCTTGATTCCTCACGTTCTTCTCAAAAACCATTGGACGAAAAGGTCAGAGGGGAGGGACCTCTGACCTTCTCATCCAATGGGTTTTGAGAAGGAGGCGAGGATAGAGGACGTGAGTTATCAAGGCAATGCAATTGAGATTCTCCCTATACAGTATGTGAGTGGGTGTCTCTACTGAGGCTAGCTAGCTCTGCATCTAGGGAGAGAGAATATAGAGGCCTGTGCCCGTAAACTAAAATGTGTCTCACACACACACACACACACACACACACACACACACACTATCTGTGCCACCACCAGAGATACCAGCCCACTCTCACTCCGCTCTTGAAGAGATAGAGATGAGGTCATCCTGCGTGCAGATAACTCACACTTAACGATTACATCATTCATGCCTCACAGAAACCCACAGGCTCTCACAAGGCTTTACTTCGGGGCACTGAAGCGCCGAGCTTAAACACATCTTCTTTTTTCATTACCATTTAATGAGAGAACACGAGTTCCACTGGGCACATACTGGTTGAATCAACGTTGTTTTCACGTCATTTCAATGAAATTACGTTGAACCAACGCGGAATAGACGTTGAAATGACATCTGGGCCCAGCGGGGTGAATCTCCACACCTATGCGTCCGTTGGGGCTGAAAGTTCTCGAAAGCAAACCCTTTCAATTCGATATTGCACGACGAGTGATTTCAAAGCGATAGGTTGCAGATGTTCTTAAATGAAAACCATAATGATGCAACGAGATGGGCAGAGGATAAATCAGGGGGAAACAGAAGATAATTATGTACCGTGTGGCCTTGGATTCGCTGACGTCCGTTTTTCCTTGTGTCAACAGTCTCGTATTAATGAGTTGCAAAATAGGCCCGCAGCAAGATTGATCATCAAAGAGGCCATTATTATAGGAAAATGTAAAAACCAAAGGGAATAAACAGTCCTTCTTCTATTTGAACTGTCATTTGTTTGCCATTAAAAAATACTCTGGTGTGGAAAGAAATAACCCTCTGCAATATGTTTTTGTAGCAGAATTGATTTTTTCATCTCGACCAAATGCTCTGTAAAGGCAGGAGTAATTTTCACTAAATATTGATACGGACAATGTTTCGAAAAACATTAAGAACTCAATGTAGAGCACAACAGTGCCTTGCAAAAGTATTCATCCCCTTTGGCATTTTTCCTATTTTGTTGCATTACAACCTGTAATTTAAATTGATTTTTATTTGGATTTCATGTAATGGACATACACAAAATAGTCAAAATTGGTGAAGTGAAATAAAAAAAATAACTTGTTAAAAGAAAATCTAAAAAATAAATAACGGAAAAGTGGTGTGTGCATATGTATTCACCCCCTTTGCTATGAAGCCCCTAAATAAGATCTGGTGCAACCAATTACCTTCAGAAGTCACATAATTAGTTAGATTGCACACAGGTGGACTTTATTTAAGTGTCACATGATCTCAGTGTATATATACACCTGTTCTGAAAGGCCCCAGAGTCTGCAACACAACTAAGCAAGGGGCACCACCAAGTAAGCAGCACCATGAAGACCAAGGAGCTCTCCAAACAGGTCAGGGACAAAGTTGTGGAGAAGTACAGATCAGGGTTGGGTTGTAAAAAAAAATCAGAAACTTTGAACATCCCACGGAGCACCATTAAATCCATTATTAAAAAATGGAAAGAATATGGCACCACAACAAACCTGCCAAGAGAGGGCCGCCCACCAAAACTCACGGACCAGGCAAGGAGGGCATTAATCAGAGAGGCAACAAAGAGACCAAAGATAACCCTGAAGGAGCTGCAAAGCTCCACAGCGGAGATTGGAGTATCTGTCCATAGGACCACTTTAAGCCGTACACTCCACAGAGCTGGGCTTTACTGAAGAGTGGCCAGAAAAAAAGCCAAAAGGCATGTGGGAGACTCCCCAAACATATGGAAGAAGGTACTCTGGTCAGATGAGACTAAAATTGAGCTTTTTGGCCATCAAGCAAAATGCTATGTCTGGCGCAAACCCAACACCTCTCATCACCCCGAGAACACCATCCCCACAGTGAAGCATGGTGGTGGCAGCATCGGGCTGTGGGGATGTTTTTCATCGGCAGGGACTGGGAAACTGGTCAGAATTGAAGGAATGATGGATGGCGCTAAATACAGGGAAAGTCTTGAGGGAAACCTGTTTCGGTCTTCCAGAGATTTGAGACTGGGATGGAGCTGGGAATGACCCTAAGCATACTGCTAAAGTAACACTTGAGTGGTTTAAGGGGAAATATTGAAATGTCTTGGAATGGCCTAGTCAAAGCCCAGACTTCAATCCAATTGAGAATCTGTGGTATGACTTAAAGATTGCTGTACACCAGCGGAACCCATCCAACTTGAAGGAACTGGAGCAGTTTTGCCTTGAAGAATGGGTAAAACTCCCAGTGGCTAGATGTGCCAATCTTATAGGGACATACCCCAAGAGACTTGCAGCTGTAATTGTTGCAAAAGGTGGCTATACAAAGTATTGACTTTGGGGGGGGTGAATAGTTATGCACGCTCAAGTTTTCTGTTTTTCTGTCTTATTTCTTGTTTGTTTCACAATAAAAAATATTTTGCATCTTCAAAGTGGTACGCATGTACAGTGGGGAGAACAAGTATTTGATACACTGCCGATTTTGCAGGTTTTCCTACTTACAAAGCATGTAGAGGTCTGTAATTTTATCATAGGTACACTTCAACTGTGAGAGACGGAATCTAAAACAAAAATCCAGATAATTACATTGTATGATTTTTAAGTAATTAATTTGCATTTTATTGCATGACATAAGTATTTGATCACCTACCAACCAGTAAGAATTCCGGCTCTCACAGACCTGTTAGTTTTTCTTTAAGAAGCCCTCCTGTTCTCCACTCATTACCTGTATTAACTGCACCTGTTTGAACTCGTTACCTGTATAAAAGACACCTGTCCACACACTCAATCAAACAGACTCCAACCTCTCCACAATGGCCAAGACCAGAGAGCTGTGTAAGGACATCAGGGATAAAATTGTAGACCTGCACAAGGCTGGGATGGGCTACAGGACAATAGGCAAGTGAGAAGGCAACAACTGTTGGCGCAATTATTAGAAAATGGAAGAAGTTCAAGACGACGGTCAATCACCCTCGGTCTGGGGCTCCATGCAAGATCTCACCTTGTGGGGCATCAATGATCATAAGGAAGGTGAGGGATCAGCCCAGAACTACACGGCAGGACCTGGTCAAATGACCTGAAGAGAGCTGGGACCACAGTCTCAAAGAAAACCATTAGTAACACACTACGCCATCATGGATTAAAATCCTGCAGCGCACACAAGGTCCCCCTGCTCAAGCCAGCGCATGTCCAGGCCCGTCTGAAGTTTGCCAATGACCATCTGGATGATCCAGAGGAGGAATGGGAGAAGGTCATGTGGTCTGATGAGACAAAAATAGAGCTTTTTGGTCTAAACTCCACTCGCCGTGTTATGAGGAAGAAGAAGGATGAGTACAACCCCAAGAACACCATCCAAACCGTGAAGCATGGAGGTGGAAACATCATTATTTGGGGATGCTGTTCTGCAAAGGGGACAGGACGACTGCACCGTATTGAGGGGAGGATGGATGGGGCCATGTATCGCGAGATCTTGGCCAACAACCTCCTTCCCTCAGTAAGAGCATTGAAGATGGGTCGTGGCTGGGTCTTCCAGCATGACAACGACCCGAAACACACAGCCAGGGCAACTAAGGAGTGGCTCCGTAAGAAGCATCTCAAGGTCCTGGAGTGGCCTAGCCAGTCTCCAGACCTGAACCCAATAGAAAATCTTTGGAGGGAGCTGAAAGTCCGTATTGCCCAGCGACAGCCCCGAAACCTGAAGGATCTGGAGAAGGTCTGTATGGAGGAGTGGGCCAAAATCCCTGCTGCAGTGTGTGCAAACCTGGTCAAGACCTACAGGAAACGTATGATCTCTGTAATTGCAAACAAAGGTTTCTGTACCAAATATTAAGTTCTGCTTTTCTGATGTATCAAATACTTATGTCATGCAATAAAATGCAAATTAATTACTTTAAAATCATACAATGTGATTTTCTGGATTTTTGATTTTTAGATTACGTCTCTCACAGTTGAAGTGTACCTATGATAAAAATTACAGACCTCTACATGCTTTGTAAGTAGGAAAACCTGCAAAATCGGCAGTGTATCAAATACTTGTTCTCCCCACTGTAAATCAAATGATACAAACCCTAAAAAAATCAATTTTAATTCCAGGTTGTAAGTCAACAAAATAGGAAAAATGCCAAGGGGGGTGAATACTTTCGCAAGCCACTGTAAGACCAGTGAAAAAATGAAATTTAATACAGACATGTCGGCCTTCTGAAAAGTATGTTCTTGTACATGCAGTCAGTACTTGCTTGGGGCTCCTTTTGCATGAATCCCTGCATCTATGCGGCGTGGCATGGAGTCGATCAGCCTGTGGCACTGCTGAGGTGTTATGGAAGCCCAGGTTGCTTCGATAGCAGCCTTCAGCTCGTCTGCATTGTTGGGTCTCGTGTCTCTCATCTTCCTCAAATTCTCTATGGGGTTCAGATCAGGCGAGTTTGCTGGCCAATCAAGCACAGTAATCCCATGGTCATTGAACCAGGTATTGGTACCTTTGGCAGTGTGGGCAGGTGCCAAGTCCTGCTGGAAAATGAAATCAGCATCTCCATAAAGCTTGTCAGCTGAAGGAAGCATGAAGTGCTCTAACATTTCCTGGTAGACAGCTGAGTTTACTTTGGACTTGATGAAACACAGTGGACCAACACCAGAAGATGACATGGCTCCCCAAATCATCACTGACTGTGGAAACTTCACACTGGACTTCAAGCAACTTGGATTCTGTGCCTCTCCACTCTTCCTCCAGACTCTGGGACCTTGATTGCCAAATTAAATGCAAAATGTACTTTCATCTGAAAAGAGGACTTTGGTCCACTGAACGACAGACCAGTTATTTTTTTCCTTAGACCAGGTAAGACGCTTCTGACGGTGCCTCTGGTTCAGGAGTGGCTTGACACGAGGAATGCAACAGTTGTAGCCCATTTCCTGGATACGTCTGTGCGTGGGGGCTCTTGATGCACTGACTCCTGCCTCAGTCCACTCCTTGTGAAGCTCCCCCACATTTTTGAATGGCCTTTGCTTGACAATCCTCTCAAGGCTCCGGTTATCCCTGTTGCTTGTGCACCTTTTCCTACCACACTTCTTCCTTCCACTCGACTTTCCATGAATTTGCTTGGATACAGCACTCTGTGAACAGCCAGCTTCTTTAGCAATGATATTTTGAGTCTTTCCCTCCTTGTGGCGGGTGTTGATGACTGTCTTCTGCACAACTGTCAAGTCAGCAGTCTTCCCCATGATTGTGAAGCCTACTGAACTGGACTGAGAGTCCATTTAAAGGCTCAGGAAACCTTTGCAGGTGTTTTGAGTTAGTTAGCTGATTAGAGTGTGACACCTTGAGTCTACAATATTGAACTTTTTCACAATATTCAAATTTTCTGAGATACTGAATTTGGGCTTTTCATCAGCTGTAAGCCGTAATCATCAAGATTAAAACAAATACAGGCTTGAACTATTTCACTTTTTGTGTAATTAATCCACGATATATACGAGTTTCACTTTGTCAATTGAATTATTGAAATTACTTAACTTTTCCACAATATTCTAATTTATTGAGCTGCACCTGTACTTGGAGAACACGTATTGAATCGTCAGCTCCAATGCACTGGAATGCTGCTTTTAAACTGCAAAACATATTTAGCTAATCCTCCCAGCCCTCCGAGATATATTAGAATAAAAGTGTTTCAAAAACCCTCAGTGGAAATACCCCTACAGGGTCTGGATCCAACCCTGTAGGAGCAGTGGTGGAAAAAGTACCCAATTGTCATACTTGAGTAAAAGTAAAGATACCTTCATAGAAAATGAATCAAGTAAAAGTGAAAGTCATCCAGTAAAATACTACTTGAGTAAAAGTCTAAAAGTATTTGGTTTTAAATATACTTAAGTATCAAAAGTAAATGTAATTGCTAAAATATACTTAAGTATTAAAAGTAAAAGTATAAATCATTTCAAATTCCTTACATTAAGCAAACTAGAGAGCACCATTTTCTTGATTTGTAATTTATGGATAGCCAGGGACACACTCCAACACTCAGACATCATTTACAAACAAAGCATGTGTTTAGTGAGTCAGCCAGATCAGAGGCAGTAGGGATGACCAGGGATGTTCTCTTGATAAGTGTGTGAATTGGACCATTTTCCTGTCCTGCTAAGAATTCAAAATGTAACAAGTACTTTTGGGTGTCAGGGAAAATGTATGGAGTAAAAATTACACTATTTTCTTTAGGAATGTAGTGAAGTAAAAGTAGAAGTTGTCAAAAATATAAATAGTAAAGTAAAGTACAGATACCCCAAAAAACGACTTAAGTAGTACTTTAAAGTATTTTTACTTAAGTACTTTACACCACTGTGTAGGAGTCACTCTGGCTCAGTGACTGATCCAACACTGTAGGAGTCAGTCTGGCTCAGTGACTGATCCAACCCTGTAGAAGTCACTCTGTCTCAGTGTCTGGATCCAACCCTGTAGGAGTCACTCTGTCTCAGTGTCTGGATCCAACACTGTAGGAGTCACTCTGTCTCAGTGTCTGGATCCAACCCTGTAGGAGTCACTCTGGCTCAGTGTCTGGATCCAACCCTGTAGGAGTCACTCTGGCTCAGTGACAGTGAGGACTTGGACGTGTCTACAGCAAGCTTCCACTGATCCCAGAGGCCCAGGGCTTAGGCAGACAACACGGAGGAGGCTAGCTGCTTTTTCCAGTGCAGAGAAAAGGGATGGGAGCGGGGGGAGTGAGTGAACGGACATGGGTACGATTTCGGCTGTTTCCCCAGCGATGACCAGCGTCCCCCGTACACGTCCAAATGACACGGCTGCCTTGTAAACACTGTACGGAGATGGTTGACGGACGCCTTGTGGCCACCATTATAAACATCCTGTCACAGATGGGCCCTGCCCCTCTGCCAACAGAAACTGTGGCAGGGCGAATATGGCCGCCGACTCGAGGTCAGGACAAATTGCTTGGCTGGCTCTCCCTGCCAGATGAGTACCATGGCAAATATGTTAAGAGAGAGAATGAAAGAGTGAGCGAGTGAGTAAGTAAGTGGGAGAGAGAGCGTGCGAGAGAGAGAGAGAGAGCGAGACAGAGAGAGTGCGAGAGAGAGAGAGTGCGAGAGAGAGCGAGATGGAGATAGAGAGAGAGTGCGAGAGTGCGAGAGAGAGAGAGAGAAAGCGTGTGAGAGCGAGAGAGAGAGAGAGAGAGAGAGAGAGAGAGAGAGAGAGAGAGAGAGAGAGAGAGACGGGTGCGACAAGGAAAATCTGACAAGTCGAGGAGGGAGGAAGGTTGGGAGCCATTGCTGCTTTTCATCAATGGACAAATTGGACACCAAAGGCAACGTCAGCTGTTTCCAAGCCTGGCTAATTAAGGATGTGTCTGAGGATTTATGACTTCATTCTCCTGGTTCTGGCAGCGTTTCCCAGGGGTTTGCAGAAAGATGACAGCCACCATCTTTAAATAACAAACTATCTGCCGAAACGGATTGCACAATCCTGGTGCAGGCGCGCAGGGAGTACGTTTCCCTGCTCCATGAGGTCTGTCTACCAGACATGACATGCCTCCGACTACGCCTGTTGACAAAACCTTATTACAAGGCCGTTATTCATAAAGTCAAACATTCCATGAAGAAGCCCGATCCGTCTACTGGTTGTGCTTGTAGTTCAGCTTCTCTCGGGTGAACAGAACAGGCCACAGATGTAGGACCTGTTGTTCAGGGGGTGGTGTAGTGTAGAAGACACAGCAGTACACACCTGATCCTGACAGATTGGGGTCCACCTCTCTGTCGAGGCGTGATGGGAGACAGGGCTGTGTTTGGCAGATGATGAACAGCGCTTGAGCGAACACACACTCCCGGAGGGCAATGGCTCCAAAATAATTCCAAGTATCAGTCAGCCGGTATGGGTGTGTAGTGTGTAGTGTGTACGTGTGTAGTGTTTACGTGTGTAGTATGTATGTGTGTGTATGTGTGTAGTGTGTATGTGTGTAGTGTGTGTAGTGTGTATGTATGTGTGTAGTGTGTGTAGTGTGTATGTGTGTATTGTGTATGTGTGTATGTGTATGTGTAGTGTATGTGCAGTGTATGTGTAGTGTGTATGTGTGTAGTGTGTGTGTAGTGTGTATGTGTGTATGTGTATGTGTATGTGTGTGTAGTGTGTAGTGTGTAGTGTGCTCTACAAACGAGCTGCCTTCAATAAATTATGCATCAAACAACAGCGTCAATAGCTGAGCGCTCTGTGACTGAGGTTGAAGAGAGGGAGGGGGAGGAGAACCAGAAACGTGCCTCAGACGGATTACGGGGTCAAAGGTCAAGCCCACATCCACAGGATGCTCTGTTGTGCCTGTTATGAGCTAGGATGACACACAGCATCTTCTGGCTCCTCCCTCCCCTACTGCAGAACCCCTCCCTCTTTTCCTCAATAATCCCAACTCCTGGGGTGTCCGCATAAATCAAAACCTTCTCAACAATACAGTACGGCTGCGTCAATAATGTACCATACACCCTATATAGGGCACTACTTTTGACCAGGGACGTGTGTTAGGTGCACTATGCAGTGCACTGTGTAGGGAATAGGGTGCCATTTGGGACACAGCTTATCTCTGCTGGGGAGAGGATGCAAATTACATTCATTACTTTCTGCAGCGGCCTGGAAAGGAAGGAGAAGAGGTAGATGAAGGAAAGGAGGTAGAGAAATGAGAGGAGGTAGATGAGGGAGAGGAGGTAGATGAAGGAGAGGAAGGAGAGGAGGTAGATGAAGGAGAGGAAGGAGAGGAGGTAGATGAAGGAGAGGAGGTAGATGAAGGAGAGGAAGAAGAGGAGGTAGATGAAGGAGAGGAGGTAGATGAAGGAGAGGAAGGAGAGGAGATAGATGAAGGAGAGGAGGTAGATGAAGGAGGGGAGGTAGATGAAGTAGATGAAGGAGAGGAGGTAGATGGAGAGGAAGGAGAGGAGATAGATGAAGGAGAGGAGGTAGATGGAGGAGGGGAGGTAGATGAAGTAGAGGAGGTAGATGAAGGAGAGGAGTTAGATGAAGTAGATGAAGGAGAGGAGGTAGATGGAGAGGAAGGAGAGGAGATAGATGAAGGAGAGGAGGTAGATGAAGGAGGGGAGGTAGATGAAGTAGAGGAGGTAGATGAAGGAGAGGAGTTAGATGAAGGAGAGGAGGTAGATGAAGGAGAGGGGGTAGATGAAGGAGAGGAGAAGGGGGGGATGAATGGGTACAGGAGGAAAGGGTGTCAGAGTGGACTACTTCAACAGGATGGAAGGACAGAGGGTTGTGGTCCTATGTGTGGTGGACATGTTGGGGATGGTTAATGATGGGAGTTGTCAAAGTCATTTAGCCATTTCTATGAAGGCAAATGTCTGGAATGACTTTGATTGAAAAACAATAAGACAAAAAACACCTCTACTATCAGGTACTAAATAATATAACACAATATCAGATATCCTCTACTATCAGGTACTAAATAATATAACGCAATAGCAGATATCCTCTACTATCAGGTACTAACTAATATAACGCAATAGCAGATATCCTCTACTATCAGGTACTAACTAATATAACGCAATAGCAGATATCCTCTACTATCAGGTACTAAATAATATAACGCAATAGCAGATATCCTCTACTATCAGGTACTAAATAATATAATGCAATATCAGATATCTAATTTCTGAATTCACTACTTTTCTATGTATTATAGTTTTTTCACTAATCTTTATGAAAAGTATTTGAGGAGCTCTATTCGGGGCTGAATGATTGACATGGCTGACTTATAGGACTGACCTACAGAAGGGTATGAAAACACACCCTGTATGCCATCACTAACTAGATGTACTTATCCAATCTTAGAGAAGTCCAGAGGGCCATAATCTATTACAAATAATTGTGGCTTCCTTCATCGGGGAACACAGACGTGCACAAACCATGGAACGTCCAGCCCTTGTTGTTCCTGTGTTGTTGGTGTTTAGTCCTGATGGTGGCTTGCATGTGTTAGAGGGGAGAAATCTGCCCGCCATCAAAATGACTGCGTGTGGTGATGGATACTGTAATGGAAAGCATCTCGCTCAACCACCCACTTTCACAAGAAAAAAAGGGCAAGTGTGTAATTTCCTAAACCACCAGAGAAGGAACCACGGAGGCCCGAGGGCGAGGAAGTCCAGATGAGATGAGCAACGATAGTCGTCTGAGACATTGACGGACAAAGAGAGAGAGAAGGGGGGATAAAAGATTCAAAGAGAGAGAGAGAGAGAGAGAGAGAGAGAGAGAGAGAGAGAGAGAGAGAGAGAGAGAGAGAGAGAGAGAGAGAAACTAGAAGAGAGAGTCTATACTGTTGTTTATTAGTTCAATTGCCCAATAAATGTCTTGGTGGGCCGAATCTTTAAGGCTCCTAACAGGTTGGCATACGCCCACTTGGCAGAGGCTTCCTCGCTCCCTGTTTGGTGTCTTCAGTCACGGCTGCTTCTAATGTGGTTGTCTACAGGGACTGTCATTGATGTTGAGAGACCAATAACTCATAATGGCTTGATTATCCTTTGTTCAGGGCCATTATCATAAACAAATAAATCCAGCATCCTCTAAGGGGGAAAAGGCTGGGGTTGCCATCCGCTCTGTGGGAATTCCATATTCAGTCAAACTGGGTGGAGACATCGGGGAGCCTAGTGGCTGACTGCCTCTCCCAGCATTGATTCAGCAGTCAATATGTTATTCTGCTACAGACCAGCCACAGGCTGGTAATACTCTTGTCTTAGACAGTCAGCCCAGGTGCCAACAGACACACAATCAACACAGCGGGCAGGTTTCCCGGACACAGATTCATCTTACTCCTGGAAAAGGGTGTGCAGTCACTACTTTAATGTCAATGTAAAAATGATACATTATACATTACAAGTGCTTCTTAGTTGAGGAATAGGCTTAATCTGAGTCCGGGAAACCAGCTCTGAGTGTGCTCGGCTGTAGGCCTATCACACACATTAAGTCAGGACATAAATACACACTTCATCTCATTCCAATGTCCCAATACAAAACCCTTGCACGATGTTGAGAAATAATCGCCAATTAGTTGATCCACGGAGGGAAGGCAACGATCAGAGCCGTCTTCCATTCAAACATAATGACCAACTCAAATCTCATCACCCAGCATACAATCTCCGGTCCTCTAATAAGTGACTGCATACTGCAGCCTGACTATTCCAGTTCTAATGAAACACGGGCCATCTAATTGCGCTCCTGGACGTTCCCCTGATTAGTGATTAGAACTGCGTTTGGGGAAATAATTGCCATTGAATCAGAGTTGGAGGAGACCCTACGCTGGCTGGTGTGGTCATGATGAAGAGGGGTCGCCGTGGTCACCAGTGACACCACGGAAACTAGGGGAAAATAAAAACAACTAGATTAGAACCTGGTGTTCTTTATTCATGGTTTACTGTCTGTCTCTCGAAGGACGCCATCACCACATAAATGCTTACGCCATGCAAACATAATCGATTTCCACAGAGGTAGACTCTCTCTGACTATGAGAATTACAAATCAGGATTGTTGATATGATCCTGGGTTGGTCTCGTTGTACAATCGAGCTTCCAGAGATATACACATAGGTCTACAGGATTCTACAGATGCTCTACAGATGCTTTCAGAGAGCTTCACTAAAAATAGAGCCATTTTCCCAGCATTCTCTGTCCCTTGGGTGACAGTCTACATTTCACTGCAGGTCATCTTCCTCTAAAAACACCCTATTGCTATTGTATGAAAGTATGATATTTCGGACTGAGTGTTCTGTCATAGGGCTATGTGACGCCATAGTATTCTCTGACACATAGAACAACCGAATTGATGATTCTCCATCATTTAGATCTAGAGTCCAGCCTAACTCAATATGCACCAACACAGTCTTAACACAGGAGTCTTTGAACGCTCTAATCGCTCTGAAGGCTCCTCCCCTCATCCCTCTCCACCCCCTCCTCCCCTCCCTCCTCTCCACCCGTCCCCTCCACCCCCTCCTCTCCACCCTTCCCCTCCACCCCCTCCTCTCCACCCGTCCCCTCCACCCCCTCCTCTCCACCCTTCCCCTCCACCCCTCCCTCCCCTCCCTCCTCTCCACCCCTCCTCTCCACCCTTCCCCTCCACCCCTCCCTCCCCTCCCGCCTCTCCACCCCTCCCCTCCCCTCCACCCCCCCCTCCACCCTTCCCCCTCCACCCGTCCCCTCCACCCCCTCCTCTCCACCCCTCCCTCCCCTCCCTCCTCACCACCCCTCCTCTCCACCCGTCCCCTCCACCCCCTCCTCTCCACCAGTCCCCTCCACCCCCTCCTCTCCACCCCTCCCTCCCCTCCCTCCTCTCCACCCATCCCCTCCACCCCCTCCTCTCCACCAGTCCCCTCCACTCCACCCCTCCCCTCCACCCCCTCCCCTCTACCTCCTTCCTTCCCCCCACCACAGTTTGATGGTACAAGTGCTGCCATGCTGATTGTTGCAAGAGAAGAAAAGTGGTTGTTTTTCTCTTTGTGTCAGCAACATTCCCTGGCCAGAGCCTAGGCCAATTACCCCAAGACACACACATGTACACACCACCACGACCACTTACACAAGCAGAAACACACACAATGCACACTGCGCGCGCGGGCACACACACACACTTGCTTAACTATACACACACACACACACTCACTACCGCTTACACAAGCAGAACTAAACACAATCAACCCAAACTCTGAAAATCACGTCTGCAGTGCAAAGGGAAGACTTAACTTTTGTTTCATTGTGCAGTGAACAAAGGACAAACAGACATACTCTCTCTCACCAACCTCAGAGCATTTCGTATTATTCTGTACAATATGTTACGTATTGCAATTCGTAGAATATATTATGAATTTGCAAAATATACAATATGTTACGAATTTTCTAAACGTATGATAAACAAATTCCAATTTGTTGTTGCTAATGTTAGCTAGGTGGCTAGGTGGCTAACGTTAGCTAGGCTAGGGGTAGAGTTAGGGGTTAGGGTTAAGAGTTAGCTAAAAGGGTTAAGGTTAGGGGAAGGGTTAGCTAACATGCTAAGTTGTTGCAAAGTAGTGTCACGTTCGTTGAATGACGGGTCAGACCAAGGCGCAGCGTGATAAGCATACATGTTTATTTTAACTATTAAACACCACAACAAAACAAACGAAACGTGAAGTCCAAGGTAGCACACACAACATACCTTACAAGGAACAAGATCCCACAACTAGACAGTGCCAATAGGCTGCTTAAGTATGGTCCCCAATCAGAGACAACGAGCGACAGCTGCCTCTGATTGGGTACCACACCGGCCAACATAGAACTAGATATACTAGATCCTAAACATAGACAAAGCACAACAAGGAATATACACACCCTGACTCAACATATAAGCGTCCCCTGAGTCAGGGCGTGACAGTACCCCCCCCAAAGGTGCGGACTCCGACCGCACAACATAAACATAACAGGGTAGGGGCCGGGTGGACATTCCGCCTCGGAGGCGCATCCGGCTCGGGGCGTGACGACCTCTCACTCTCCGCCTCCCTGTTGCGCCCCTGGTCTGGTCTGGACCTCGGCACGCTGCTTCCCCTCTCCTTCCTCCCACGATACGCCAGGCCCTGTCTGGACCCTGGTGTGGGAGACCCCGAACCTGGAGAGGGGCTGACGTCATGGTCTGGACTGGAGCCGCTGACCGAAACTGGATCAGACAACGGTGGAGTGGACTGCTCTGGCTCCGGAGTGGAGCCGCTGACCGGAGCTGGACTGGACCCCGGTGGAGCAGACTGCTCTGGCTCCGGAGTGGCGTAGCTGACCGGAGCTGGATCAGGCACCGGTGGAGCGGACTGCTCTGGCTCCGGAGTGGAGCAGCTGACCGGTGCGAGGAGCAGGAACAGGCCGGGCCGGACTGGCGACGCGCACCACTGGCTTGGTGCGAGGAGCAGGAACAGGCCGGGCCGGGCTGGCGACGCGCACCACTGACTTGGTGCGAGGAGCAGGAACAGGCCGGGCCGGGCTGGCGACGCGCACCACTGGCTTGGTGCGAGGAGCAGGAACAGGCCGGGCCGGGCTGGCGACGCGCACCACAGGCTTGGTGCGAGGGGCAGGAACGGGCCGGGCCGTACTGGGAACATGCACCACTGGCTTGGTACGGGGAGCAGGAACGGGCCGGACCAGACTGGCGACACGCACCACTTTCTTGGTGTGAGGAGCAGGACTGGGTTCCTTTATTAACCCCCGCTCCTTCTGCTGCCTAACCAGCTCCTCTCACCGTGCCTCTACTCTTTCCCTCTCCCTTTTAGCCTCCTGTAACATGGTGGCCTCCTCTCCTAACCTGCAGATCCGCCCTTTAACGGCCTCCTGCTGCCTCGTCGTCCACACCGTGTGCCCCCACAAAAAAAATTCAGGGGGTTGCCTCTCGGGTCTCCGTTTCACCTCTCCTGCCTGGGCTTCCTCCTTCGCCCAGGGTCCGCTATCGGCTAATCTCACCTCCTTCTCCCTCATCCCTTTCAGGGCCTCCATATGCTTGGCCAGATCCTCTCTTATCTCCTCCCAAGTCCATGATCTCTGCTCCACTACCTGTGTCCAGGGTGTCTGCTGCTCCTGGGCACGCTGCTTGGTCCGTGTTTGGTGGGATCTTCTGTCACGTTCGTTGAATGACGGGTCAGACCAAGACGCAGCGTGATAAGCATACATGTTTATTTTAACTATTAAACACCACGACAAAACAATAAACGAAACGTGAAGTCCAAGGTAGCACACACAACATACCTTACAAGGAACAAGATCCCACAACTAGACAGTGCCAATAGGCTGCTTAAGTATGGTACCCAATCAGAGACAACGAGCGACAGCTGCCTCTGATTGGGAACCACACCGGCCAACATAGAACTAGACATACTAGATCCTAAACATAGACAAAGCACAACAAGGAATATACACACCCTGACTCAACATATGAGTCAGGGCGTGACAAGTAGTTAAAACGTAGTAAGTAGTTGCAAAGTTGCTAATGAGCTAAAATGCTAAAGTTGTCCGTGATGAGACTCAAACACGCAACCTTTGGGTTGCTAGACATTCGTGTTATGCCAACACATCCACCCCGACCAACCACCCTACTTTTCTTTTTGACTTAAGTAACCTTCGGTCTTATGTGACCATACCAAACGTAACATATCATACTAATTTGAGTGTCCCAGATTTATATTTTGCAATGTTACGTCTAGTCTATGAGACCAGGCTGCTCTCTCTCTCTCTCTCACACACACACACACACACACACACAATGCAGTCTGGGAGTTGATTAAGCTTTGGCAGGGTCTCAGCACTCCGACGAGAGGGGAGAGAGAGTACGAGGAGGCCACTGGGTTAATGAAATGGGTTGAGGAGGCCTTTCAACACCACCGACCCAAGTTCAAGATCAAAACAGAGATTTACCTCTAATTGAAATTAGATTGTCTATTGGCGAAACTCCCAGGAGACAGCGAGGGGAATTGGTGAAGCTGGGTGGGGATGTCAGGGTCTGGGGGTGGTGGGTGGAGGGTAGTGAAGCTGATATGAGGTTTATAGTCTGGTGGTGGTGGGTACAGGGTAGAGGGTAGAGGAGCTCATATGGGGTTTACAGTCTGGGGGTGGTGGGTGCAGGGTCAAGGAGCTGATATGGAGTTTACAGTCTGGGGGTGAAGGGTAGAGGTGCTGATATGGAGTTTACAGTCTGGGGGTGGTGGGTGGAGGGTAGAGGAGCTGATATGGAGTTTACAGTCTGGGGGTGGAGGGTAGAGGAGCTGATATGGAGTTTACAGTCTGGGGGTGGTGGGTGGAGGGTGGAGGAGCTGATATGGAGTTTACAGTCTAGGGGTGAAGGGTAGAGGAGCTGATATGGAGTTTACAGTCTGGGGGTGGTGGGTGGAGGGTAGAGGAGCACTTGTTGGCTGCATTTCCTTCACTCTGCGGTCCGACTCATCCCAAACCATCTCAATTTGGTTGAGGTCGGGGGATTGTGGAGGCCAGGTCATCTGATGCAGCACTCCATCACCCTCCTTCTTGGTAAAATAGCCCTTACACAGCCTGAAGGTGTGTTGGGTCATTGTCCTGTTGAAAAACAAATGATAGTCCCACTAAGCCCAAATCAGATGGGATGGCGTATCGCTGTAGAATGCTGTTGTAGCCATGCTGGTTAAGTGTGCCTTGAATTCTAAATAAATCACAGACAGTGTCACCAGCAAAGCACCCTCACACCATAACACCTCCTCCTCCATGCTTTATCTTGGGAAATACACATCCAGAGATCTTCCGCTCACCCACACCGCGTCTCACAAAGACACAGTGGTTGGAACCAAAAATCTCAAATTTGGACTCCAGACCAAAGGACAACTTTCCACCGGTCTAATGTCCATTGCTCGTATTTCTTGGCCCAAGCAAGTCTCTTCTTATTATTGGTGTCCTTTAGTAGTGGTTTCTTTGCAGTAATTCGACCATGAAGGCCTGATTCACACAGTCTCCTCTGAACAGTTGATGTTCAGATGTGTCTGTTACCTGAACTCTGTGAAGCATTTATTTGGGCTGCAATTTCTGATGCTGGTAACTCTAATGAACTTATCCTCTGCAGCAGAGGTAACTCTGGGTCTTCCATTACTGTGGCAGTCCTCATGAGAGCCAGTGTCATCATAGTACTTGATGGTTTCTGCGACTGCACTTGATATGGAGTTTACAGTCTGGGGGTGGAGGGTAGAGGAGCTGATATGGAGTTTACAGGCACTAGAGGAGCTAGCGATTGTTATAAAATGTTAATTGGATACTCCCCAATTCCTCAAAGTCATCTTTGAGGGTGAGGGGGGTGGTGTGACCGTCCCTCAGCGTGTGTGTGTGTGTGTGTGTTTGTGTATATAGGATCTCGCTCCAGGTATACAATCCTAATAATAAGGAAGGAGATTTTAGTCACAGGAGACTGGAATTGTGTGTGGGACTCCGTAAGCTCTTCCTACAGGCTCCTTATCAGACCCCACCACTCAGAGGATCATCCTACTAATTGGAACTGAAGATTTTGCGTGGCTGCTGGCTCCGCCATAAGTCTGACTTCATCTCCCTCCTCCATAAATGTGTAACGTGCCTGCTTCAGCACTTGCCTTTGGATGCAAGTTCATTAAACACTGCTGTCATCTGTCATCTCCACGCTCGCTCTCAGAGTCACTCCTAAGCAGAGAAGGAGAAGAGGCGAAGATGGAATCTGGGGCCTGCATTCAATGATTTTAAAAGCACATCCATTCAACGTCAATCTCAACTTTGCCAACAGAGACAAACTAAATATGACTGTCGGATACACAGAGAGTACAAAACATTAGAAACACCTGCTCTTTCCATGACAGACTGACCAGGTGAATCCAGGTGAAAGCTATGATCGCTTATTGATGTCACCTGTTAAATCCACTTCAATCAGTGTCGATGAAGGGAAGGAGACAGGTTAAATAATGATTTCTAAGCCTTGAGACATGGATTGTGTACACTACCGGTCAAAAGTTTTAGAACACCTACTCATTCAAGGGTTTTTCTTTATTTTTATTATTTTCTACATTGTAGAATAATAGTGAAGACATCAAAACTATGAAATAACACATGGAATCATGTAGTAACCAAAAAAGTGTTAAACAAATCAAAATATATTTTATATTTGAGATTCTTCAAATAGCCACCCTTTGCCTTGATGATAGCTTTGCACACTCTTGGCATTCTCTCAACCAGCTTCACCTGGAATGCTTTTCCAACAGTCTTGAAGGAGTTTCCACATATGCTGAGCACTTGTTGGCTGCATTTCCTTCACTCTGCGGTCCGACTCATCCCAAACCATCTCAATTTGGTTGAGGTCGGGGGATTGTGGAGGCCAGGTCATCTGATGCAGCACTCCATCACCCTCCTTCTTGGTAAAATAGCCCTTACACAGCCTGAAGGTGTGTTGGGTCATTGTCCTGTTGAAAAACAAATGATAGTCCCACTAAGCCCAAATCAGATGGGATGGCGTATCGCTGTAGAATGCTGTTGTAGCCATGCTGGTTAAGTGTGCCTTGAATTCTAAATAAATCACAGACAGTGTCACCAGCAAAGCACCCTCACACCATAACACCTCCTCCTCCATGCTTTATCTTGGGAAATACACATCCAGAGATCTTCCGCTCACCCACACCGCGTCTCACAAAGACACAGTGGTTGGAACCAAAAATCTCAAATTTGGACTCCAGACCAAAGGACAACTTTCCACCGGTCTAATGTCCATTGCTCGTATTTCTTGGCCCAAGCAAGTCTCTTCTTATTATTGGTGTCCTTTAGTAGTGGTTTCTTTGCAGTAATTCGACCATGAAGGCCTGATTCACACAGTCTCCTCTGAACAGTTGATGTTCAGATGTGTCTGTTACCTGAACTCTGTGAAGCATTTATTTGGGCTGCAATTTCTGATGCTGGTAACTCTAATGAACTTATCCTCTGCAGCAGAGGTAACTCTGGGTCTTCCATTACTGTGGCAGTCCTCATGAGAGCCAGTGTCATCATAGTACTTGATGGTTTCTGCGACTGCACTTGAAGAAACTTTGAACTGACCTTCATGTCTTAATGTAAAGATGGACTGTTGTTTCTCTTTGCTTATTTGAGCTGTTCTTGCCATAATATGGACTTGGTCTTTTACCAAATAGGGCTATCTTCTGTATACCCCCCCCCCCCCCACACACACACACAACTTGTCACAACACAACTGATTGGCTCAAATGCATTAAGAAGGAAATAAATTCCACAAATTAACTTTTAAGAAGCCACACCTGTTAATTGAAATGCATTCCAGGTGACTACCTCATGAAGCTGGTTGAGAGAATGCCAATAGTGTGCAAAGCAGTCAAGGCAAAGAGTGGCTATTTGAAGAATCTCAAATATAAAATATATTTTGATTTGTTTAACACTTTGTTGGTTACTACATGATTCTATATGTGTTATTTCATAGTTTTGATGTCTTTACTATTATTCTACAATGTAGAAAATAGTCAAAAATAAAAATAAACCCTTGAATCAGTAGGTGTTCTTAAACTTTTGACCGGTAGTGTATGTGTGCCATTCAGAGGGTGACTGGGAAAGACAAACTATTTAAGTGCCTTTGAATGGGGTATGGTAGTAGGTGCCAGGTGCACCGGTTTGAGTGTGTCAAGAACTGCAATGCTGCTGGGTTTTTCACGCTCAATAGTTTCCCGTGTGTATCAAGAATGGTCCACCATCCAAAGGACATCCAGCCAACCTGACACAACTGTGGGAAGCATTGGAGTCAACATGGGCCAGCATTCCTGTGGAATGCTTTCGACACCTTGTAGTCCATGCCCTGACAAATTGAGGCTGTACCCCCTTCCACCACTCCCTCACCAACGTCCTACCGCATGCATTCTGATAGGTTATCAATCTATCACGCAACAATATGTATTTTTATTTTACCCTTATTTTACCAGGTAAGCTGACTGAGAACACATTCTCATTTACAGCAACAACCTGGGGAATAGTTACAGGGTGAGAGGAGGGGGGATGAATGAGTCATTTGGAAGCTGGGGATGATTAGGTGGCCATGATGGTATGAGGGACAGATTGGGAATTTAGCCAGGACACCGGGGTTAACACCCCTACTCTTACAATAACTGCCATGGGATCTTTAGTGAGCATAGAGTCAGGACACCCGTTTAACGTCCCTTACAAAAGACGGCACCCTACACAGGGCATTGGGATATTTTTGTAGACCAGAGGAAAGAGTTCCCCTACTGGCTCTCCAACAGCACTTCCAGCAGCATCTGGTCTCCCATCCAGGGACCTACCAGGACCAACCCTGCTTAGCTTCAGCAGCAAGACAGCAGTGGGATGCAGGGTGGTATGCTGCTGGCCAAATATATGAAATATATACATTTACATTTTAGTCATTTAGCAGACGCTTTTATCCAGAGCCACTTATATTTTCATAGTTCATAATATATCAAATATAATATATCAAACATATCAAATATAATATATCAAATATTTCAGAATGCAGATTCCTCATCATACTGAGAAGGGACTTATGGGACGTGTCTACAATCCCTGTGCCTCAGATTAATACATTAGCATGAGTCAGCTCTTTAATTGCTGCTGAACAGGCCCATTAGGGCACCTCAGGCCATTCTTCACGGGTTGCCAGCCAACGAGCCACACCCAAACAGCTGTAGTTTCCAGCTACCTTCACAGCTTCCCTCTTCATTTAAGCCCTTGGTATTCAGTGCCATTATCTGGGCCAAGGTTGCATCCAGTAGGCCAGCCGCTCTTCCCCAAAGCAAGTTTATGTAGGCCTAAATGAATTTTAAAAAACACGTCCTTATGCGTGGCGGCTGCTCTATGGGATTGGGACGCTATGGCAGGGTTTCCCAAAATCGATCCTGGGGCCCCTCCTGAGTGCACGTTTTGTTTTTTTGCCGTAGCACTACACAGCTGATTAAAATAACCAACTCATCATCAAACTTTGATAATTTAAATAAGCTGTATAGTGCTAGCACAAAAAAACAAAACGTGCACCCAGGTGGGGCCCCAGGACCGAGTTTGGGAAACCCTGCTCTATGGGACAGGGATTCTGTGGGACGGGGACTCTGTGGGACGGGGACTCTGTGGGACGGGGACTCTGTGGGACGGGGGGGGGGGGGGGACTCTGTGGAATGAGGGCTTGGGGACAGAAAATAGGGCTATAACTCGGTATCAACAAGCCACACCAGTAGGATGGGGTTGTTGCTCTAGAGGATGACAGTAACAAGCCACACTAGTAGGATGGGGTTGTTGCTCTAGAGGATGACAGTAACAAGCCACACTAGTAGGATGGGGTTGTTGCTCTAGAGGATGACAGTAACAAGCCACACCAGTAGGATGGGGTTGTTGCTCTAGAGGATGACAGTAATAAGCCACACCAGTAGGATGGGGTTGTTGCTCTAGAGGATGACAGTAATAAGCCACACCTGTTACGGTCCGGCACTGTTGTTCCTGTCCCCGCTTGTTTTCCTTTTCCCTTTTTCCCTGTGTGTGTTGTCTGTGTCTGTCTCCTCCCGCTGTGCAGCCCAGTCAGAGGATCTAGGTCAGGGGGCGTGGCCATTCTCTCTCCTGCTCAGTTACATCCAGCTGCAGCTCATTGTCACCAATCAACCAGCAGTTATCTACCCGGGCTGGCCACCTCTCCAGCGCCAGTTCGTTCCTACACCACCTGTGGTAACTTGGCTCCGTACAGCAATCTCAGTTTTGTTGTTACCCTCTCAGCATTATAGTTGTCTCTGCCACGTTTGTAACCTGTCTCTCCTTCGACCAGATCCCGTCTGTTCCTGCTGCCTGCCTGCCTGCCACTCCCACGCCGCAACCCGCTCATCTGTTGTCTGATATCCTCGTCATCCAGCTCTCAGTGCTACTGGCTCTCCACCCCACTCAGCTCCTACCCCGGTCTGAAGCTGCTCCACCCTGAACTGTTTCTCTCTGCCAAAACACGCTGAATAAACTACATCTTAATTCACCCTCTTTGTCCGTGTGTCCGTCTCTGCGCCTGAGTCCCCACCAAGCCTAACAGAACGAACTGGCCAAACATGGACTCAGCAGAGATGCCACATGAAACAACGGGTGATGGCGTACAACGCGCCCTCCATTCACAGGGAATGTTATTGGGACAACACGACCAACTCATCCGGTCTCTATTGGATAACAACCAGCGGTTGTTGGATCAAGTATCTCAGCTCACCTCTCAGGTAGCTAACCTGGTAACACTCACTACTCTTCCTCCCTCTGCTTCTCCTCTGCCTGTTCCTCCTACAGTTGCTCCAGGCTCGGATTCCGCTCCTGCCCTTCGGGAACCCCCTACAACCTCACCCGAACCGTTCACCGGGGACCTGAACAAATGCCGTGGTTTCCTGCTTCAGTGCCGCTTGGTGTTCCAACAGAAGCCCCTGTCTTTCTCCACGGAATCCTCAAAGGTACATTACGCTCTGGGGTTACTGAGGGGCAAAGCTTTGATTTGGGCAGAAGCGGCTTGTTCTACTCAGCAGATTGCCAGCCTGTCGTTTGACGATTTTTCCTCTCAATTGAAAATTGTGTTTGATCACCCGGACCATGCCGGGACCGCCACAAAGAGACTGTTGAAGCTACGACAGGGCACGGGTAGCGTGGCTGAATACGCCATTGATTTTTGGACCTTGGCAGCCGATTCCAAGTGGAATGACGAAGCTCTTCAGGGAGCGTTTGTTAACGGTTTGAGTGACACGATTAAGGATGAACTAGCTGTTCGTGATGAGCCTGCTAACCTTCATGTTCTCGTTTCCCTTGCTACACGAATAGACAACAGGCTACGGGAGAGGAGACAGGAGAGGGGCGGTCGGGTCCACACCGCAGGCGGGGCCCCCTCGCTTTCTGCAACCCGAGCAACACCACCACTCGGACACCGCCCACACACCTCAGCGGATCCCTCCACGGAACTAGACGAGCCCATGCAGCTGGGCCGTGCTCGTCTGTCCCCTGCCGAAAAGGAACGGCGCATGCGGGCTGGTGAGTGCATGTACTGTGGGGACCGCACTCATTTCCTGGTTAACTGTCCGGTTCGCCCAAAAGACAAAGCTCGCAGGTAAAAGTGGGCGTACTTGCGAGTGCTACACCTGACTCAATGCCCACAGCACCCCGTCTAGTTATCCCAGCTACAGTCCAGTTCAGGAATCTGTCTCTCCCATTAGCTGCTCTCATTGACTCTGGTGCTGAGGATAGTTTCCTTGACGTTAATCTGGTCACTCAGGCTGAGATCCCTGTTAAGCCCCTGCCTAAGCCTATAGCAGTAACCGCTATAGACGGCCATCAGTTTGCCAACATCACCCACCAAACTGTCCCCGTTTCTCTCATGCTGTCCGGCAATCACAAGGAAACCATCCAGTTTAAAGTAGTCTCCTCCTCGGCCTCCCCTCTTATCCTCGGTTTCCCTTGGCTTAGCCTTCACAACCCCCATATTGACTGGCAAAACCACAAAATACACAGTTGGAGCACTCACTGCCATTCTGCTTGCCTTGGGTCGGCTATTCCGCCCTCTGTAGGTTCCCCTGCTTCCCCTGTCAAGACCCCAGACCTCTCGTCAGTCCCTGAAGAGTACCTGGACCTGGCCGAGGTATTCAGTAAGTCCAAAGCACTTTCACTACCACCTCATAGGCCATACGATTGCGCTATTGAGTTACTGCCTGGAGCCCCTTTGCCGTCCAGTCGGCTTTTCAATCTGTCCCGTACTGAGAGAGAAGCTATGGAAACCTACATAGGCGACTCCCTAGCCTCTGGCATCATTCGTCCCTCATCTTCCGCTGTTGGTGCTGGGTTCTTTTTTGTAGAGAAGAAGGACAAAACATTACGCCCCTGCATTGACTACAGAGGACTAAATAACATCACAGTCAGAAATACGTACCCCCTGCCTCTCATCAACTCAGCATTTGAACCCCTTCATGGGGCCACCGTGTTTACCAAACTCGACCTGCGTAACGCTTACCACCTCGTTAGGATCAGGCAGGGAGACGAATGGAAAACTGGGTTCAATACCCCTCTCGGACACTTTGAATACCTAGTCATGCCATTCGGTCTCACTAACGCCCCAGCAGTGTTTCAGGCCATGGTTAACGATGTGTTGAGGGATTTTCTACACCGTTTTGTGTTTGTCTATTTGGATGATATTCTAATATTCTCTAAGTCACAGGATGAACACGTCTCCCACGTCCGTCTGGTTCTCCAACGCCTCATGGAAAATAAACTGTATGTGAAAGCAGAAAAATGTGAGTTCCACCGGCAGTCCGTCCCCTTTTTGGGTTTTATTATCGAGCGGGGACAAGTGTCACCAGACCCTGACAAGATCAGAGCGGTTGCGGAGTGGCCCACACCCACGTCTCGGAAGCAGCTACAACGCTTCCTGGGCTTCGCCAACTTCTACCGCCGCTTCCTCAGGGGTTTCAGCCGAGTGGTTGCCCCCCTGACCAAGCTCACCTCCCCAAAGGTGCCATTCCTGTGGACGCCTGAGGCCGAGTCAGCCGTGAGTACATTGAAGGAACTGTTCTCCACCTCACCTGTTCTTATTCATCCAGACACTAGTTTGCAGTTTATTGTGGAAGTGGATCCAGTAGGATGGGGTTGTTGCTCTAGAGGATGACAGTAATAAGCCACACCAGTAGGATGGGGTTGTTGCTCTAGAGGATGACAGTAATAAGCCACACCAGTAGGATGGGGTTGTTGCTCTAGAGGATGACAGTAATAAGCCACACCAGTAGGATGGGGTCGGTAGGATGGGGTTGTTGCTCTAGAGCAGGGGTGTCAAACTCATTTTAGCTCAGGGGCCACATGGAGGAAAATCTATTCCCAAGTGGGCCGGACCGGAAAAATCATGGTATATATAACTTAAAAACAACAACTTCAGATTGTTTTCTTTGTTTTAATACGATCAACATACAACATAAAGCTGGAGCCTGAGGACAGTGTGTCCAAAATAGTACAAGCACAACATCACTATTAATCATAAAACACGTCAAGTTTATTTGAAAATTCTAAAGAAAAAGAACACACAAACACACAATGCCTCAGTGATTAACAGAACTGTTTCACAGATCACAGAACTATATCAGGGTGTCATTTCTCAGGCAGAAATGTAGATAAAAATAATGAAATCCTGTTCCCCAAACAAGTGCAAGAACCACAGAGTCAAGAATAGGTTAAATATACAAATAAAATAAAATCTATTAAAAACAATAGCACATCAACATAAAAACATATAAACATAAATCTGAAAGCGTTGCTCAAACTCCCGTAACAGTCCAGTTATTTTATCTTTGAACCGCTTCATGTCTGCCACATGTTGGGTCGCGCACACATTTTTCAGACAGGGGAAGTGAGCTGCATCACCACCGGCAAGTTGCGTCTCCCACAATGACAGCTTCAACTTGAAAGAACGTATGCTGTCATAATACTGCGTGACAACTTTGTTGCGCCCTTGCAGCTGTTTGTTCAAGTTATTCAGGTGCTCTGTAACATCCACCATAAATGCAAGGTCCGGCATCCATTCTGCGGAATGAAATTCTAACACTGGTTTGCCCTTTTCTTCCATGAACTGTTCAATTTCTTCTCGTAAATCAAAGAAACGCCTCAGCACAGCACCTCGGCTTAACCATCTTACCTCAGTGTGGTATGGCAGGCCATAGATGTGGTCTTTCTCTCTGAGAAGGCTGTCAAACTGACGGTGATTCAGGCTTCTGGATCGGATGAAATTAACAGTTTGGATGACCACCTTCATGACGTTATCCATCTTTAATGACTTGCAACACAAAGCCTCCTGGTGCAAAATACAGTGAAAAGTCAAAAAATCACGTCCTCCATTTGCAGATTGCACTTTCTCTCTGAACTTTGTCACAACGCCTGCTTTTTTCCCGATCATTGAGGGCGCACCATCTGTAGCCAGGCTGACAGCGCGGGACCAGTCCACTCCGACCCTGTCCAGCGCGCCGACGAGTGCGGTAAAAATATCAGCTGCTGTCGTTGTATCTGTCATCGGCACCAACTCCACGAACTCCTCGGTGACGGTCAATGTGTCATCAACTCCGCGGATGAAAAAATGGCCAGTTGTGCAACATCTGTAATGTCCGTGCTTTCATCAATTGCAACCGAAAACGCAATAAATGACTTTACTTTTTGCTTCAACTGGCTGTCCAAATCCACTGAAAGATCGGAAATCCTGTCTGCAACTGTGTTTCTTGTCAGGCTGATATTTGCAAAAGCCTGCCGCTTTTCAGGGCACACAATCTCCGCTGCCTTTATCATGCATGTTTTTACAAATTCACCCTCACTAAATGGTTTTGAAGCCACTGCGATTTCATTAGCAATGAGGTAGCTAGCTTTCACTGCAGCGTCACTGATGTCTCGGCTGTGAGTAAACACAGACTGCTGTTTCTTCAGACCCGCCAACAGTTCATTCACCTTCTCTCATCTCCGCTGTCCTTGAAAGTTGTCATATTTGTCGGCATGAAGACTCACATAGTGGTGACGAAGGTTATATTCTTTCAGCACTGCAACATGCTCTGAACACACCAAACATACAGCTTTCCCATTCAATTCCGTGATTAAATAGGATGACCATTTTTCTTGGAACACTCTGCACTCTGCGTCCACTTTTCTCTTTTTTGACAGAGACATATTGGGGCAATGAGGGTGCCAAAGCACATAATGTTAAAAGTAGAAGCCGTAATAAATATCGCGGGCAAAACAAAGTAGCTCATTGGCTGCACGTGCTTGACCTACTTGCTCTGCCCCGGTTAAACAGTTTGCTTGCTTAACACAATTGCTATTGCGCCATCCAGTGGACGCAATTGGAACAGCAGTTTATTTTATTGAAAAATTGCAGCGCATTTTTATACTTAAAAAATCATCTCGCGGGCCGGATTAAACCCGTTTGCGGGCCTGATCCGGCCCGCGGGCCGTACGTTTGACACCCCTGCTCTAGAGGATGACAGTAATAAGCCACACCAGTAGGATGGGGTTGTTGCTCTAGAGGATGACAGTAACAAGGCAGGCTTCTGGTTGGTATCTTTGATAGGGTATCTATAACAATGTACAACAATGTATACATATTATTATCAGCCATAAAATGTAAGACCCTTGATATTACATTTTAGAAATGATTCTTCTGTACTCAAGAATGCAACCTTTTTTAGAGAATGAGTTTGAATCATTAAAGGACACGACACCTTGTTTTGAGAAGGATTTTGAATCATTAAAGGACACGACACCTTGTTTTGAGAAGGATTTTGAATAATTGAAGGTAATAACAGAATTGATGGATAAGGACCTTTTTTCCAGAATGTGCCTTTACCCTAGTCTCCCATCCTCTTCATTCAGCCCGGTGTTGGCCACAGTCACAACCAACTGTAAGAAAGAGTGCATTATTTGTCATGACAACCTAATTCACTAGCATCTGAGAGTAAACTTCACAAGCCATCAGTGTCAGTGTCAGGGTGCTAATGTATGGATTTCACATGACTGGGAGTACAGATATGTATCTGTTGGTCACAGATACCTTTTTTAAAATGGGCCTCACAATGAGCCTCAGGATCTCGTCACTGTATTTTTGTGCATTCAAATTGCCATCGATAAAATGCAATTGCGTTCGTTGTCCGTAGCTTATGCCTGCCCATACCATAACTCCACCGCCACCATTCGGCACTCTGTTCACAACGTTGACATCCGCAAACCGCTCGTCCACACGACGCCATACACATGGTCTGCGGTTGTGAGGCTGGTTGGATGTACTGCCAAAATCTCTAAAACAACGTTGGAGGCGGCTTACGGTAGAGACATTTTATTTTAATTATCTGGCAACAGCTCTGGTGGACATTCCTGCAGTCAGCATGCCAATTGCACGCTCCCTCAAAACTTGAAACATCTGTGGCATTGTGTTGTGTGACAAAAATGCACATTTTAGAGTGGCCTTTTATTGTCCCCAGCACAAGATGCACCTGTGTAATGATCATGCTGTTTAATCCATTTTTGATATGACACACTTGTCAGACGGATGGATTATCTTGGCAAAGGAGAAACGCTCACTAACTGGGGATGTAAACAAATTTGTGCTGAACATTTTATAGAAATAAGCTTATTGTGTGTATGGAACATTTCTGGGATCTTTTTATTTCAGCTCATGAAACATGGGACCCAGCACTTTACATGTTGCGTTTATATTGTTGCTCAGTGTAGGAACTTGTTTGGTTACCATGGCAACTACTGTAGCTATCAGTGTAGTTTGTTTTCTTCTTCTCTTCTCTCACTACAGTACTCTCATCTGGCCAACAGCACAGAGAGCTGTTTGTTTGTATCAAGACATCTTGTTCAAAATCTAAATCTAATCCTAGGTATGGCTGAAATCGAAAGTCAAAAGTACTAAAGCACCAAATCATGTCACCTCTCAATTCAACATGCTCCCCAAACCCAGGTTGTGTTGCCTTTTGCATAGTTCAGGTGCTCGCTCTCTTTTGAGTCCCTGTTTCCTAGGACAACAATGGTTGCGCACCTTCATAGTAAAAAGAGGAAGGAATATTCATATCAATCTGTAGAACACAGTAATTATATCACAAAGGCAGGACCAGGCTAATGCATGGGAACGTTGGATGGCTTCCTTCCAGGTGGTACTCAAAGCACCATTAATCAAGTTACTTTTCCCCCTATATGACAACGGGACTAATTGATGCTGAAAAGAGAGACTGTCACAGCTTTCTATCATCGCCATAAAACACATCTGCGAAGTGCAAATCTACTTCACTTGATGAGATATCTTCACCACTCGTTGATCTCACTGAAACAGTGGTTACCTCCTGAGATGATGCACGTGCACACAAGGACAGGACAAATCATGTGACAAAGAGAGAGAGAGATTGCCCTCCCATTGGTCCCAATCTCAAGGTTCTATAGACAAGAGAGGAGCAACGGGGAGTGAGATTGAACACAGCAGTGAACTATGGAAGGTAAAGGGAGCGAAAGTAAAAATGAAAAGATTGTCTGATGGGCTGGGGTGGGGGTGGAAGGGTGATGGGGATTGCGTCCTTCAGGGTTCATTGCTCCTCCAGTCTGAATATTAGCCCAGCAGCCACAATCAGCAACGCCAATCAAAGACATACTGACAAGTGGCAACAAAAAAAAAATGAGAGTAACCCCCTCATAAAGTGTCCTTCATCAGACGGATTCCTTCGCCCGGGTCAGTGGAAAGAGTACTAAAGCGAGGTAGTCAACTCTCCAGCGCCTCTCTGACAGGAAACATGTTAGGAGGAATTACAGCAGCCAGTGAGATAGCCAGCCATCAGTGACAGCAGGCAGCGAGGTAGACGGTAGGAACGGAATGATCTCAGCTAGACTGAAAGAATCCTACTCAAGTAGACTACCTTTACTTCAGAGAAAGACAATGGCAACAGGTACATAGTCGCTGGAAGTAGGGGTGCTAAAAAATCTACAAAATAAAGTTGTTGCCCTGTCCCTTTCTCTGCGATTGTCATTCTAATGGAATCCAGAAAGAACAAAACCCTGTCCTCAAACATTTACTTCAAAAGGTGCAAAGTTATGGGCAAAGGCACAAAACATCCACATCAAATGAAATATTTTTGTTGATCAAATAAAATGGAAAACAACCACTTTTTGTGCAGTATTAATTTACCATCTTTACAAAGTACTTAATGTAAATGTACATTACTGTATTGTACATAGGCTGGTTATCTAGGTTTGTACATGTAGACTTTCCATCACCATGAAGAAAAACTATGCACAATACAGTAATTGAGTACATTGAGACATCAAGTGGTTTGTGATAATGTGATGATGTGGTTCAGTTGGTAGAGCATGGCACTTGAAATGCTAGGGCTGTGGCTTCATTTCCCAGGGGGGACCAGTATGAAAATGTATGCACTCACTACTGTAAGTTACTCTGGATAAGAGCAACTACTAAAATGGAAAAGGAATGAATAGACCATTTCAGTTTTCACATAGAAATAAGTTGCATTTGCAAAGTATTTAAAGAAACTGGAAAAAATATCAAGCAAGTATTTTTATATTCCACAAGTATTATCAGATGAACTGTTTTGTACAGATAATTATCAGACTCAAGTTACAAATGCTTGTAAACACTCAAATACATTTAGTTAAAAGTTTGTCACAAAAGTAGTGCACTGGGCCTTTACTAGTCCTGTATTAGCAGACCCATATAGACATATTCAGCGAAAATAATAATATATATATATGCATCCACCTCCCCCCTCCGCAGAAAAAATCGCAGCACAACCACCCCCAAACTATAAAAGGCTGGCTACCGTTGGATTAATTTCCTATAGCCTATGCTAGGGATGGGCACCATTATTCGAATATCCAAACGGGACGTTACTATTAGATTACTTGGGAGACTATTCGTTTAAAAAAAACGTGTAGCAAGTGAAGTGGGAGATTTCAAATCAATTAATTAATTGAATTAAAATTGAATTAAAAGTTAGCTAGCTGAGAAGGAGTAGGCCGTTGTTTCATATGAATGGAGTTGTTGGCCTCCTGTAGCTCAGTTGGTAGGTTGGTAGGTTGTGGGTTCGATTCCCACGGGGGGCCAGTATGGAAAATGTATGCACTCACTAACTGTAAGTCGCTCTGGATAAGAGCGTCTGCTAAATGACTAAAATGTAATGTAATGTTGTAGACATGTACACTACGGAGAGCGCAGCAAAATAGCCTTGCTACTTTAGCTAGCTAGCTTCTTTAAAACGATTTGATACAGTCATTAACATATGGTTTGATAGATAACCTATGGCAGTAACAAGTTTGTCTAACTAGCGCGACTCGGTTTCGCACACAGACGGTCACACACACCAGCCCCTGCTCCTCCCCCACCCTTCTGCTGAAACAAGCAGAGCGCAGTGCACCGGCTCTCTCGAGTGGCGCGAGCAAGTCTCCATCGAAGTGGGGGGGCCAAAAATGTTTTTCTTTAAAACACATTAATTTCGACTATCCGGACTATAAAAAATATTATGATATTATTCGATTTGTGAAATCATTTCAAATGCCCATCCCTACTATATGCCATCTCCTGTCATTGCTTGAGCAAGTGACCTCTGCTCCAAAAAAGTACCTCATTCTAAATACTCAAGTAAAAGTATTTTTGCAATATTCAGAAAAAAACGAAACATTACCAGCACATAACCAGGGGCCCAGATTCAATTCCTGGTCGAGCTACCTGACAGATTTTTCTACATTGATGTCAGCAGTGTCATGGCGCATTGGCACTCAAAGGAGGCCATCAAAGGCGTGTCCCATCGGTATGGGCTCAAGGGTCTTGTGAGAGTGAAGCACAGGCATGTGCTTTCAGAAGGGAGAGGTAGTGTAGTAACCACAACACGTATCGCGACCTTGTCAAGAGCGTCAAGCCTCGGTGTAATAGATAAGGTGATGAACAGACACCTGCAGAGACCCAGATCCAAGTCGAGCTACCCGCCGACTTTGCTAGAATAGTCTGTAATGACATCAGTTTAATAGTAGGCTATTGATCATCATATGTATGCTAGGCCTATGATAATTCCCTAGCGGAAATATACAGTTTGCAATTCGAACATGTCCATGGAATTTTAAATGACTTGATAACCTGTATCCAATATTTGAATTTGAGATACATTAGTGATGTTCTTTGCCATAGACATACCGTGCCAGCAAGGGGTTTAATCCAGTACTGGAGTTTTCTACTGTAGTCCTGGAAAGAGGAGACAGATGCCTGGTTTTAATGTATATGAGCAGATGCAGGAGCATTTCACTTGTTACTCATGGTGATAATTCCGCCTGCCTTTTGTATTTGCCTGTAATTGAATTAAGATAAAGCAGCATTTATAATTCCATCCACAAATTCTGGTGTTGGGATATAATTGTGAGAGCGAATAACATCACGAGAGCTTATTTATTTGAAGCCCATAAAATCATGAAGTGATTAAGAAATGCGCATTGACAATTAGGATAGGAGTGTGTCATTCTCCTATCGTTCTCTTCCCCGATATTTCCTGTTCCAAACTAAGCCCCCTTAACTCATCCAGGCTCGCCCCCTGCAGAGAACGAATCAATGCAAACGCTGGAGCGGGTGACACCGGTTCATGCATTATTTAATCCGTTCGAGGCGTTATGATAGCGAGCATCACGATGCCAACTAATAAGACGTCACCCATGCATGTTGCGTTTTTTTCTCAGGGAATAGTCCGAGCTCAAATGAATCGTCTTTATTTCAAGAAGCCATCCAGGAAATGCCATTTGGGGTGCATTTTGTGGATGAGAGATCGATACATGTTTTAATTACCCTAGCTACATGTTACATTTGGTTAAAATGCATGCAATAACATAAATACTTCAGTTCACGAGGAGTTTCTCCTGAGATGACGTATTTGAAATGTATTTCTCACCTGTGCCAATAGTGGCATCGTGAGTGACTGATGTGAAGCGCGGACTGGAGATGCAATTTGGAAAACACAATGAGAGGGCATCAATCTGAGGCAACAGCGATCAAGAGATATGGAATGACGATATATCTGTACCCTATAATCGAGTCACTCTTTGAATAGCCTAAAGATCAGGAGATTCGGCACAATAAAATCTCTTTCCGATGCAATCACGCAGAACTGGACCGCAAGAACATCCGCCTACATGTGCTCAACGTGACACCTAACAAAATTGCATGTTTAGGCTATTTCCAAGTAGGTATTTAGGCTAGATAATTTCAGCAGATTGCAGTAGACTCAGCTATACGTAAACTCCGTTATCCACTAATAATGCATGAGAATTTAGCCAGCAACATGTCAATGAATGAAAACGACAGCAGATTGAACGCAAACTACCTTACCTGCTAACAGCTTGGCAGTAGCGGTTTCACGGCGTCTTCAAAATACAAACGGGAACCCCTGTATAGAAAAGTGTGTTATCTCCGGATAGATGCTGCTCCTAGAAAGCAGGGGTATGTCGAGCTGTCACTCCTGGGAGCCCAAGTGAACGCTCCCTACACGCTGATGCATCAGTGCCAAGCCGTGCCCGAGAGCGCAAGACGACTGTCCTTAACCTGCAGCTGCCGGGCGGTGCACCATGTGGCGCTGTTACACACTAAACCTACACCTATGCTCCAGCCTGGTCTCATATGGCTCGTTTGAGTATTAAGGCGAAAGCAACCGACTGTGGACGAAAGTCGATCTGAGAAGTGAGTTGAATGGAGGTGCATCTGTGACAGCCGAATGTCGGAAACTGATGTGGTTTTCCAAAAGCAAGGCAGTGCAACATGGCAGTGTTGCAATTGTTAATAAAATAAACGTTTTGTAATGTCGAAATAAAGGTCTCCAAATATGTGTGTACATTGTACTATCAATTGGTGAGAGGCCCTCAAATATCACATTTTAATTGTACATATCTACTGTGTACATGAAGTTGGTTCCTGTTTCAGTCACGTCTTCGGTCACGTGTGGGTCAAACAAAAACAACCTAATGATTGTTTGACTATAGAGCCTCCCACATTGCAGGTGATGGCTGTAGGTTGAAGTTGAAGAGCAACTGCAGAAATATGCAGTCGAATGCAGTCAAAACAACATTACTGTTGATCGCATGGTTTTTGTGAAGTTCATGCAGTCCTCATGTAGGCCTTCATTGTAAATAAGAATGTGTTCTTAACTGACTTGCCTAGTTAAATAAAGGTTAAAAAATAGGACACACTTTGGAAGGCAAAGTGATCCGCTAGAATGCGGCCATAGTCTAGAAATAACACAGTAAAAGACACTAAAACTAAACTGAACAAAAATATGAACGCAACATGTAAAGTGTTGGTCTCATGTTTCATGAGCTGAAATAAAAGATCCCAGAAATGTTCCGTATGCACAAAAAGCTAATTTCTCTCAAATGTGCACAAATTTGTTTACAACCCTGTTAGTGAGCATTTTTCATTTGTCAAGATAATCCATCCACCTAACAGGTGTGGCATATCAAGAAGCTAATTAAACAGCATGATCAATACACAAGTGCACCTTGTGCTGGGGACAATAAAAAGCCACTCTAAAATGAGCAGTTTTGTCACACAACACAATACCACACATCTCAAGTTTTGAGGGAGCATGCAATTGGCATGCTGACTGTAGAAATATCCACCAGAGCTGTTGCCAGAAAATTTAATGTTCATTTCTCTACCATAAGCCCCCTCTAACGTCATTTTAGAGAATTTGGCAGTACGTCCAACTGGCCTCACAACCACAGACCACGTGTAACCACGCCAGCCCAGGACCTCCACATCAGGCTTATTCACCTGCGGGATGGTCTGATGAGGGGAGAGGGGATGTTGAGGAGTATTTCTGTCTGTAATAAAGAATGCGGGTGTCTCATTCTGATTGTCTGGGCCTGGCTCCCCAGTAGGTGGACCTGGCTCCGAAGTGGGTGGGCCTATGCCCTCCCAGGCCCACCCATGGCTGTGCCCCTGCCCAGTCATGTGAAATCCATAGATTAGCAGTGCTAGCTGTGCCACTAGAGATCCTGGTTCGAATCCAGGCTCTGTCGTAGCCGGCCGCGACCGGGAGACCCATGGGGCGGCGCACAATTGGCCCAGCGTTGTCCAGGGTAGGGGAGGGAATGGCCGGCAGGGATGTAGCTCAGTTGGTAGAGCATGGCATTTGCAACGCCAGGGTTGTGGGTTCGATTCCAGTATAAAAAATAAAAATGTATGCACTCACCAGCTGTAAGTCGCTTTGGATAAGAGCGTCTGCTAAATGACGTAAATGTAAATTAGGGCCTAATTTATTTATTTCAATTGACTGATTTCCTTCTATGAACTGTAACTCAGTCAAATCTTTGAAATTGTTGCGTTTATATTTTTGTTCAGTATATAATATGTAGAACAGCCCTTTCTGTCATGTGGAATAGGAAATCATATCAGCTCTATAGAACACATTTCTATCATTTGAAACATTCAGGACATCACACCTTCCTCCACTCAGCTTAGCAGAGGTGCGGTGAATCAACAGTGATAGCTATGATACAATCAAACTCAGTGTGCAGATTGATACTGTCTGCTGGACTTCACAGAGAAACAGAAATCAAACATCATACTTTGGCCGGCACTCACTCAGCCCTTCTATGTAAATTTTATTTCCTTCGTTTGCGGAACCCAATTTATTGGACAAAAGATCTCAAGGTCAGGGCTGAAGTTAGCCGGAATTGTATCTGAACCTTTCAGGTCAAAACACACAACTCCCATTATGTTTGCACTGCGGTGACGAGCGCAGGATGTAGCTCGAAAATGTACCTCAATCCTGGGATGGAAGATATTGCTGTTCTCCTAATTATCCCATTATCTGAAAAATACAATTTGAGAAGATTGAAATACTGCTCGTTTCGAATTTAACTGCCTTTTTCCTCCTCATGCTAGTCTAGCTAATGCTAAAGCAACCCATTCGATTCCATGCAAATGTGACGCCTAGTGTTGGAGTGAGCTACGGAAAGTGTTGCTGAAGTTATACTCCAGTGTCCGTTTACTTCAATGTGCTTAATTCATCTTATATGGATTTCAATCAAAACCTGCTTCCGACAAGGAGGAACCTTATATTTTTGTTCTTAGATGAGATTCATAGATCCTTTATACTTTTAAGAACAACCACTGAAAACATATGATGATGATCACTTTTGCAAGAAAATATAGAGGCAGTCTCTTATAAATCATACCACCAGGAGGCACTGTGGTAAGAAATATGAGCTCAACAAGCTGTAGAGACAACAGCCCTATTCAGTATTGTTCATCATGGTCTTTGCTTTTCTCAGAACAACTGTATGTGTCAAAGCAACAGCCTCCCATCAGTTTAACATCTATCCTACACTCTTGGATGAAAAGACAAGTGTCTCAGAGCAGATCTTCAGGGTCATCCCAGCCAGCAAAATTTGGCATGTGATGTCACAATGTCATCATTTTCTGGCATCATTTTTAAAAAATCATGATGTCATATTTGATCAGATTACAACCAGTTAAATATGTATTTTGGGGGTTGCCTAAAATGTCCTTTTAGAACCAGTAAACTCCATTCAATTTAAGTGCCTCCTTGTTCTCATGTATTACTATGTGGATTACAATGTATTATAGTCAGCATATAATGACACTATAATATAGTGTAATCCACGTAGTAATCCATGAGAACAAGGAAGCACTTAAATTGAATGGGGTTTATTATAGAATTAAATGAATATAAATCCTACTGCATTTAGCCAGTGCTGACAGTGCTTTCTTTACACCACCAATATATTTCTGTGGGTGTTGATTTTTAGGATGCAACTTGCTAAAGTAGCACTGTGCCGCTGTATTATTCATTTGTGTGTGTAGCGTTGCTGGGTATCCATGGCAACCGGTCTCACCTATACAGAGAGGTGCAGTTGAGATTAGGGCAGATTTTCAAGATTTCCTTCACATATAATTGCACAGAGAGCGCTTCCATAGAACTGAACAGAGAGCTCCCAAAGTCCTACAAAAAATTTTTTGTGTGGCCAAGTTCCCTGTTTCTCTATACCTACAAAGATTTTTGGTGTGCCAAGTTCCCTGTTTCTCTACACTCTAACCACTGTTTGAAAACTAGTCTTCTCTCTCCTGCTCCTCTCCCACAGTGCTGATCTGGGCTTGACTTCTCTGGTCTGTCAGCAGTGCATCCTGTGCCACCACTAGCCTCTACAGCCCATGGAGACAAATCTACAGCCTATGGAGACAAAATGTGCTACCCTAATTAGAATTGATCTATACAAACACACTGTCCCCATTGCACTGTGCTCCAAATCCCATTGTCATGACAAATAAAAAAGTGGTCAGATGACGCAGATGCTAAGCTACAGGACTGTTTTGCTAGCACAGACTGGAACATGTTCCGGGATTCTTCAGACAGCATTGAGGAGTACACCACATCAGTCACTGGCTTCATCAATAAGTGCATCAATGATGTCGTCCCCACAGTGACCGTACGTACATACCCCAACCAGAAGCCATGGATTACAGGAAACATCCGCACTGAGCTAAAGGGTAGAGCTGCCGCTTTCAAGGAACGGGACTCTAACCCGGACGCTTATAAGAAATCCCGCTATGACCTCCGACGAACCATCAAACAGGCAAAGAGTCAATACAGGACTAAGATTGAATCGTACTACACTGGCTCTGACGCTCGTCGGATGTGGCAGGGCTTGAAAACTATTACAGACTACAAAGGGAAGCACAGCCGCGAGCTGCCCAGTGACACAAGCCTACCAGACGAGCTAAACCACTTCTATGCTCGCTTCGAGGCAAGCAACACTGAAGCATGCATGAGAGCACCAGCTGTTCCGGATGACTATGTGATCACGCTCTCCGTAGCCGATGTGAGTAAGACTTTTAAGCAGGTCAACATTCACAAGGCCGCAGGGCCAGACGGATTACCAGGACGTGTACTCCGAGCATGTGCTGACCAACTGGCAAGTGTCTTCACTGACATTTTCAACATGTCCCTGACTGAGTCTGTAATACCAACATGTTTCAAGCAGACCACCATAGTCCCCGTGCCCAAGGACTCTAAGATAACCTGCCTAAATGACTACCGACCTGTAGCACTGACGTCTGTAGCCATGAAGTGCTTTGAAAGGCTGGTCATGGCTCACATCAACAGCATTATCCCAGAAACCCTAGACCCACTCCAATTTGCATACCGCCCCAACATATCCACAGATGATGCAATCTCTATTGCACTCCACACTGCCCTTTCCCACCTGGACAAGAGGAACACCTACGTGAGAATGCTATTCATTGACTACAGCTCAGCATTCAACACCATAGTGCCCTCTAAGCTCATCACTAAGCTAAGGATCCTGGGACTAAACACCTCCCTCTGCAACTGGATCCTGGACTTCCTGACGGGCCGCCCCCAGGTGGTAAGGGTAGGTAACAACACATCTGCCACACTGATCCTCAACACGGGGGCCCCTCAGGGGTGCGTGCTCAGTCCCCTCCTGTACTCTCTGTTCACCCATGACTGCATGGCCAGGCACGACTCCAACACCATCATTAAGTTTGCCGACGACACAACAGTGGTAGGCCTGATCACCGACAACGATGAGACAGCCTATAGGGAGGAGGTCAGAGATCTGGCCGTGTGGTGCCAGGACAACAACCTCTCCCTCAACGTGACCAAGACAAAGGAGATGATTGTGGACTACAGGAAAAAAAAGAGGACTGAGCACGCCCCCATTCTCATCGACGGGGCTGTAGTGGAACAGGTTGAGAGCTTCAAGTTCCTTGGTGTCCACATCACCAACGAACTATCATGGTCCAAACACACCAAGACAGTCGTGAAGAGGGCACGACAAAGCCTATTCCCCCTCAGGAGACTGAAAAGATTTGGCATGGGTCCTCAGATCCTCAAAAAATTCTACAGCTGCACCATCGAGAGCATCCTGACTGGTTGCATCACCGCCTGGTATGGCAACTGCTTGGCCTCCGACCGCAAGGCACTACAGAGGGTAGTGCGTACGGCCCAGTACATCACTGGGGCAAAGCTTCCTGCCATCCAGGACCTCTATACCAGGCAGTGTCAGAGGAAGGCCCTCAAAATTGTCAAAGACTCCAGCCACCCTAGTCATAGACTGTTCTCTCTGCTACCGCACGGCAAGCGGTACCGGAGTGCCAAGTCTAGGTCCAAAAGACTTCTCAACAGCTTCTACCCCCAAGCCATAAGACTCCTGAACAGCTAATCATGGCTACCCGGACTATTTGCACTGCCCCCCCACCCCATCCTTTTTACGCTGCTGCTACTCTGTTAAGTATTTATGCATAGTCACTTTAACTCTACCCGCATGTACATATTACCTCAACTAGCCGGTGCCCCCGCACATTGACTCTGCAACGGTACCCCCCTGTATATATAGCCTCCCTACTGTCACTTTATTTTACTTCTGCTCTTTTTTTCTCAACACTTTTTTTTGTTGTTGTTTTATTTTTACTTTTTTTTGTTTAAAATAAATGCACTGTTGGTTAAGGGCTGTAAGTAAGCATTTCACTGTAATGTCTGCACCTGTTGTATTCGGCGCATGTGACCAATAAAATTTGATTTGATTTGATTTGATTTGAAATACACAGATAGGATGAGAAAATATGGCTGCTAATTATTTTTGCCTTTACAAACATCACTGATGAGTGTAATTCAGGGGTGATTGTAGGTGTCCATAGCCTGCTCTGATAATGAGTGAGTTCCCACCTAGTGTATGTGTGATTTGAATAAATCACAGATATGGAAACACGACTGATTCCCTGGCAAATGTCCATGTCATGAACACCAGTGACTCTTACAGCATCCAATTACTCTTGTGGCATCCAAGAGGACTCTTGCAGCATCCATTCACTAAAATCCATGTTTTTTTTGTCAACCGATGGATGATATGCAGAAATATTCAAATTTCTCCTTTGCCCCTGTTCAGTGTTTGAATTTGAACGTGTTCACTTGTATAATCTAGAAATTAGAAACATTTAAAAGAAAACAATGAAGAATGACATATCATGTTTTGGATGTTGATCTTAAAAACAGACAGATTACTTTTATCTCTAATACAATTAATCTTATACTGACAAACTGGCTTTGAAATCATGGACATACAAATTGGTATAAGTACAATTCCTCACCCATCTATTTGCTAAGAAAATACTTTAGTAGCAAACTTGTAGAAATATTATACAGTACCTACAGTAAGTGCTGGCTGGTGGCACTTTAAATGGGGAGGATGGGCTCATAGTAATGGCTGGAACGGATTAAATGTAATGATATTAAACACATCAAATACCTAGTTGTCCAAGTGTTTGATACCATTCCATTTACTCCATTCCATCCATTATTATGAGCCATCCTCCCCTTACCAGCCTCCTCTGCTGTACCTAAGACCCCATGAATATGTGGGTAATTTAGCCTATGATTTACAACATACTCATTCCAGATCAAAAGCTACAGATGTGAAACTCCTGTTGCTCTCAGAGAACACAAGCAAGCCACCCTTGTTCAAAGTCATCAGGCCCTACTCTCGCGTCTCACCCATTATCTCCTGCCAACCAGAAGTCCTTCCCCAAGGTTATCACTGTCTTCACCGGCTATGGTTGACCAAGCTCAGACAAGAACTCCAGTCGCCATATCATGAATACTCAATTAGAGACGAGGCAAGTGGGATGCGGATCACTTTTCAATATGTCTGCATTACCAATCAGCCCATTGACTCCAATTACGCCCACGTGGCACTAACTGGCGAGCTCATTATGTCTGCTCCCCGGCGTCATCACTCCACTGTGACATTCACTCAAGGTAACACAGACAAGACAGCCTGTTTGTTAGACCGTCTCTGTATTCTGGTCAGGGTCCAGATTGGCAACTATGTAATAAGGCCATCACTGAGAGACAATAACTCACAGCCGGAATACCGTTTCCTGAGCTGTTTCACCACATATCCATCTTTCACAGGGAAGGGTCTTAACAGCCTTCAAACATTGAAATGTATCGTCAACAGTCAAGCTGATGTGTGATCCAACACCCTACTGTATATTTTTTTCACAGGCTAATGATGTTTCAAATTGGGGGTATTTACCTAGAGGAAGTCAGCCATTGCCAGACGTAAAGGCAACAAACAAAAAAACGTAGAGGCCTCGCATACAAACAGCCGGGTGGTTTCTGACCACAATTGGGCTGAGGCATCTGAGATGATTATGTTTAGCCTCTCTCAAGAGATTCCCTGAAATGTATATATGACAAAAATCATTTTGTGAGAGATTATGGGAGATTGGCTCAAGCTGTGTTCAATTGGTAATTGAGCACTGTGCGTTAGGTTGTTGCTCCAGCTGTGAGCCGTTCAGCGTGTAGAATCATTTAAGGGACATTCATGCCTTATGGCTGTGGGACAGACCAGGCTGAAGGTCAAACTAATGAGCTGCAACGCTACACTGTCTGAATAAATATCAAACAAAAAATCACAAAACGAATTTGTGAAGTGCTTCGGACCTCTTAAGCCTTCTTCACACTGCAGGCCTTCATGCTCAAATCAGTTTTGTTTTTCAAATCCGTTTTGGACCAAATTGGGATGTGTGTTCAGACAGCAGTCATTTTCTGCCATTGCTACGCATAGTTGTCATAGTAACGACGGGTGTGTGCGCAGTGATGTAGGCTGATTGGTGGTGGTGTTTGTGCTTCCTATCACTCAGAAGTTATGTAGCAGGCTAAGGTGACAACAATGCCTGCCATGGACGTCACCCAGTTGTTCAAAATCATAGTGTGAAAACACTTTTAAAGCCTCAAAGGATGAGATGATCCACCTGTCAAAACGAGTCGTTTTTGGCTAGCCACAGCAGTCAAGTAGCTAGCTAGGTAGCTGTTTAGCTTTCTAGCACATTCACTAATTAGTTTGTAAACAATTGACTAGCTAGTTGGCTACCACATGTTCTTGTCAAACTGTCAACAGAGTAGCTAGCAAGCAACAAGATATGCCAAATAAGTCTAAAAACCACGAGGGCAAATACATCAGATTTGACCGTTCAGACACATGTCGCATGGCCAGGAATCAGATTTATATCTTACTTCAAACCACCTATGAAGGTGGTTTGAAATGTGGCTTGAAATATCAGATTCCATGTGCTTTTTGGCTGTTCAGACTGCAGGAAAAAGAACAGATTTGAAATCGGATATGCAATTATTATTATTTTTAGTCACTTTAAACTGCCAATGTGAACATGACTTTTGTGTAAAAATTGTTTTATTTATATTCTGTTCATCACGTTGTTATCATTCACCCAGACCCTGTCTTCCTCCAACCAGACAGCACACCATTTTCAAGCATGTGCTGCACTTCTGGGTCTCATCAAGGGAATTCTCTGTGCATGTGCTTAGCACTAAGACAAAGTTAGACCCTGCTTATGCAAACTGCAAACGTCAGCTCAGCACCCCTCCCTGGTCCGCTAGGTTCCCTGCTTGCCTGAGACATTCATTAATCTTCACATAGTCAGTCACACACTCCTCCAGGCAGCAGCCACTGTGTCTGACGCTCACTGTGGTTGTGTACATTGATCTGGCCCAACTCAATATCTCCAGTTGGTTCCATCAATGGACTGTGCTCATGTTCTAAGATGGCTCCAAGGATGGTGTGTGTGTGTGTGTGTGTGTGTGTGTGTGTGTGTGCATCCGTGCATGTGTGTGTGTGTTCACCAAGGAGGTCAAGCAGACATTGGCACTAATATTATTTTGAGTCACTCATATTTACTTTTCTGTTCTTGTCATGGCAACAAGCACATTCTATTGAAGTACCATACAGTGCAGTACCTGTTGTTGTCCTCGAAGGACTATGCTTCAGTCATCCAGATTCCAAATGTTCAACGCCAGGTAAGAACAGCAGTGTACTATCCAATTGTTGCAGCTTTGCACAATTACAAAGGATCTTAGGCCCAGTTCAGAGTATTCTTTCCACCTCACAAACCATAATCTCAAATGGACAAATAAAATAAATTCATGTATACCCCCTAGCTGCAATATGTCCACCCAGGCATATCGTTCAGAGGTCAGATCCATTCCCAAGACTGACCACACATCTCATATTAGTTAAAACAGGTTTATATCAAGAAAAATATTGTCCATGTCAAAATCATAACATTTACAGATATAGTAGTATATAGTATGATGTGTTTTTAGCAGACTGGTCAAAATGCTAATGTCATGTAGTGACACTCTTTACCTCACACACCCACAAGTCTTTGCTTTCAGGGGTTTCCTTTGGCCTGTCTTTATGCCTGAACCATATTTATTTCATGTACTTGCATAGTCATTGATCACATGAATGTGGATGACATAAATGGCTGTTTCACGATTCAATAAATTGTTTCATTGTGAGGCATCTGGATTTAATAGCTGGAAGTTCATAAACAATACGTGGACTGTGACGAGAGCGGGACAGGTCTGGCACTACATGTCTCCTGGATCTGGCTGGGAAAACCTCTGCAGATCAGAGTTGTGTTTTCTGTCTGTCTGTCCCTCCCACCTACTTCTAAAACCTCCCAGACCAACCGTTGCCTTGACAAAGCTGTTCTTGCAATTGATTACATACGTCTGATAAGAATCCATAATGAAGACGTCACAGAACGCCATAGAGAATAGATTATTTTTGCATGTGAGCAAATACATTTGGTTGTGCTTTCTTACGACAATTGGCGGCTTATCAGACAGTGAACCAGCAAAGGTATTTTAAAAGGTCAATCTGCAATATTTTCTGCTGTTAAATAGATATTTCAATTTATTATGTATAACCCTTGATTCTATCTTATAAATATCTCAGCATAGAACAACAGTTTTACCCCACCATAAAACAAAATATACGTTTGTTTTAAGTCCATGGTTTAAACAATGTATTTGTAAACAAACAGTGTATAGTTTCAAAATATGTTTAAAATGATCATGTTGAGCTCATGGACAATCAGTCCTTGCATCCATATCTCCATCTATGAATTTGGGAGTGGTTACACGTATCTAGCTCCATCCCTCAATTTTATTTTTTCAAACCAAGTGGTGGGGCTATTGTTCAGCTGAAAAAACAAATTCAGGATTGTGGCTTTAAGTGGGCTGCAGTCAGGTGTGTGAAAGAAGACATTATGTTTGTTCAGTAGAGTGCTTTATTGGTGTAGATAAAGTACTGAAAAGTATTTAAAAAAGAAATGGTACATCAATGTCAACATTTCATAATAAAACAGTCTTATTAAGAATTAATGTAAAACATTGTGGTCTTTGTAACAGCTAAGCTTTTAGTCTTACAGTTTACCCCACCACCAGTGACTTAGGTGACTAAATGAGACTTGCTATACTTAACAAGGTTAAATATTTTTAAAGATTAGAATCTAAGATTAACATTGCAGCAATTGAGTTTGTCATTCTCATCTATGGCTCAGACTTCAGCTGCAGTAGGAGAGGCTAATGTGTGCACCGCATGGCAAGGCCACCATCCTTTGGGAGACAACCCAAAGGACACCCAGGTCGTAGCTCACATGCCTAATGGCCATTCACATTGAGATGATGGTCCAGCTAGTTCCCTCCAGTTGATTGGCTGTGACGCCACGTCTAGGTAAAAGAGAGGGAAAACTTTTTAATTGGAGATCAAATTACCTGTCAAAAGTAGTTATTGACCTTCCTTATTCATGCGTCATACTGGTTGTCTCATCTGATTTTCTCATCGTGTTAATACGTTGGTTGGGTTTGTTACAATCTGTGACCCCCTCAGTTTGACCACATAGTTAAAGGAGCAGTCTGGGATATTTGCAGCCGTTTTTTATATCATTCAAATGAATGATATATACCCATTGAAGAATAAACGTATAGTACAGGTTTAGTACATCTGTCTTCCCTATCATAAATCAAAATATAAGACTGTTTTACGGCATTGTTTGTAAACAGTGCCTTTGTAAACAAACAATGTATAGTTTCAAAACCTGGTTAAAGCTATCATGCTCATCTCAGGGACTGTCAGTCCTTGCAACCAAAGCATTGTCTATGAATTTGAGGGTGGTTCCATTTCTCCAGCTCCATCTCAAAGCTACATTCTGGGATTCAAAAAAACAACCAAACAGCACTTGTTTTTGTATACTGCTGAGGGAGGGTTAGGGAATTGTAACCCCTCTCAAATGTATAGACAGCTCTTTAGATGCAAGGATTGACAGTCTATGTCATCCAATATATATTTTTTGTTTACATTCTGTAAACATTGTATTAATAAAACCTTGTATTTTGGGTTAGGATAAAGAAAGACAGTTGAACCAAGCTCATGCGACATCTTTAAGTTATATTTAAGCAATAAGGCCCAAGGGGGTGTGGTATATGGCCAATATACCACGGCTAAGGGCTGTTCTTATGCACAACGCAATTCGGAGTGCCTGGATTCAGGTCTTAGCCGTGGTATATTGGCCATATACCTTATTTTTAGTATAAACTGGTTACCAGCGTAATTAGAACAGTAAAAAGTCAGGTGTTGTCATACCCGTGGTATATAGTCTGATATACTACAGCTTTCAGCCAATCAGCATTCAGGGCTGTAACCACCCAGTTTATAATCTTCGATAATCAATGGGTAATTATCAATAATTTAAATTACCATTAAACAGCTTCCCAAATCACAGATTGTAACTTCAAGGCTCCCGTTGGGCTGAACACAACTCCCAGATTGTAGCTTTACGTAGCAACCTTACCTGTTAAGGATCTGGCCTGCCTTGTTGACTCTGAAGACACTGCCATCAGTTGTCACCTCAATCAAGGAAAGGCTGCCGGAAACTAGCTTTGTTTTGGCAGGGTTTTGAGTTCACACCCTGGAAACAAACACATGCAGTCAATCAGGGTTTTAGAAGCAAAGTCATTGGTGAGTAGCAAAATTTCTACTCTAACCTTAACTGTTATAATAAACCATTTTAATATAATTGAAAGTGTATCTAGCCCATCTAATCCAGTGTTAAGGACTTTCTCCCATACCTTACATTCATGAAGAAGATTTGTTCTTGGTTGTTGACTGCCCAGCACCCAAGGGGTTCGCAACTGTAGTACTTCGCACCTCCTAGCATTTGTGTCCATGGCGTAGACGAGCTAGTACTCATGAAACCAAGCGTGGCATCACTTCTCAGACAGAATGGTACAGCTGTCTTGTTGACCCCCAAGATAAATGGGTTACCCCCCGCATCAGACTGCCTGAGGAACACAAAGAAAGAGAGTATCTGCCAAATTACTCACACTGACATAATGTTATGATTATAAAACATTAAATAATTTTGTTCAAGAACAACTAGGAAAAAGTGGTATCAGGAAAGCTAAAAAAAATCACACCTATACAATATCTACCCTCTGAAAATAACTACAGTTATAAAGCAACGCTCTTCACTTACCAGCAGTTCTTACCCAGTTATCGGCCACCCAGTTACCGGCCACCCAGTTACCGGCCACCCACTTGAAGACTGTCTGTTGTGCTGATGTCCCAGATCCCTGCTGGTCCTATAGTGATGTGCTTCAGGGAACCACCCAGGTAATACAAGCAGGTTAGCATTTTTCGTCATGAATCTTGTTCTGGAGGCAGCTCTGCAGTGGTCACTAGCTGGCACAGCCACAAAGTAATACAATCTGATTTTAAACCTAACCTTAACCACACTGCTAACACTAATTCCTAACCCTAACCTTAAATTAAGACTGAAAAACACTTTTTTTTAAATGAATTTGTACAATAAAGCCAATTTTTACTTTGCAGCTGGCCTATCTAGATGAAATCGCTTAGTTCTGCCTCCAGGGCAAGGTTCATGACAATAAACGTCAACCTGCATAATACCAGGAAAGCTCCCTCAGAAAGAAGGACTGCGCATGTATGGTCATTGCAACGACTTGCCCCAGTCCTGCATTGATCTGTACTACATTATAGAGATTGGGTACAATTTATTTATTGTAATTTTTACCCCCTTTTTCTCCCAAATTTCGTGATTACGATCTTGTCTCATCGCTGCAACTCCCCAACGGGCTCGGGAGAGGCAAAGGTCAAGTCATGTGTCCTACGAAACATGACCCACTCGCTTAACCCGGAAACCAGCTGCACCAATGTGTCGGACGAAACGTTTAGCTGACGACTGAAGTCAGCCTGCAGGCACCCGGCCCACCACAAGGAGTTGCTAGTGCGCGATGAGCCAAGTAAAGCCCCCCCCGGCCAAACCCTCCCATAACACGGACGACGCTGGGCCAATTGTGCGCCACCCTATGGGACTCCCAGTCACGGCCGGTTGTGACACAGCCTGGGATCAAACCCAACACTGCGATATAGTGCCTTAGACCGCTGCATCACTCAGGAGGCCCCAGTTTTGCGCCTTTTGATGCCATTTACCCATGGTTTCTGTTTTTTGGATATGTGTGAATATTTACTGTTGGAACAATGTCCTCTTTCATTTCCTGATGAACCATGTGACTGAGTCTGTGTACTCATCTATGTTATTGTCGGAGGTGACCCGGAACATTTCCCAGTCTACGTCATCAAAAAAGTATTGTAGCATAGATTTTGATTGGTCAGACCAGCATTGAACAGATCTTACCACGGCCATTTCCTGCTTTAATTTCTGCCTTTAGGCTAGTAGAAGCAGGATAGAGGTATGATCTGATTAGCCGAAGGGGGGACGAGGAGGGCTTTGTTTACATCCCGGAAAGAGGAACAGTGATCTAATGGTTGATTTCCCTGAGTGAGACAGGAGATGTGTTTCGGTAGCACTCCTTAGATTTACATTGTTAAAGTCACCAGCCACAATGAATGCGGCCTCTGGATGCGCAGTTTACTGTTTGTTTAACGTCCTGTAAAAGGTGAAGCATAGTACGATACAGTCTCTCTTGTCCCGTTGGTAGGAAATCCTCGCCCTGCGCTCGTCCACTCTTATAGTCCAGAGACTGAACATTAGCTAGTAAAATACCAGGAAGGGGTGGGCGATTAGCCCTTCTCTTCCTTACTAGAACGCTGGCTCTCCTTCCATTTCTCCGGCGGCACCTTTTAGGTAAGGCACCAGGTGTGAGTGGGACTGCTTCTGAGAATCCAAACAAAGAGTCCGGGGCCCAGATTCACAAAACACTTCTTACGCAAAACTTAAAAAGCTTCTTAAGAAAAAAATTATAAATTCATAAGATAGTTCGTAAGTGCAATTCCTAACATTACTTAAGAATTCATGATCTTCTTACGAACTTCTTAACTATCCTCTTAAGATCATTGTCACTAGGCAACCGAGCTAGCTAGCCATCTAGCTAGCAAGGTGAATCATGTAAGCATATTTCTTACTGAGATTACTGGTCTAAAATGTTATTGAATTTAAGACAATCAACACTGAAACTTTCAGACAACGTTTGTGAGTGAATTAAACATGTTCAATTGCTTTCATTAGCTTATTTTCTCACTTCCATGAGTTTAAGACAAGGGTTTAGCAATTTTGGAATTAAGAATATTTCCAAGAAGAAATCCAATAACTTTATTTTCAAGAATCAAAGTTCTTCTTAACTATTTTCTTAGGAAGAAACATAGGAAGAAACTTAAGGACATTTTCAAGAACTTTGAGGAATAGCAACTTTTTTAGTACGTTTCTTTTTAAGTATAAAGTTAAGGAAAAAATGGCACTTCAGTAAGAAATGTCTTCTTAAGAATACTTGGTGAATCCGGGCCCAGGTCCAGAAAGTCAGATTTGAGGTGAGTAACCAACGATATGTCTTATTTCTTAACTGCCAGCAGTTTGGCCATTAAACATTTACAACATTGACGTACTAAAATAAAGTGCCAATGTGTTATAGGAGGTCCTATATAATGTTTACACTGTACCAGACTAAGTATACATCTATTTTATACTACTATCATCCCCCCTCATTGGAGGACAACTTTATTTTCATTTTCTAACTTTAATTTTTTTTAACACTTATCTTTTTGTTCCTCTCTCCCTCCTTGTTTCACTGTATTTCTTCCCTCCCTGGAAAAGTCTGGAAAAGTCATACCAATTATAAAGAACAGTTTCATCATAATGTTAAAACCGGAGTTGTGCAGCATTGCCTTGGAGGAAATAATCTCAATCATTTAAAACACACTATTTGTTTCAAACTCAATGATTTATTTGTGGAAAATCATGATGTAATATGAGAGATGATGAGCTATGACAAGGATCGCATTCACTGAAAAATAGCTAAACCAATGTGCATTGTGAGCAACATGACAGTGCCCAAGTTTTTACACTTTGATAATATCCTCTTAGAGGCTTTATTGATGACATGGTGTGAATCAAGGAATGAGAATTAATGTTAGACACCACCATGCTATCTCTCATATGCGGTGCAGGGAATTACAGCCCCAATGTCCAAATTGGTTATAAAAGATAATATTGGTTGTAAAAGATAGTATGATTATCTCTGCACGTGTAGATTGTCACCAATAATAATTGCAAACGCCACGTGGAGAGGTAATGTGTGTCCGGGAGTTATCTTTACGAAGGAAGTTAATCAAGATCAATTATCAAGAAAAACACTGTTTATTATGCTGGTGTCAATTTTGTGAGAGTAAACATTGATTATTTTTCAATACAGTCTCTGAACTATTAATATAGATAAAGTGCGGAATGAAAGCATTAACAGTAAAGGCATTGCTCCAGAAATACATTTTAGAATAAAATATTCTTATAAAACAAAACGTCTGGACACTGTAACAGCATGTGAGTTCTCTAATTTCAAGTGACCAATGGCTGGCGAACTTGAGATTCAAAAGATAAACCTGACTTTGCAAAATATGATCTTAGATCAGAATAAAAAGACTACCATTACAACCTCTCAGACAGCTGTACAGGAGAGGGTAACGTTTTATCATTAGGCTGTTTATTTGCTTTTCAAGCACTGAGATTCTATGTTATTGTCACGATCGTTGAGAGACGGGTCAGACCAAGGTGCAGCGTGCGATGTGAACATGTTTAGTTAACTCAAATAAACTCACGACAAAACAACGTAACGTGAAGTGAGGTGAGGTGACGTGAAGTCCAAGGCTATAAACAATACAAGCCTAACACAGGAACAAGATCCCACAAACATAGTAGGCAACTGGGCTACCTAAGTATGATCCCCAATCAGAGACAACGAGCGACTGCTGCCTCTGATTGGGAACCATACCTGGCCAAGCATAGAAATATACATCCTAGATCGTAAACATAGAAATAATAACATAGAACTTCCACACCCTGACTCAACTAAAAATAGTTCTATACGTCCAGGCGTGACAGTTGAAAAGCATTTTTTGTAGTAGCAAAAAATGTAGTAGTTTCAACTACTTATTATTAAGTAACTGATTTCATAGTTTACTCAACTTTTTAGTTAGTGTTACCTGAACTTAAAATGTTTAGTTGGCCCAAACTTAACTCCAACTTGAGGAAACTTAGGCAAAAACTCAGTCAACATAAAATTGTGTTTGCTCAACTTGTCTAATATGTTCATTCAACTATTATTTGGGCATCGAACAAAAAAGTCTGTACAACTGATTACACACACAAAGGGCTTTTCACATACAATGTTTTCAACTTAAATATCTGACACAGCTTGACGTACATGATTACGTTGTGCATGTTTATTTATACAGTAATTATTATTCAACATGTCCTCACCTGGGATTTGAACTCACAACCTTTTGGTTCATGGCATTCCGTTCTTCCTGCTACGTCACCATGTTGTGTGTGTGTGTGTAAAAAGTTATTATTTTCCTACCTTGTCAGGACATTCGGGTGAATTGTTTGAACATTGGGGTCCTGATAAGGCAGGAAAACACGTACACATGTATGCACGCATGCACTCACACAATATATGAGATATGTTAATACAATATATGAGATATGTTAATATAATATATGAGATATGTTAATGTGGGAATTTCACATCGGCATGTAGGACAAGACTAATAATGCATTTGCTGCTTGCAATCTGGTTGATATCTATGTTGCCAAGGGGATATAAAGGCTTGTTGGGGAGTAGTTACACTATGTACAGTATAACTACTGTCAACTACATTTTCCAGTAGTAACATATTGAATTGAAATTAATTGATTATTCAGATTCTAACCCTTGAACTTTCCTTCCTGTTTCATCACTCAGCTCTCTTCACCTGTTTTCTCTCTGATTACAGCATGACACACCATTTTTTTATTTTATCTTTATTTAACTAGGCAAGTCAGTTAAGAACAAATTCTTATTTACAATGACGGCCTGCACCAGCCAAACCCGAACGACGCTGGGCCAATTGTGCGCTGCCCTACGGGACTCCCAATCACAGCCGGTTGTGATACAGCCTGGAATCGAACCAGGGGGTCTGTAGTGACGCCTCAAGCACTGAGATGCAGTGCCTTAGACCATTGCGCCACTCGGGAGCCCTGGTTTGTTTAGTGGAATCACTGTTGTGTCAAAGCAGGTTGGCATTTATTGGGATGACTCGTGTACTGGAAGCAGCTCCGCAGGGAAGTCACTAGCTGGCACAGCCACAAAGTCATAAAATCTCATTTTAAACCTAACCTTAACCCTAACCTTAGCCATACTGCTAACCTTGTGCCTAACCCTACATTTAGACCCTACATTTATTTTTGTTTTCATAAATGTTTATGATATTAGCCAATTCTGACTTTGCAGCTGGCCCATCTAGTGGAAACCGCTCAGCTCTGCCTCCAGGACAAGATTCATCCCAAGAAATGTCAACCTGTCATACCTAATGGATATATCACAGTTATAAATCCTAGACCTATATGGTGTGTCCATTACTACAGAAGTCTGATAATGGCTTGCAAGTAGTCAACCTACACCAGCTCCTATTCTATCTTAATATAGAGAAACTAGGACAAATTAACCAGTCTGTTACCTCTCCAAATGTGGAAATTGAATGTGAAAAGTAGAGCCAAGCGAACTGGGTGTTTTATGTACTGTATGCACTGAGTGTATGTTAATAAATACATTCTGTGTTAATTTTGGCATGTTTACCTGCCTACAAAACCCACTGTAGTGTGTGTAGATTGCAAGCCCATAGTAAGTCAATAGGGCGAACTGGATAGCAACTACTCTTAGCCAGCTAGCTAGTCACGAAGAATTGGTAGCTAGCTACCGACAAAGAATTGATCTACCTTGCATAACATTAGTTTTAGGTCATTAGTTTTAGGTCAGTTTTGGTTGATTAACTAACTGGCTAGCTAGATTATTACAATTCACATACAGTGAGGGAAAAAAGTATTTGATCCCCTGCTGATTTTGTACATTTGCCCACTGACAAAGAAATGATCAGTCTATAATTTTAATGGTAGGTTTATTTGAACAGTGAGAGACAGAATAACAATAAAAAAATCCAGAGAAACGCATGTCAAAAATGTTATAAATTGATTTGCATTTTAATGAGGGAAATAAGTATTTGACCCCCTCTCAATCAGAAAGATTTCTGGCTCTCAGGTGTCTTTTATACAGGTAACGAGCTGAGATTAGGAGCACACTCTTAAAGGGAGTGCTCCTAATCTCAGCTTGTTACCTGTATAAAATACACCTGTCCACAGAAGCAATCAATCAATCAGATTCCAAACTCTCCACCATGGCCAAGACCAAAGAGCTCTCCAATGATGTCAGGGACAAGATTGTAGACCTACACAAGGCTGGAATGGGCTACAAGACCATCGCCAAGCAGCTTGGTGAGAAGGTGACAACAGTTGGTGCGATTATTCGCAAATGGAAGAAACACAAAAGAACTGTCAATCTCCCTCGGCCTGGGGCTCCATGCATGATCTCACCTCGTGGAGTTGCAATGATCATGAGAACGGTGAGGAATCAGCCCAGAACTACACAAGAGGATCTTGTCAATGATCTCAAGGCAGCTGGGATCATAGTCACCAAGAAAACAATTGGTAACACACTACGCCGTGAAGGACTGAAATCCTGCAGCGCCCGCAAGGTCCCCCTGCTCAAGAAAGCACATATACATACCCGTCTGAAGTTTGCCAATGAACATCTGAATGATTCAGAGGAGAACTGGGTGAAAGTGTTGTGGTCAGATGAGACCAAAATTGAGCTCTTTGGCATCAACTCAACTCGCCGTGTTTGGAGGAGGAGGAATGCTGCCTATGACCCCAAGAACACCATCCCCACCGTCAAACATGGAGGTGGAAACATTATGCTTTGGGGGTGTTTTTCTGCTAAGGGGACAGGACAACTTTACCGCATCAAAGGGACGATGGACGGGGCCATGTACCGTCAAATCTCGGGTGAGAACCTCCTTCCCTCAGCCAGGGCATTGAAAATGGGTCGTGGATGGGTATTCCAGCATTACAATGACCCAAAACACACGGCCAAGGCAACAAAGGAGTGGCTCAAGAAGAAGCACATTAAGGTCCTGGAGTGGCCTAGCCAGTCTCCAGACCTTAATCCCATAGAAAATCTGTGGAGGGAGCTGAAGGTTTGAGTTGCCAAATGTCAGCCTCGAAACCTTAATGACTTGGAGAAGATCTGCAAAGAGGAGTGGGACAAAATCCCTCCTGAGATGTGTGCAAACCTGGTGGCCAACTACAAGAAACGTCTGACCTCTGTGATTGCCAACAAGGGTTTTGCCACCAAGTACTAAGTCATGTTTTGCAGAGGGGTCAAATACTTATTTCCCTCATTAAAATGCAAATCAATTTATAACATTTTTGACATGCGTTTTTCTGGATTTTGTTGTTGTTATTCTGTCTCTCACTGTTCAAATAAACCTACCATTAAAATTATAGACTGATCATTTCTTTGTCAGTGGGCAAACGTACAAAATCAGCAGGGGATCAAATACTTTTTTCCCTCACTGTATTCGGAGTGGACTTCTAGTCTGACTCAGGAGCCATGCACACATCCGCTCCCGAGTATATTACTCACTAATGTTCAGTCTCTGGACGATAACGTAGAATAGCTCAGGGCTAGGAGTTCCTTCCAGAGAGACATCAGGGACTATAACATACTCTGTTTCACGGAATCATGGCTCTCTCCGGACATACTGTCCCCATCCATACAGCCAGCTGGGTTCTCAGTACATCGCGCAGACAGGAATAAATAACTCTCTGGGAAGAAGAAAGGCGGTGGTGTATGTTTCATGATTAACTACTCATGAATTGTGATAACGTACAGAAACTCAAGTCCTTTTGTTCACCCAACCTAGAATACCTCACAATCAAATGCAGACCGTATTACCTCCCAAGTGAATTCTCTTCGGTTATAGTCACAGCCGTGTATATTCCCCCTCAAGCCGATACCACAATGGCCCTCAAGGAACTAAACTGGACTTTATGCAAACTGGAAACACATATCCTGAGGCCGCATTTATTGTAGCTGGGGATTTTTAAAAAAGCTAATTTGAGGAAAACGCTACCGAAGTCCTATCAACACATTGACTGTAGTACTCACGCTGGAAAAAACTAGACCACTGCTACTCCCCCTTCCGGGATACCTACAAGGCCCTCCCCCGCCCTCCATTCGGCAAATCAGATCCTCCCTTCCTATAGGCAGAAACTCAAACAGGAAGTACCCGTGCTAAGGTCGATTCAAAGCTGGTCTGACCAATCGGAATCCATGCTTCAAGATTGTTTTGATCACACGGACTGGGATATGTTCCGGGTAGCCTCTGCATGGAAAGGTGACTGGGAATATGGTCGAGGTGTAGTTATTCCCTCCGTAAGGCAATCAAACAGGCAAAACGTCAGTACAGAGAAAAAGTGGAGTCACAATTCAACAGCTCAGACACAAGACGTATGTGGCAGGGTATACAGACAATCACGGATTACAAAGGGAAAACCAGACACGTCGCGGACACCGACGTCTTGCTCCCGGACAAGCTAAACACCTTCTTTGCCCGATTTAAGGATAACACAGTGTCACCGACGCGGCCTGCTCCCAAGGACAGCATCCCTAGCCGCGTCCTCAGAGCATGCGCAGACCAGCTGCCTGGAGTGTTTAAGGACATATTCAATCTCTCCCTATGCCAGTCTGCTGTCCCCACTTGCTTCAAGATGGCCACCATTGTTCCTGTACTGAAGAAAGCAAAGGTAACTGAACTAAATTACTATCACCCCGTAGCACTAACTTCTGTCATGATGAAGAGCTTTGAGAGGCTAGTTAAGGATCATATCACTCTACCTTACCTGACACCCTAGACCCACTTCAATTTGCTTACCGCCCCAATAGATCCACAGATGATGCAATCGCCATCGCACTGCACAATCCCATCTGGACAAGAGGAATACCTATGTAAGAATGCTGTTCATTGACTATAGCTCAGCCTTCAACACCGTAGTACCCTCCAAGCTCATCATTAAGCTCGGGGCCCTGGGTCTGAACCCCACCCTGTGCAACTGGGTCCTGGACTTCCTGACGGGCCGCCCCCAGGTGGTGAAGGTAGGAAACAACACCTCCACTTCGCTGATCCTCAACAAAGGGGCCCCACAAGGATGCGTGCTCAGCCCCCTCCTCTACTCCCTGTTCGCCCATGACTGCGTGGCCACACACACCTCCAACTCAATTATCAAGTTTGCAGACGACACAACAGTAGTAGGCTTGATTACCAACAATGACGAGACAGCCTACAGTGAGGAGGTGAGGGCCCTGGTGGAGTGGTGCCAAGAAATGACTTCTGGAACATGTGAACTTTCATGTGCCTTAATGACAAACTTGTATGCCATCTGTAAATACAAATAAAATTGTTACATTATGAGACTAGTTGGTTTAGCCACAGAAAAAGACAGGAACCTTCCCGCTAGCCATGATTGGCTGAGATAATGGATGGGCTGGACATGCCGAGAGATGAGTTCGGATTAGTCTGCCATGTAACACGCTTCTGTCTAAAACATGAGCTGGTCAGTATGTGTAGGTAATCCTTTCTAACGCTGCTTTTTTTAAAGATATCACGTAGTAGAACTGCAAAAGTGTTGCTCTCCACTTTCTGGCAGACCGAGATTCAAAATGAGTGGAATGCCCAGTGGAATTAGAGTATGATAGCTAAGGAGATGGAGAAAATGTTGCCGTTTGATTGCAAATATGCAGAGGGAGTCGAAAAGAGAACACACAGAAGGCTATTGTGTACAACACCTGTCTCCGGATTACATCTTCAAACTAAGGGCAACCATGGCATCCGTGACATAGAGGGAGAAGCGTCCAGCCATGTAATGCTAGTCTAGCTAGCTACATTTTCAGATATTGTACGTTTCTAATTTAGTCAGAAAGTTGTTTTCATTTCAAGTTCAAGCGTACAGTTACGTTACGTGTATGATTTGTGTAGTAATATTATTTGTTTCGCAGAGCCATTTGCATTGAACCTGGTTGGTTAGCTACCTGCAGATTAATGCAGGGTAGTAACGTTATGAGTTGCGATTATGGTTCATTGTTTAGTTAGCTAGCTACATGTCTAAACAAAAGACTCCACTATGCAAGTAACCATTTCACTACACCTTCTGTATCCTGTGCATATGACAAATACTCTTTTTTTGATATAGTATGTGTTTGCAAGAGACGGTAATATGAAGAACATGACCTGAACCAAAGTCAAATTAGGATATAACGTTAGACCAATGAGACCAAGTTATAAAATTCTCCAGTAGTAATGCCCTGCTTTTATTTTGTCACACTCACTTGTAAATAATGATTTTGTTGTGAGTTTATTTTCCTGTAATAATGAAGACAAATGAGCTACAGTGAAGACATAGTCATATGATATGGTCATTATTTGAACTGGCTAACCAGCTAAATTAACATTAGCTAGCTAGCTAACAAGCTAGAACCAAACTAAAACATTGTTTAGAAAGTTGCTTTTAGTTGCCCTGTTTGCTAGATTGACATACACTAAATTCATTTTTAAATGGGTGGATTTATTGGTGTTAAAATACACTAGTTATACTATTTTGGACCACCAGGCTGCTGATGTCATGCAGCCTGTAGTTTTTGTGTTTATACTTTTTTATAACGACAACGACAAGTTTGATGTCAGGCGACAATAGAATGTTCATGATGTCACTGCGACAACTGTCAATAGACGTAGTATAAACCAGCCTTTAGTCTTGAAATCTTTGGTTGTTTAGTACATGGCCTTACATGTGAATCCTTAAAGAGATGGGTGGGGCTAAGGCTTAAGATGGTGTGAACGATGCTAAATGGGTGTAGACAAAGAAGAGCACTCCAGTAGGTTTACCATTTTCTCAAAAGTGAGGTTACAAGCTTATCAACTTTCAAAGCAGAATTACTTTCCCATTGTTCCTCAATGGTAGTGTATGATATACCATTTTCTAGCTCTGAGTCTCTACTTTTATCCAATGTAAAAAACAACATTTCAAATTTTGCTATGTAAGACCGAATCGAGCCGGTCAGTCACATTTGTAGAGTTGTTTGATAAGGTTGCTAAGCACCAAAATTTTATAGTCCGGCACAGTGGACGCATCATAAAACCTAGCGGTCAACCACAGAAATGGTTCCAATAATTTTTCCACCATACAATTTTCAGATAGTGAATTTTACAAACACTTCAAATTAAGTATGGTTTTGGTGTAGGATTACCTTCGTGTGACGTTTTGATAACTGTGTAATTCTCTCTCGGACAAGATGAGTTTTATCAATATATTGGTGGAGCAGCAGGTTGCTATACGACAGGTGACAGTTGGACAGTTGGGTAACGATATCTGATTAACCAATCTGTACTTTCTGATATAAAAAAGTCCCACCTGTCTCTAAAAACGCACTCTCTGTGTGCCAAACCTACCAACAGAGCAGATCAGCTATCTCTCATTGGATTTCCCATTATCTCAGTCTTTTTTAGTATTTCAACAATGGTTTCACTTTCACACCTGCCTAATTTAACAAATGACTGTACTTTATATGGATTATTATCACAACAAATGCACTGATATGGTCAAATTATACAGTACCAGTCAAAAGTTTGGACACAGGAGGGTAAATCACAGAATAACAGGTTTATTCCGTTGACACAGCGGTACGCAGCAATGCGTCAAACACGGAAATATACAGCACACTGGAAACAACGAGGCACACAGGTGAATATCCCGGCAATACAAAATACAAGCGCTCCACCGAGCTAAACTAACCTCCACAATAAACAATCACACACAAAGACAAGGGAGCAGAGGGAATGTCTTATAAACAAGACAAAACAAATGGAATGACGAGATGAGGAGTGGCAGTGGCTAAAAGGCCGGTGACGACGAACGCCAAAGCCTGCCCGAACAAGGAGAGGAGGCAGCTTCGGAGGAAGTCATGACAGTACCCCCCCCCCCCCCTTGATGCGTAGCTCCAGCAGCATGCCGACACAGGCCTCAGGGACGGCCAGGAGAACGCGGAGCAGGGCGAGCCGGATAGCAACGGTGGAAATCTCGCAACAGGGAGGGATCGAGGATATCCCTCACCGGGACCCAACACCGCTCCTCCACACCATACCCCTCCCACTCCACGAGGTACTGAAGGCCCCCCACCCGACGCCTCGAATCCAGGATGGAATGAACGGAGTACGCCGGGCCCCCCTCGATGTCCAGAGGGGGCGGAGGGACCTCCCGCACCTCAGACTCCTGGAGCGGACCAGCCACCACCGGCCTGAGGAGAGACACATGAAACAAGGAGTTAATACGGTAATCGGGAGGGAGTAGTAACCTATATGTAACCTCGTTGATTCTCCTCAGAACGGCCCCACAAACCGCAGGCTCAGCTTCCGGCAGGGCAGGTGGAGGGGCAGATTCTCGGTCGAGAGCCAGACCCGATCACCTGGTACAAAAACCGGGGCCTCACTGCGGTGGCGGTCAGCGTTGGCCTTCTGGCGACGCACAGCGTGCTGGAGGTGAACGTGAGCAGCGTTCCACGTCTCCTCCGCGCGCCGAAACCAGTCATCCACCGCAGGAGCTTCAGTCTGGCTCAGATGCCACGGTGCCACGGCTGATAACCTAAGACACATTGAAAGGGAGTTAGGTTAGTGGAGGAGTGGCGAAGAGAGTTCTGGGCATATTCAGCCCATGGCAAGAACACCAACCACTCCCCCGGCCGGTCCTGGCAGTAGGACCGCAGGAACCTACCCACATCTTGATTCACCCGTTTCACCTGCCCATTATACTCGGGATGAAACCCAGAGGTCAGGCTGAAGAGACGCCCAGACGTTCCATGAACGCCTTCCAGACCCTGGATGTGAACTGGGGACCCCGGTCAGACACTATGTCCTCTGGCACCCCGATACCTGGGTAACCAGAGGGAGACGTGTGGGCCCAATAGATCAGACGGTCACGGACAAGAGACGACACGTACTGCAGCCCAGCTGGACACTGAGGTGGAGATGGCTCTGTGCGTACTGCCTGCTTTATGTCCGCGTCCATCGCCCATACTACCGGTGCCACAATGCAGGAGGCCGGGAGTATGTGGGTGCTGTCTATGGGCCTCTCCTCTGTGTCGTACAGTCGTGACAGTGCGTCTGCCTTCACGTTCTTCGTACCCGGGATGTATGACAGAGTAAACTCAAACCGGGTGAAGAATAGGGCCCACCTGGCCTGGCGAGGGTTCAGCCTCCTCACTGCCCGAATGTACTCCAGGTTACGGTGGTCCGTCCAGACGAGGAAAGGGTGTTTCGCCCCCTCGAGCCAGTGCCTCCACACTGTCAGGGCTCGGACTACAGCCAACATCTCCCGATCACCAACCTCGTAGTTCTGCTCCGCCAGGCTGAGCTTCTTGTTGAAGAAGGCACAGGGGCGGAGCTTGGGTGGCGTGCCCGAGCGTTGAGACAGGACAGCGCCTATCCCTATCTCGGACGCATACACCTTCACTACGAACGGTAGTGATGGATCGGGATGGGCCAGTACCGGGGCTGAGGTGAACAAGACCCTCAGGTTACTGAAGGCCCTGTCAGCCTCAGCAGACCAGCGGAGCCAGGACGGCCCACGCTTCAACAGAGATTTGATGGGAGCTGCGACCTTGCCAAAGCCCCGGATAAACCTCCGATAGTAGTTGGCAATGCCAATAAAGTGCTGCACCTCCTTTACCGTGGCTGGAGTTGGCCAATTACGCACGGCTGAAATGTGATCTCCCTCCATCTCCACACCTGAGGTGTTAATGTGGTATCTGAGGAAGGAGACGGTGTCACGAACGTCGTAAGGATGAGACCAATGCGCAGCGTAGCGAGTGAACATGACTTTAATATATAAAGCACGTAAATACAAAAAACAACAAACAAAGACGATTCGTGAAGTCCAAATAAAGACAACAACATGGAACATGGAACAATAACCCACAACTAACCCAAGAAAACCTACATCTTAAATATGGCTCCCAATCAGAGATAACGAGCCGAACAGCTGACACTCGTTACCTCCGATTGGGAGTCAATGAATACAAACAAGGAAACACAACCAAAACCTAGAAATAGACACAACAGAACGAACACACCCAAAACAAATGAAAATGAACAACCCTGGCTCAAAATATGAAGGTCCGTGGAGCCAGAGTGTCACATTACCCCCCCCTAAAGGTGCGACCTCCGGGCGCACCAGCAACAGTCTAGGGGAGGGTCTGGGTGGGCGTCTGTCCCTGGTGGCGGCTCCGGCCCAGGTCGTGGTCCCCACTCCACCTTAGTCACTCTCCGCTTACGTCTTCCCTTCCTCATGACCACCCCCCAACTAAACCCCACTGGATTAAGGGGCGGCACCGGACTAAGGGGCAGCACCGGACTAAGGGACAGTACCTGACTGGCTGGCTCTGGCGGATCCTGTCTGGCAGAAGGATCAGGCTGATCCTGTCTGGCGGAAGGCTCTGGCTGATCCTGTCTGGCGGAAGGCTCTGGCTGATCCTGTCTGGCGGAAGGCTCTGGCTGCTCCTGTCTGGCGGAAGGCTCTGGCTGCTCCTGTCTGGCGGAGAGCTCTGGTGGCTCCGGTCTGGCAGACGGCTCTGTAGGCTCATGGCAGACGGGCGGCTTTGCAGGCTCATGGCAGACGGGCAGCTCCTGCGGCGCTTGGCAGACGGACAGTTCAGGCGCCGTTGGGCAGACGAGCAGTTCAGACGGCGTTGGGCAGACGGACAGTTCAGGCCCCGTTGGGCAGACGGCAGACTCTGGCTGTCTGAAGCGCATCGTAGAACTGGTGCGTGGTGCCGGAACAGGAGGTACCGGGCTGAGGACACGCATTTCAGGGCTAGTGCGGGGAGAAGCAACAGGGCATGCATGGCCCTGGGGGCGCACCGTAGGCCTGATGCGTGGTGCCGGAACTGGAGGTACCGGGCTGAGGACACGCATCTCAGGGCTAGTGCGGGGAGTCGGAACAGGGCATGCTGGACCCTGGGGACTCCTATAACGCCTAGTGCGGGGAGCCGGAACAGGGCATGCTGGACCCTGGGGACTCACCTCACGCCTAGTGCGGAGAGCAGGAACAGGCCGGGCTGGGCTGGCGAAGCGCACCGTATCCCTGGTGCGTGGAGTAGGAACAGGCCGGGCGGGGCTGGCGAAGCGCACCGTATCCTTGGTGCGTGGAGTAGAAACAGACCGGGCTGAGCTGGCGACGCACACCGTAGGCATCCTACGTGGCGCAGGGACAGGCCGGGCTGGGTTGACGACGCACACCGTAGGCATCCTACGTGGCGCAGGGACAGGCCGGGCTGGGCTGACGACGCACACCGTAGGCATCCTACGTGGCGCAGGGACAGGCCGGGCTGGGCTGACGACGCACACCGTAGGCATCCTACGTGGCGCAGGGACCGGAACAGGCCGTACCGTACGGGGAACACACACTACTGGCTGCACCTCGGGACTAGGAACGGGCCGGACCGAACTGGTTACACACCCCAGTACCTCACGCCGTGCCTCAACACTTTCCTTCCCTGCTTTACCCAGTAGCCCCCTTGACCTGGTAGCCCACTGAATCCTACCCTTCTCTGCCTCCGTCAGCCCCCTTAACCTGGCCGCCTTCTGACTCTCCCTTGTGGCAGCCTCCTGCTGCTCCCTCGCCCAAGCCATGTGCCCCCCCCCAAAAATTTCTTGGGGTTGCCTCTCGTCCTTTCGACGTTGGCTCTGCCGACGCCGTTGCTCCTCTCGCCGTCGCCTCTCCACCGTCTCGCTCCATGGACGACGATCCATACCGTCCAGGATTTCTTCCCACGTCCAGGACCCCTTTCCGTCCAAAAGCTCTTCCCATGTCCAGACCCTCGGCTCCTGGACACGCTGCTTGGTCCTCTTTTGGTGGGTTATTCTGTCACGAACGTCGTAAGGATGAGACCAATGCGCAGCGTAGCGAGTGAACATGACTTTAATATATAAAGCACGTAAATACAAAAAACAACAAACAAAGACGATTCGTGAAGTCCAAATAAAGACAACAACATGGAACATGGAACAATAACCCACAACTAACCCAAGAAAACCTACATCTTAAATATGGCTCCCAATCAGAGATAACGAGCCGAACAGCTGACACTCGTTACCTCCGATTGGGAGTCAATGAATACAAACAAGGAAACACAACCAAAACCTAGAAATAGACACAACAGAACGAACACACCCAAAACAAATGAAAATGAACAACCCTGGCTCAAAATATGAAGGTCCGTGGAGCCAGAGTGTCACAGACGGACTGCTTGAAAAACAGATACTTCTCTGCCTTGGCATACATTTCATTTTCCAACAGTTGGCCCAGCAATTTGCGAACCAGGGACACATGCTCGGCGCGCTTAGCGGAATAACAGAATGTCATCGATGTAGACCGCTACACCGTGACCAAGCATGTCCCGAAATACCATGTTCACAAAGGACTGGAAAACGGATGAAGCATTCATCAAACCAAACGGCATCACTAGGTATTCGTAATGCCCCGTGGTTGTGCTGAATGCTGTCTTCCATCCGTCTCCCTCTCGGACACGCACCAGGTTATACGCACTCCGGTGATCTAATTTTGTGAAAAAACGCGCCCCATGCATTGACTCGATCCCAGATGGGATGAGGGGCAGAGGATAACTATAACGTATTGTCCCCTTGTTCAATGCTCGGTAATCAATGCACGGGCGCAGACCTCAGTCTTCTTCACAAAAAATAAACTTGAGGAGGCGGGCGATGTGGAGGGATGTATGAACCCCTGGTGCAAGGACTCGGAGACGTATGTGTCCATCGCCTCCATTTCAGCCTGCGACAGGAGATATACATGACTCCTGGGAGGCACAGCATCTACTTGCATCTACAGCTAGGCACCTACCCTGACACTCTCGCGACCACCCCGTGAGAACCCTCTGCCATGAAAAGGTGGGGTTGTGTAGTGCTAGCCAGGGAAGACCCAACACAACAGGGAAATCAGGGGACAAAATAATAACAAATGTGACGTGCTCTCTATGGGTCCTTTGGGTAACCATCGTGACTGGTGCTGTAACTTCCCTAACGAACCCTGACCCTAATGGTTGACTGTCAAAGTGCTTTGATGGGCAGTGGAGTGGATAGGGGAACCAATGGAATACCTAGACTTAGAGCTAACGACCTGTCCATAAAGTTCCCAGCTGCGCCTGAATTGACCAGCGCCTTACACTGAGAAACTACGAGGTAGTCAGGGAAGGTGACGTGTATGGTGCAGTGTGCAGAAGAGGGCTCTGACCGAGTGTGGGTTTGCCCTACCTGGGGTGATGCGAGAGTGCCCTCACTGCCGCCTGCAGACCCAGATGAACCCTGACGACAGCGTGCAGTATAATGTCCTCTTCTGCCACAAGAGTGACACTGAAGCTGTCCTACTCCGTTCTCCCGGATCGTTGAAATGGGCAGGCCACACCCAGGACGTCCTCTAGCAGCCAGCAGGTTGTCCAAACGGATGGCCATGTCCACCAGCTGGTCGAAGGTTAACATGGCATCCCGGCAGGCTAGCTCCCTTCAGACGTCCTCTCGCAGGCTGGACCGGAATCCGTCGATCAGGGCCCGCTCATTCCACCCAGACCCAGCCGCTAGGGTCCGAAACTCCAGGGCGAAGTCCTGCGCGGTCCAAGTCCCCTGCATCAGTTGGACCAGACGCTCGCCCACCTCTCGTCCTTCGGGCGGGTGTAGTTGTCCAACGCAGTTCCTCCTTCTCTCCAGACCGCGTTGGTCCACATCAGTGCTTTCCCCGGGAGGCAGGAGACGAGGGCGGACACCTTCTCCCGCTCCGATGGAGCCGGGGTGATGTCCACGAAGTAGAGGTCCAGCTGCAGGAGGAATCCCGTCAAACTCCTTCGGTCGGGATAGATGAATCCCTCAGGGTGCTGGAGTGTGGGTGGCCGGATCTGGTCACTCAGCTGGTCCCGACGGGTCGGGTCCTCTCCTCTCCAGGCATTGGATGACCTTGAGAACCTGATCCATCGCTTTTCACAAGCTGTCTAGCATCCTGGAATGCTCGTGGACCCGTGCCACGACTCCAGGCATGGGCTCTTCTCCTGCTGACTCCGTGGCGGGTGTGTGATTCTGTGGTGATGTGATTTGAAGGAGTCTGGCGCAGGAAGGTAAATCACAGAATAAAAGGTTTATTCCGTTGACACAGCTGTACGCAGCAATGCGTCAAACACTCCAGTGCGGAAATAACAAGGCACACAGGTGAATATCCCAGCGATACAAAATACAAGCGCTCCACCGAGCTAAACTAACCTCCACATTAAACAATCACACACAAAGACAAGGGGGCAGAGGGAACACTTACAGTTGAAGTCGGAAGTTTACATACACTTAGGTTGGAGTCATTAAAACTCGTTTTTCAACCACTCCACGAATTTCTTGTTAACAAACGATAGTTTTAGCAAGTCGGTTAGGACATGTACTTTGTGCATGACACAAGTCATTTTTCCAACAATTGTTTACAGACAGATTATTTCACTTATAATTCACTGTATCACAATTCCAGTGGGTCAGATGTTTACATACACTAAGTTGACTGTGCCTTTAAACAGCTTGGAAAATTCCATAAAATGATGTCATGGCTTTAGAAGCTTCTGATAGGCTAATTGACATAATTTGAGTCAATTGGAGGTATACCTGTGGATGTATTTCAAGGCCTACCTTCAAACTCAGTGCCTCTTTGCTTGACATCATGGGAAAATCAAAAGAAATCAGCCAAGACCAAAGAAAAAAAATGTAGACCTCCACAGGTCTGGTTCATCCTTGGGAGCAATTTCCAAACGCCTGAAGGTACCACGTTCATTGTACAAACAATAGTACGCAAGTATAAACACCATGGGACCACGCAGCCTTCATACCGCTCAGGAAGGAGATGCGTTCTGTCTCCTAGAGATGAACGTACTTTGGTGCGAAAAGTGCAAATCAATCCCAGAACAACAGCAAAGAACCTTGTGAGATGCTGGAGAAAACAGGTACAAAAGTATCTATATCCACAGTAAAACAAGTCCTATATCGACATAACCTGAAAGGCCGCTCAGCAAGGAAGAAGCCACTGCTCCAAAACAGCCATAAAAAAGACAGACTACGGTTTGCAACTGCGCATGGGGACAAAGATCGTACTTTTTGGAGAAATGTCCTCTGGTCTGATGAAACAAAAATAGAACTGTTTGGCCTTAATGACCATCGTTATGTTTGGAAGAAAAAGGGGATGCTTGCAAGCCGAAGAACACCATCCCAACCGTGAAGTACGGGGGTGGCAGCATCATGCTGTGTGGGTGCTTTGCTGCAGGAGGGACTGGTGCACTTCACAAAATAGATGGCATCATGAGGAAGGAAAATTATGTGGATATATTGAAGCAACATCTCAAGACATCAGTCAGGAAGTTAAAGCTTGGTCGCAAATGGGTCTTCCAAATGGACAATGACCCCAAGCACACTTCCAAAGTTGTGGCGAAATGGCTTAAGGACCACAAAGTCAAGGTATTGGAGTGGCCATCACAAAGCCCTGACCTCAATCCTATAGAAAATGTGTGGGTAGAACTGAAAAAGCGTGTGCGAGCAAGGAGGCCTACAAACCTGACTACAGCTGGTTACACCAGCTCTGTCTGGAGGAATGGGCCAAAATTCACCCAACTTATTGTGTGAAGCTTGTGGAAGGCTACCCGAAACGTTTGACCCAAGTTAAACAATTTAAAGGCAATGTTACCAAATACTAATTGAGTGTATGTAAACTTCTGACCCACTGGGAATGTGATGAAAGAAATAAAAGATGAAATAAATCGTTCTCTCTACTATTATTCTGACATTTCACATTCTTAAAATAAAGTGGTGATCCTAACTGACCTAAGACAGGGAATTTTTACTAGGATTAAATGTCACGAATTGTGAAAAACTGAGTTTAAATGTATTTGGCTAAGGTGTATGTAAACTTCCGACTTTAACAGTATACAGGTACTGATGAGGGGAATTGAAACCAGGTGTGTGTAATAAACAAGACAAAATAAATGGAATGATGAGATGAGGAGCGTCAGTGGCTAGAAGACCGGTGATGACGAACGCCAAAGCCTGCCCGAACAAGGAGAGGAGGCAGCTTCGGAGAAAGTCGTGACAAAAGTGTTAAACAAATTGAAATATATTTTATATTTGAGATTCTTCAAAGCAGCCACCTTTGCCTTGATGACAGCTTTGCACACTCTTGGCATTCTCTCAACCAGCTTCATGAGGTAGTCACCTGGAATGCATTTCAATTAACAGGTGTGCCTTGTTAAAAGTTAATTTGTGGAATTTCTCTCCTTCTTAAAGCGTTTGAGCCAATCAGTTGTGTTGTAAGGTAAGGTTGGTTGGTATACAGAAGATAGCCCTATTTGGTAAAAGACCAAGTCCATATTATGGCAAGAACAGCTCAAATAAGCAAAGAGAAATGACAGTCCATCATTACTTTAAGACATGAAGGTCAGTCAATCTGGAAAATTTCCAGAACTTTGAAAGTTTCTTCAAGTGCAGTCACAAAAACCATCAAGCGCTATGATGAAACTGGCTCTCATGAGGACCGCCACAGGAAAGGAAGACCCAGAGTTACCTCTGCTGCAAAGGATAAGTTCTTTAGAGGTACCAGCCTCAGAATTTGCTGCCAAAATAAATGCTTCACGGAGTTCAAGTAACAGACACATCTCAACATCAACTATTCAGAGGAGACTGCGTGAATCATGCCTTCATGGTCAAATTGCTGCAAAGAAACCACTACTAAAGAACACCAATAAGAATAGACTTGCTTGGGCCAAGAAACACGAGCAATGGACATTAGACCGGTGGAAATCTGTCCTTTGGTCTGATGAGTCCAAATGTGAGATTTCTGGTTCCAACCACCGTGTCTTTGTGGGACGCAGAGTAGGTGAACAGATGATCTCTGCATGTGTGGTTCCCACCGTGAAGCATGGAGGAGGAGGTGTGATGATGTGGGGGTGCTTTGCTGGTGACACTGTCAGTGATTTACTTCGAATTCAAGGCACACTTAACAAGCATGGCAACCACAGCATTCTGCAGCGATACGCCATCCCATCTGGTTTGGGCTTAGTCGGACTATCATTTGTTTTTCAACAGGACAATAACCCAACACACCTCCAGGCTGTGTAAGGGCTATTTGACCAAGAAGGAGAGTGATGAAGTGCTGCATCAGATGACGTGGCCTCCACAATCACCTGACCTCAACCCAATAAAGATGGTTTGGGATGAGTTGGACCGCAGAGTGAAGGAAAAGCAGCCAACAAGTGCTCAGCATATGTGGGAACTCCTTAAAGACTGTTGGCAAAGAATTCCAGGTGAAGCTGGTTGAGATAATGCCAAGAGTGTGCAAAGCTGTCATCAAGGTAAAGGGTGGCTACTTTGAAGAATCTAAAATATAAAAATATATTTTGATTAGTTTAAACACTTTTTGGTTACTACATGATTCCATATGTGTTATTTCATAGTTTTTGATGTCTTCACTATTATTCTACAATGTAGAAAATAGTAAAAATAAAGACAAACCCTTGAATGAGTAGGTGTGTCCAAACGTTTGACTGGCACCTGTCAAGGTGTGTTGCATGAATTCACAATGGAAATACAATTACATTTTTAAATGATTAGGCCTACTCTCACAATATCACACATTTTCAACTTATATTTTCCCATTTAAACGCTTCACAAGCAGTTCCCTTATCCCAACACTTGGCACTGTGCCTAGGAATGGTCATGGTTGTGCCTATATTTACACACGCTCTCAAGCAAACCTTCATATTGATAAATCTCACACTGCATGGAAATGCATGGTTTACGCACAGATTTGTGCCTGAGCACGGTTGATGAATGAGGCACCTGGTCTTCCATGTCGGTTAAATCAAAAACATGAAGTACCTATGGCACTCCAGGACCTGGGTTGCCTACCCCTGCATTATAGCCTTTAGTCCAGTGTTTCCCAAACCCGGTCCTGAGGACCCAAAGGGGTGCACGTTTTGGTTTTTGCCCTACCACTACACAGCTGATTCAAATAATGAACTAGTCATCAAACTTTGATTATTTGAATTAGCTGTGTAGTGCTAGGGCAAAAAACAAAACCCCTTGGGGTCCCTAGGACCAAGTTTGAGAAACGCTGCTTTAGTCACAGGTCATCTAGGAGGGTGGGGTGGCAAAGTTTTTTCCTAGTTGAATTTCCTTCTTAAAGTTAACATGGCTGCCAAGAGTGCCGCTACTGTGCATGGTCAGAAGGAACAACACCTTGAGAAAACAAATGCGTTCCAAGGCTGTCTTCAAGTGTTTCCTTATTTATCTTGGCTGAGGTGTTTTTTTATCATGATTAGAGTTCTGTACGAATTTGCTTTTTCAATCTCCTGGTTAAGTGTGTCTGCCATTTGAAAAAAGTGTAACTCTCACACATATCGTAATGCCAGGTGCATGGAGAAAAACTGTATACTCAATTAAATACAAAAGAAACTCCAGCCCACTGGTGATCTTGATTCTCCACACATTAATGGATCTTGTCAAACAGCATCCTGGTAGGATCTTCATGACTACAGCCTTGAAATAGGTTCATTCATTAATAAATTCATCCATACAAAAAAGGGTTCCAAAAGGGTTCTCCGGCTGTCCCCATAGGAGAACACTTTTTGATTCCACATAGAACTGGACCAGCCATCGCTGTGTTTTGGCCCTGGTGACTAGCCTTCACTGTGTTTTGGACCCTGGTGACCAGCCTTCACTGTGTTTTGGACACACATTATAATGGTGATGCTGGTATGCTGGGGACCAAGCTGGTCTATGTTGGTCAAGTTGGTCTGACCATGCCCATCATTGTCATATTTCCCAGCATTCTCTATTGCAGTTAATTCTCAAGAGTAAATCACCTGTAATGTTTGAACCATACATGGTGGAGACATGGGGTCTGGAATATTGTTTTTCTGATGGAATTCTCTATTGAATAGAATTATGTCTGCTGATGTAGGCCCAATTTCTGTGAAAAACAGATTGAACTTGTCTATTTTTGGATCAGAAGTATTAAGGATTTCGTTGATAGTGCCCCATAGTTCTCTCATATAGGTCTTATGCTTTGATATTCCACTGGCATAGTATACTTTTTGGTTGTTTTAATAATTAGATTTAGTTTGTTTCTGTATGTTTTGAATCTCTCAGGGTTGTATGGAATGGGGTTTGAGAGGGGGTTGTATAATTTGTTCTTAAAAGAAAGGGATTTAATAATACCATTAGTCAGCCAGGGTTTTCTTATTTGAGTACTTTAGTCGTTTACATTTTTTCAGGGAAAGAAAGAAAATACTCATCATGTCAAAGTGAAAAGACAATTCTACAAATGAATAACAATTAAATAACTAAAATATAGTCCCCCATACATACAACATCTGTAAGGTCCCTCAGTCAAGTATTGCATTTCAAGCACAGATTCAACTACACAGACCTGGGAGCTTTTCAAAAGCCTCATAAAGAAGGGCAGTGATTGGTAGGTGGGTAACAATAACAAATCAGACATTGAATATCTCTTTAAGCATGGTCAAGTTAATAATTATGCTGTGGATTATGTATTAAACCACCCAGACACATCAACTATACAGTCATCCTTCTGAACTGAGCTGCAGAGCAGGAAGGAAACTCCTCAGGGATGTCACCATGAGGCAATTGGTGATTTTAAAACAGCTACAGAGTTCAATGGCTGTGATGGGAGAAAACTGAGCATTGATCAACGTTGTAGTGACTCCACAATAATGACTTAAATGACAGAGTGAAAAGAAGAATACAAATATACAGAATACAAAACATGCATATGTATGCAACAATTCACTAAAGTAACACTGCAAAAAACACAGCAAAGGAATACATTTTTGGGCCTTAATGCAAATCCTTATGTTTGGGGAAATCCAACACAACACATCTCTGAGTAAATTGCCCCCCTATTTACAAGCATGGTGGTGGCTGCATCATGGTATGGGTATGCTTGACATCGGCAAAAACTGTTTTTCAGCATGAAAAGAAATGGGATGGAGATAAGCACAGGAAATAACGGGAGAGGAATTCACCTTTCAGCAGGACAGTAACCTGCAACACAAAGCCAAATGTACACTGGAGTTGCTTACCAAGAACATAGCTGATGATCCTGAGTGGCCAAGTTAGAGTTTTGACTGAAATCTGCTGATAATCTATGGCAAGACTTGAAAACTGCTGTCAAGCCATGATCCCCAACACCTTGACAGAGCTTGAATAATTTTTGTAAGAATAATGGGCAAATATTGCACAATCCAGGTATGTACAACTGTTGTGAGACTTACCAGAAAGACTCCCAGCTGTAATCACTACCAAAGGTGTTTCTGACATCTATTGACTCAGAGGGTTGAATACTTACAGTGCTATGAAAAAGTATTTGCCCCCTTTCTAATTTTCTCTACTTTTGCATATTTGTGATACTGAATGTTATCAGATCTTCAACCAAAACCTAATATTAGATAAAGGGAACATAAGTGAACAAATAACACAACAATTACATATTTATTTCATTTATTTCATAAACAAAGTTATGCAACACCCAATTCCCCTGTGTGAAAAAGTAATTGCCCCCTTACACTCAATAACTGGTTGTGCCACCGTTAGCTGCAATGACTCCAACCAAATGCTTCCTGTAGTTGTTGATCAGTCTCTCACGTCGCTGTGGAGGAATTTTGGCCCACTCTTCCATGCAGAACTGCTTTAACTCAGTGACGTGTGGGTTTTCAAGCATGAACTGCTCATTTCAAGTCCTGCCACAACATCTCAATTGGGATTAGGTCTGGACTTTGACTAGGCCATTCCAAAACTTCCAATTTGTTGCTTTTTAGCCATTTTCATGTAGACTTGATTGTGTGTTTTGGATCATTGTCTTGCTGCATGACCCAGCTGCGCTTCAGCTTCAGCTCACAGACGGATGGTCTTACATTCTCCTGTAGAATTCTCTGATACAGAGCAGAATTCATGGTTCCTTCTATTAAGGCAAGTCGTCCAGGTCCTGAGGCAGCAAAGCATCCCCAAACCATCACACCACCACCACCATGCTTGACCTTTGGTATGATGTTCTTACTGTGGAATGCAGTGTTTGGTTTTCGCCAGGCATTACTGGAACCATGTCGTCCAAAAAGTTATACTTTTGAATCATCTGTCCATAGAACGTTCTTCCAAGAGTCTTGATGATCCTCCAGGTGCTTTTTGGCAAACTTGAGTCAACTTTTTGGACGAGATGGGTCCCATTATGCCTGGCGAAAACCAAACAATGCATTCCACAGTAAAAACACCATACCAAAGGTCAAGCATGGTGGTGGTGGTGTGATGGTTTGGGGATGCTTTGCTGCCTCAGGACCTGGACGACTTGCCTTAATAGAAGGAACCATGAATTCTGCTCTGTATCAGAGAATTCTACAGGAGAATGTCAGACCATCCGTCTGTGAGCTGAAGCTGAAGCGCAGCTGGGTCATGCAGCAAGACAATGATCCAAAACACACCATCAAATCTACATGAAAATTGCTAAAAAGCAACAAATTGGAAGTTTTTGAATGGCCTAGTCAAAGTCCTAGTCAAAGCAATATGGTCTACAAAGAGTTTCCACAATATGTTTACTGTTTATATTCTAGGCAACTAGTCATTTGTTAATAATAAATTACACATTTCCCTCAGAGTAGTGTAGTGAGTAGTGGGTAGTTAACCATCTTTAATAGAGCATACTGTAAAAAGGTGTTGTCAAAGGCTTTATTTAAATCAACATAACAAATATGTACCTGTGAGACTACAACAATAGGGCACCTGTCAATGAAACTATGCATCAGGGAACTAAATGTTTACCAGTTCATGAACACTGTAGTACTTTCATCTTATCTAACATTCATAGTAAGAAGATTCACAAAACAGATCTCTCAAGTTTCACTGGATCTTTGCAGGGCAACCTTAAATCCCCCTGTTCAATATGATTTAAAAAACACTGAAATTAGCTTCAAACTGAATGCTTTATCTGCGGGAAATGATTAAATAATGAGACAAGGATTCCAACCAACCCTATTGATGACCTCTGAAGCACAGCAAAACCCATGTGGATTGTGAGCAACATGACCGTGCCCAAGTTTACACTACCATTAAATAGCAGCTATGGCAAAGCTCTATTGAAGTGTTTATCAAGGATTGATTAAGAAAATAATAAACTTTTATATAGCTGTTGCTTGTCAATTTTGTGTGAGAAAACATCATTGATAAATTCTTTAAAATGTCATTAAGATCAGTGATTACTATCGATAGAGATAAAAAACTGAAAAAATATAGTTAGAGCAATAGGTTTTAGAATGAAGGATTGTTATGAACTAATGTTGATAATTGTCAAGCAGAAGGCTGTTCCAGAAAGAGAGATCAATGAGTTAGCAACTGAACCTGTTAGATCCTGAACGGTCTTCAGATGCAGAGGAGAGGCTAACGTGTGCACACCATGGTGAAGCCAGACGATGAGACGACCCAAAGACGGCCCAGGTCGTAGGTCACGTGCGTCATTGGCATGTACATTGGGACAATGCTCCATCCAGTGCCCTCTGGTTTACTGGCTGTGATGCCGTCTCTGTGTTGAAGAAATGGGTGGGGTTCGCATTTAAAGATTATACATAGTTTTTTAAGTACATACATCTTCAGACTTTATTAATTATATATAGCTATTGATTATTGAACAATATAATGTAGGACTCTTGAGCTTAAAACATTCGCATCAGAAGCCAAAATATAAGCTTTACACAATTGTTTGTAAACAATGTTATTTCAATGAACAATGTATGTTTTTTTATCATGGATGATCTGTTCTTGCATTATTGGCGCCATCTATGAATTCGAGAGTGGTTACATTTCTCTAGTTACATATCTCAGCTGTCACGATCGTTACAGGAAGACTCGGACCAAGGCGCAGCGTGATAAGCGTACATTTTATTTACCGTACTGCACACGAAACAAAACAACAAACCAAACGATACGTGAAGTCCTAGGTTATACACACCAAACCAAACGGAACAAGATCCCACAATAAACTAGTGAAAACAGGCTGCCTAAGTATGGTCCCCAATCAGAGACAACGAGCTACAGCTGCCTCTGATTGGGAACCACCCTGGCCAACATAGATCTAAACGATCTAGAACGAAAACATAGAAAATTTAACAGAAATTCCACACCCTGGCTCAGCATTTAAGAGTCCCCCGAGCCAGGGCGTGACATCAGCTGTTTACCAAAACAAGCGGTGGGGTGACCGTGTAGTTGTTATTTTGAATCCCAAACTGTAGCTTTAAAGGATATCCAACCTTTTCAAAATGTACCATAAACTGTTCACACATTTCTTTATAAGTCTTATAAGTTTAGATCTGACTATATTTTACAGATTTTATTTATGCGTCTGTTTTAATTTTGGTAGAAATCGCTTCACAAAGCATGTACAGTAAGGGTCAGAGTTATTCATAAAGATATATCATTATTATTATAAGTTCTAATTACAAGTCATTTTAAAGTTACTAATGTTGAGGGGGGAAAGGATGGAACCATACAAGTAGCAACCTTACCTGGTATAAACTTGGCCTTCAGAGTTGACCCCAAAGACACTACCATCAGTTGCCACCTCAATCATGGAAAGCTTGCCGTCAATGTGACTCCACCCCTTGTTTTGACAGGTGTCTTTGTTCACATTCTGAAAACAAACATAGTCAATCAGGGTTTTAGGACAATTTTAACAGTTATAATATGAAACAGTTTTAAAATAACTGACACTCTCCATACTCTACCACTCTACTCCAGATCTCACACTCTTTCCCAGATCTTACACTCATTAAATAGATTTCATCATTCTTGTTGACTGCCCAGCACCCAAAGGGTCCACAACTGAGGTACTTCACACTTACTGCCAATCTTGTCCCATGATAGCGTGAGTCTTGTCCCATGATGCCAACTATGGTACTACTTGTCACACAGAATGGAGTATCGTCCATAGTGGCCCCCACAATAAACTCGTCACCCCCAGCATCCACCTGCTTCACACTGACTGAAGACCACAGAGACAGACAAGCAAACAAGGACTACGCATATGTGAGTACTGCCAAATGACTTACAGTACAATGACATAATGTTGAACGTGAATAATTTACCCTGATGGTATCAGGAAAGCTAAGAAGTAGGTGTCCTCTGGATTCATAATTGAGTAATGCTCTCCACTTACTTGCATATTGCTCCCAGTTACCGGCCACATACTTGTAGATGATGTTTCCGCTGTTGATACCCCAGATCCCTGCTGGTCCCACAGTGATATGCTTCAGGGAACCAGGCAGGCGGATCCATTTATCACCTACCAGGTAGTAGGGGATTTGACTTGTGTTCGTTGCAACCACTTGCCCCAGTCCTGCATCGAACTGCATCAGATTATATATATCCACTACAGGCTGACAGTCCCATGCTATGGAGACACAGATGAAAGACAAGTAGAGTACACCAGCAAAAAGGAGGATGAAATTATGGAGCCAACTTGATGATCAATTCCAAGTTTAGTGTAGAGCTGCCTGTAAAATAATTTTTCAGATGATGGTAACTTACCATGACTGATGGCCAGGAGACAGAGGACCAGTAGAACGGCTGCAGTGGCTCTCATGATGTCTCTGTAGAGCGACGGTATACGTTTGGTTGCAGTTTGGTTGAACACAGACTTTTCCCCTTATATACAGTAGCCCTGCAAACAGCTTTCAACCCCCATAAAATAATTATGAATGAGCTATTTATATTTGACAAACATCCTGTTCCAAGGAAAGTTAACGTGAGGAGGACATAACCCCACCCTCTCCCACACACAGACACACAATAATAATAATATATACTGAGCAAAAATATAAATGCAACGTGTAAAGTGTTGGTCCCGTGTTTTATGAGCTGAAATAAAAGATCCCAGAAATGTTCCATACGCACAAAAAGCTTATTTCTCTCAAAAAGCGTATTTCTCTCACCTACTGTACTTGGCAGGTGGCATAATTGTAGAGCTGTTTGATAAGGTTGCTTAGCACAAAAGTGTTATAGGAGGACCGATATAATGTTTACACTGTACCAGACTGAGTGTAACACATTTTATACCGCTACCATCCCCCCTCAATGGAGGACAACTTTATTTTCATTTTTATAACATAAGTCATTTTTTGTTTCATTTGTTATATTCTTTAAACACTTACACTACATGACCAAAAGTATGTGGACACATGATCGAACATATCATTACAAAATCATGGGCATTAATATGGAGTTGGTCCCCCCTTTGCTGCTGTAACAGCCTCCACTCTTCTGGGAAGGCTTTCCACTATATGTTGGAACATTGCTGCAGAGACTTGCTTCCATTCTGCCACAAGACCATTAGTGAGGTCGGGCACTAATGTTGGGCGAATAGGCCTGGCTTGCAGTCGGCATTCCAAATGTGACCAATGAAGACAAAACAAGTCGAACATAGACACATGGATCGGTAGTAGCTATTACTCCAGTGACGACGAACGCTGAAGCCTGCCCGAGCAAGGAGGAAGGGCAGCCTCGGCTGAATTTGTGACACGGACAGACATGGGCACACTCAAACATAATTTACAAACAAGGTATTTGTGTTTCGTGAGTCCGCCAGATCAGAGGCAGTAGGGATGACAAAGCGTTATATTGTTAGGTGCCATAATTCTGTCCTTGAGCATTCTAAATGTAACAAGTACTTTTAGGTGTCAGGTAAAATGTATGGAGTAAAAAGTACATAATTTTATTTAGGAATGTAGTGGAGTAAAAGTAAAAGTTGTCAAAAATATAAATAGTGAAGTAAAGTACAGATACCCAAAAAAACTACTTAAGTAGTACTTAAAAGTATTTTTACTTAAGTACTTTACACCACTGCATTTGTTATACATTAAATACATGCTTTATCATGTGGACAAATATCCTGCCTCCATTGTGTTGTGTTATGGAGAAAATGGGGGGGTCATGTTTGCAGTAACTGCAAAAAAGTTCAAGTGAAACCAAGGAAAAAGGCAGTAATTGTCATCACTCACGTCAGTTCCTGCCTTTTCCCTTGGTTTCACTGAACTTTGTGCTGCGGTGTCTACGCTAAACATGGGTATTATTTATTGTTCTTCGCTGATACAAGTATCAAACTGTATGACACTGACAGCCACATACAAGTAAATATACTAACACAAGTTTGTATTTTTTAAAAATCGTAATGGAAACGTATTCCAGTGGGTGTACCAAGCAAGAAGGCAGTAACTGCCGTCTAGGATCAAAGGTCATGTCAGAGGTCAGGGTCAATATGAATAAAAAATTACCTCATAGTAAGACAACAGATAACCACATCTCCAATGATCTGCCTACAATTCATTTGGCTGGACAATAAAACAACTTTGAAGTAATTCTTCTCAGTTTCACTCTATGAGCGGTTACTGCTTATTGCTTGGTAGGGCAGTATAGATCCCCTACATCAAGGGTGTCAAACTCATTCCATTGACGGCTGAGTGTCTGTGGGTTTTTTTGTTTTTACTTTCAGTTAAGACCTAGACAACCAGGTGAGGGGAGTTCCTTACTAATCAGTGACCTTAATTCATCAATCAAGTACAAGGGAGGGGCAAAAATCTGCAGACACACTGCCCTCCGTGGAATGAGTTTGACACCCTTGATGTAGGGGATCTATAGTAGTTTCAGGCATTTCGTTTATACCTGCTACGGTAGGTGTCACCTTGTTAACCTCCAAAAATAACAGTCTCATCACAGGCTCTTTCCATTTCCCCTGAAAACCAGAACATCCGGTTGTTGGGGACTCGACAGAGAACTTCACTTTCCTGCATTATCAAACCTTCCTGTCTCTTCTGTTGGTTTTCACTACGATTTCAGCATGCAGCTTGGCATGATCATTTAGTGCACATGTCAAACTCATTCCACGGAGGGCAGAGTGTCTGCTGATTTTCGCTCCTCCCTTGTACTTGATTGATGAATTAAGGTCACCTGGTTGTCTAGGGCTTAATTGAAAGGAAAATCCAGCAGACACCGGCCCATCCATGGAATGAGTTTGACACCCCTGATTTAGTGGAATAACTGTCTCGTCAACTCAGGTTGGCATTTATTGGGATGGCTCTTGTACTGGAGGCAGCTCTGCAGGGTGGTCACTAGCTGGCACAGCCACAACGTCATAAAATCTAAACCTAATCCTAACGTTAACCACACTAACCTTATGCCTAACCCTAACCTTAAGACCAAAAAGCATATTTTTTATTTTTATGAATGTTTACGATAGTAGCCAATTTTGACTTTGCAGCTGACCCATCCAGCGGAAACCGCTCTGCCTCCAGAACAAGATTCATCACAATAAACGTCAACCTGTCATGCCAAATGGATATATCACAGTTATAAATCCTAGATCTGGGATATTTAACTCTTACTCTACGAGGTCCGGAGCCTGCTGGTTTTCTGTTCTACCTGATCATTAATTGCACCCACCTGGTGTCCCAGGTCAAAATCAGTCCCTGATTAGAGGGCAACAATGAAAACACGCAGTGGAACTGGCTTCGAGATCCAGAGGTGAGTTTGAGGGTCCTAGATGGTGTGTGCCCATTACTACAGAAGACTGATAATGGCTTGCAAGTAGTCAGCCTACACCAGCTCCTATTCTATCTTAATCTAGAGAAACTAGGACAAATTAACCAGTCTGTTGAAATTTTATGTGAAATGTTGAGTTAAGCAAACCGGGTGATTTATGTATACAGTACTGCTTGAATGTATGTGAACCCCTTGTGCAATTACAGATTTTTTCAGTTTTTACCATGAAAATTAAACATTTAATCAGAACCAGTCTTTTTGATCTGACATAGCAGGTTTATATTTACCAATACCATAGGTTGGTGTAGAGGAAATCATTTGTGTAGTAGAAAAACTAAATTAAAAAGGAATTAGTGCAGGTGCAAAAATAAGTGAACCCCAAGTTGCATTGTTTAAATCAAGTAGGTATGAAAAAAAAAAATGTATGCACTCACTAACTGTAAGTCGCTCTGGATAAGAGCGTCTGCTAAATGACTAAAATGTAAAGTAGGTAAGTAGAATCAGGTTGGTAAATAGGAAAGAGTTTGGGTGGGACTCTGATATCAGTTTGGTGTTACACATCCAGGTGAATGCAAAGCACACCATGCCGAGAGGAAAGGAGATCTCAGAGGACATCAGGACGAGGGTAGTGAGAGCACATCAGTCTGGGGAAGGCTATAAAATCATCTTTTGAGCTCCATCAGTCCACTGTGAGGCAAATCATTTACAAATGAAGAGCATTTAACATGACAGCAACTCGGCCTAGAAGTGAACGCCCTTCCAAAATATCCCCAAGAGCCACAAGTACAATACTAAATCAGGTAAAAGCCAATCCAAACATAACATCTAGAGATTTGCAGACCTCCCTTGCTGCATCTCTGGTAACTGTGCATGCTTCAACAATAAGAACACTGAATCAAAATGCCATTCATGGGAGGGTTGCTTGGAAGAAGCCTCTGGTTCTTTTTTGACTGCAAACTGCCCGTTTTAACTTTGCCAGAGACCACCTGGACAAACCTAAAGGTTTCTGGAAGTCCATTCTCTGGACGGATGAGTCCAAAATTGACCTTTATGGTCACAATCAACACCACTATGTTTGGTGAAAACCCAACACTGCCTACCACCAAAATAACCTTATCCCAACAGTCAAGCATGGTGGTGGGAATGTCAAGATCTGGGCTGCTTTTCCTACTCTGGACCTGGACGACTCCACATCATTAAGATAACCATTCTGAGGTATACCAGGAGATTCTTGAACAGAACGTCAGGCCATCAGCCAAGGAGCTAAAGCTGGGCCGAAAATGGGTCTTCCAACACAAGACAACGACCCAAAGCATTCAAGCAAATCTACCAAAGAATGGCTCAGGAGAAAGCAGATCTGTGTTTGGGATTGGCCAAGTCAAAGTCCTGACCTAAATCCAATCGAGATGCTGTGTCAGGACCTGAAGCTGGCAGTTCATGCCAGACACACCTCAAACCTCAGATGTCAAAGACTGATTACTGGCTATAGGAGACGTTTAGTCCAAGTTATCACTGCCACAAGCTATTAACTGAAGGGGTTCACATATTGTTGCAGACATCAAATCTGAGTTTCTCTTAAATAAACCACTTGTTAAATAAACAATGAAAATATATAATTTTTTTGTTTCTGTCATTTACCTGGAATGTCTTTAATATGAATTGGGGTTTAGATAAGGATTTTATGTTTATTTTGTAGCAAAATAATGACCAGCCCTGTAGGGTTCACATACTTTCAAGCAGCACTGTATGTCCCAAGGGGAGCCAGCGTACTTACAGGGGTCAAAGGTGAGCTTGGTCAACGTTCTGTTGTCAGCCAGCCCAACCAGGTTAATGATGTTCATGGTGACAAATAACATACAATTTGAAAACAAAAAGGATTAAAAAGCATGTGGGAAACCCCTGCTGAGTTAAGAGGCTACTCTCAATCAGCGTCTCAAATCGTCAATCCCCCCCCCCCCCAATCTTTTCTTCTATGGTATAATGGCATTGGCAATGATTAGATGTGCATTACGCCACCTACTGTGCGGGTGGATAATAAGGATCCCAAAAAGGAAAACAGTTGGGTAAAAATAAATGTAATATCATACAATCTATCAAAACAGAAATTAACAAAAAAAAGTAAACTTGCTTTTCTATAAAAAAAAACAATTTCTAATCAGGTCCCAACACAGGCTCAAATGCCTCCTGTGAGGGCAGGACATTTCCAAGTGAAAAATGTCCTTGTAGTGATTCTGCCGTGAAGTCTTGGAGCCCCAAAAACGTATTGGCTGCAGATATATCCAGCTTCTTGGACTTCTTAGACACTTGTGCTGTACAATTAATCACTGTGGCTATAAATGATTGTATCCAGATCAATCGATTTACTTAAAACACTAGCAACTGGTTGCAATGCATCCACCGCCATATCTTCATCACTGTTGCCTCTTCGACTCTCTTCACCGCCTCAACATAGGAGATCCGCTGCTCAGTCTTGATCCTTGACACCTCGACCTCCTTCACCCTAATAGGGCACTCAAGGAAATCCAGAGTATGATCCCCACCACATTTTCCATTCACAGTTTCTTCAATATCATACTTGTCCCGTCTGCAAACATTTGACGTGTGACCATATCCTTTACAATTCCCACACTGTAATGGTTTGGACACAAATACGCTCACCTCATACCTCACATAGTCAAGCTTCACATATTCAGGTTGAGTCTCCTCAAACAACAATAATATCGACAGGCTTTTCTCCTTCCATTTACCATACGGTTCAGGTGACATGCACTGAACACTTCTGGGATTTACTGACTAAGATCCTCATCATCTATATCCAACGAGACTCCAGCTATAACTCCTTTGGCAGGCACCCTGCTCCGAAGATCAGTACATGTTACTTCTGACGTGGACAATTTTGCAAGATCCAGTGCATGCTTCTGTTCAACACAATTAATCAAAACAAGGCCGCTTCTAGTCACATTGATTGAATCCACCTTTCCTCACAGTCCTCGATATAACAAATGGATTTCCCAAATTAACCTCCTTGTCTAAAAACCGCAGTCCAATAAGAAATGCATTATGGGACCGGTCCTTGTCTTCTACAACTTATACTCATTTTGTTCCATTCTTTGATTTCACTATTTTCCGTTCGTTAGCACACACACTTCACTTGCCGCACTTTCAGATTCAAGCAGTCGCAATATCCTCCTCCAGCTTCCTTAGACTCCCCATCCAGCACTCTCACCTGTGAGCCTTTAACCCTGTCGGCACTCAAAGCACCTGGCCTGGTTACTGCTGCTACCTAGGGGTGTGATATGAATAGTGGAAATGGACTGTTTAACTGTGGCCCAGCCACATCTACCTCTATTCCTAACAGTGGGACTTCCTATGGCAGCATTTCCCAAACTCAGTCCTTGGGACCCCAAGGGGTGCACGATTCGTTCCCCCCCCCCACCCAGCTGATTCAAATAACCAACTCATCAAGCTTGGATATTTGAATCAGCTGTGTAGTGCTAGGGCAAAAACCATAATCACAAAACAGATCTACCCAGCGAAGCTTGATCTTTGCAGAGCAAGCTGAAATCCCTGTTCGCTATGATAAAAAAATAAAATCACAGAAATGGGTTTTACACTGAATGCTTTATTTTAGCTGGAAATGATTAAATCATAATATATAAATTATATAAAATAAGCAATGACAAGGTTTACATCTAACCCTATTGATGACCTATGAAGCCCAGAAAACCCATGTGGATTGTGAGTAACATGACCACGCCCAAGTTTCCCCTACGATCAAATAGCATTCATGGCAAAGCTCTATTGAAGTGTTGATCAAGACATTTTTATAATGCTGTTGCTTGTCAATTGTGTTTGAAAACATGTCAATACAGTCAGTGAACTATTAGATAAAGTAGTGAAAAAGTAGTTTAAAGCATTACGTTTTAGAATGAAGGATTGTTATGAACTAATGTCCACAATTGTCAAGCAGGAGGCTTTTCCAGAAAAAGATATCAATGAGTTAGCAAGTGAACTTGTCAGATGACGAATAGTTTTCAGATGCAGAGGAGAGGCTAAGGTGTGCACACCATGGTGACGGCAGACTTGGAGACGACCCAAAGATGTTCCAGGTCGTAGGTCACATGCTTCATCCGCAAGAACATTGGGACTTTGCGCCATCCAGTGCCCTCTGGTTTACTGGCTGTGATGCCGTCTCTGTGTTGAAGAAGGTGGGGTTCACATGTTTAAAGCTCATCCATTCAAAAAGAAAAAAAAGAACAATTGTTGAACTTTATTAATTGTATATAGCCATTGATTGTTGAAGAATATAACTTATAAATGACTCATGAGCTTAATACAACTGCATCAGAAGAAAACATGTAATATTTTACTAAATTGGTTGTAAACAATGCTATTGTTTTACAAAACATGTTTAAATGAAAAATAATTTTGTTCTCATCGGTCTGTCCTTACATCTATTGATCCATTTATGAACTTGAGTGGTTACATTTCTCCTGTCCCATCCCTCATCTGTTTACTAAAACAAGTGGCCATTTAGTAAAAAAAAAAATCCAAACTGGAGCTTTAAAGGAGAGCGAACTTCTACATATTTTACCATACACTGTCTTCACATTCCTTCATAAGTCTATTATACAAGTTTAGATTTATTATTATTACAAGTCATTTTTAAGCTAATAATGTTGAGGGAGAAAAGGGTGGAACTATACATATAGCTCAGTAGCAACCTTACCTAGTAAAAACGTCACCCGAAGAGTTGACCCCAAAGACACTACCATCAGTTGCCACCTCAATCATGGAAAGCTTGCCATCAATGTGACTCCACCCCTTGTTTTGGCAGTCTTGATTCAGCTGGAAACAAACAAGGTTTTAGGACAATTTCTACAGTTATAATACTACAGTTGTAAAATAACAGACTCTCCACACTCTACTACAGCTCTCACACTCTTTCCCAGATCTTACAATCATTAAGAAGATATCATCATTCTTGTTGACTGCCCAGCACCCAAAGGGTCCACAACTGTAGTACTTCGCAGCTCCTGGCAATCTTGTCCATGAAGTGGGTGAGCCTGGACCCTTGTAGCCAACTGTGGCACTACTTGTCAGACAGAATGGAGTATCGTCCATGTTGACCCCCACCATAAACTGGTTACCTCCAGCATCCAACTGCTTCAGAAGGCCTGAAGACCGACGGACAAGCAAACAATGAATCGTGTTTCAACACCGTGATGGTATCAGGAAAGATAAGTAGGCAGTGGTGTAAAGTACTTAAGTAGTTTTTTGGGGGTTACTATACTATTTAGGAAAACTTTTACCTTTACTTCACTACATTCCTAAAGAAAATAATGTACTTTTTTCCCCCCATACATTTTCCCTGACACGCAAAAGTACTTGTTACATTTTGTCAGGAAAATGGTCCAATTCACACGCTTATCAAGAGAACATCCCTGGTCATCCCTACTGCCTCTGATCTGGCGGACTCACTCAACACAAATGCTTCCTTTGTAAATTATGTCTGAGTGTTGGAGTGTGCCCCTGGCTATCAGTCAATAAAAAATAAAAAATAGAAAATTGTGCCGTCTGGTTTGCTTAATATAAGGAATTTGAAATGGTTTATACTTTTACTTTTGATACTTAAGTATATTTAAAACCAAATACTTTTAGACTTTTGCTCAAGTAGTATTTTACTGGGTGACTTCCACTTGAGTCATTTTCTATGAAGGTAACTTTAATTTTACTCAAGTATGACAATTGAGTACTTTTTCCACCACTGAAAGTAGGTGTCCTCTGGATAAATATTGAGCAATGCCCTCTACTTACCTGCAGCTTGCACCCAGTTACCGGCCACATACTTGTAGATCGAGTCTTCCTTGTTGACACCCCAGATCCCTGCTGGTCCTACAGTGATATGCTTCAGGGAACCAGGCAGGCGGATCCATTCATCACCTACCAGGTAGTAGGGGATTTGACTTGTGTCCGTTGCAACCACTTGTCCCAGTCCTGCATCGATCTGCATCAGATTCTTGATGTTTACTACCTCCTGACAGTCCCATGCTATGGAGACAAAGACATATGAGTATTTGTATTTATTATGATCCCCATTAGTTCCTGCCAAGGCAGCAGCTACTCTTCCTGGGGTCAAGCAAAATTAAGGCAGTGATACAACTTTAAAAACATTACAATACATTAACAGATTTCACAACACACTGTGCCCTCAGGCCCCTACTCCACCACATATCTAAAGTACAAAAATCCATGTGTACGTGTGTATGTTATCGTGTGTATGCATGTGTCTGCGCCTATGTTTGTGTTGCGTCACAGTCCATAAGGTGTTTTCTTATCTGTTTTTTAAATCTAATTTTACTACTTGCATCAGTTACTTGATGTGGAATAGAGTTCCATGTAGTCATGGCTCTATGTAGTACTGTGCACCTCCCATAGTCTGTTCTGGACTTGGGGACTGTGATGAGACCTCTGGTGGCATGTCTTGTGGGGTATGCATGGGTGACCGAGCTGTGCGCCAGTAGTTCAAACAGACAGCTCGGTGCACAACATGTCAACACCTCTCATAAACACAAGTAGTGATGAAGTCAATCTCTCCTCCACTTTGAGCCAGGAGAGATCGACATGCTATTAATATTAGCCCTCTGTGTACATCCAAGGGCCAGCCGTGCTGCCCTGTTCTGAGCCAATTGCAATTTTCCTAAGTCCTTTTTTGTGGCACCTGACCACATGACTGAACAGTAGTCCAGGTGTGACAAAACTGGGGCCTGTAGGACCTGCCTTGTTGATAGTGCTGTTAAGAAGGTAGAGCAGTGCTTTTTTATGGACATACTTCTCCCCATCTTGGCTACTGTTGTATCAATATATTTTGACCATGACAGTTTACAATCCAGTAGAATACACCAAGGAAAAGGAGGATGAAATTATGGAGCAAACTTGATCAATTCCAAGTTGAACAAACATGCTTCAGATGATGGTAACTTACCATGACTCAGGGCCAGGAGACAGAGGACCAGTAGGACGGCTGCAGTTGCTCTCATGATGTCTCTGTAGATCTACAGTATATGTTTGGTTGTACACCAGACTTCAACTGTCCCCTTGCAGGACTTTGTGCTTTTATAGCCCTGCACACAGCTTTGAAAGCAATGATGGCTTCCTGTTCCACCTGTTCAATGACGAGTTGATGGGAGGCTGGACCCGGACCTGCTTTCGAACCAATAGGCACAGGGGAAAAATCTACCCTGGCAACAATATGTTACAAGTAGCTCCACTGCTCTAACAAATAACAATCACCCACAATGACAAGGGGGCAGAGGGAACACTTATACACAGACTAATTAGGGGATAGGAACCAGGTGTGTGTGATTGACAAGACAAGACAATTGTGATGATGATTGGGGCGGCAGTGGTTAGTAAGCCGGTGAGGACAAACGCCGAAGCCTGCCCGAACAAGGAGGGGAGGCAGCCTCGGCCGAAGTCGTGACAATCACAGCATGTTTTTGGAAATTCCATTTATATTCCTAAAAAATAAGTCAAAAATTATGCTGTCGCTGCTTCCTGTTATCAAAAACTTTGGATAAATAGCCCAATGTCAAAACACAGTTTTGTCCAAATCAATAATCATTGAAAACCTAAAATGTACCATCTCTGTGCAACAATAGTAATCAGATTACTTGTATTTTTTTTTACTAACACGTTATGAACTGCATATGAGCCAAAAACGCTGTAGTTTTGATCACTCATATCGATTGGGGGGGAAATCAGGTTGTATGCGGAAACTGGAAAGATTTTAACATCACTGGTTAGAAGACAGCGTGTCGGATGGAGATTCAGGCAGGCTGCCGAAACGGGGAAGGAAACAAAATCTGTTTGTTTTTTATTTAACTTCAACGAATTACGACCCTACGTAGGACATCATCAGTGACCAGGGTTGGTTGTTGTTTGAGTGATAGCACACTGGGAAATATGTTAATGAGACATGTATTTTAAGCCAACAGAGAATTCTGAAGTTGTGGGTGTCAGCAAACTATACTCTGTTGTGTAATCAACTCAGCTATTTGTGTTGCAAAGGCACATTTCAATATTTAAGTTCACACAGCACTGTTAAAAAAACGTTTTAAAACATTGTTGATCGGGCTATGATCATGATGTAATATCAGAGATGATGAGCTATGACAAGGATTGCGTTCACTGAAAAATAACAAAACCAATGTGCATTGTGAGCAACATGACCAGGCTATTTTACATATTAGTGTAGGTTAACAGTGAGGATAAATCGATATTACGACATGCCTTGCTCATATCGACATTGGTGCCCATTATTCATTATTATGAAAGTGTGCACTGCATGGTGAAGCCAGACCTGGAGACAACCCAAAGTTTTTACACAATGATCAAATAGCCTCTAGGAGGCGCTATCGTTGACATGGTGTGAATCAAGGAATGAGAATATTAACATAGATAAAGTGCTGAAAGAAAGCATTACCATGAAAGGACTAAATACAGAAATACATTTTAGAATAAAATAGTCTCACAAATAAAACGTCTGGTCACTGTAACAACATGTGAGCTCTTTGTCTCAATTTCTCAGTGGCAAATGGCTGTGAGACTCAAAAGATAAACTTGACTTTGTAAAATATGATCTTAGATCAGCGTTAAAACTAGCATTACATCCCCTCAGACAGCTGTACAGGAGAGGGTAATGTGGTCCTCTGCAGCTCAGCTGGTAAAGCACGGCGCTTGTAACGCTAAGGTTTGTTTGTTCGATCCCCGGGACCACCCATACACAAAAATGTATGCACGTGTGACTGTAAGTCGCTTTGGATAAAAGCGTCTGCTAAATGGCATATTATTATTATAATGTTTTATCATTTGTTGTTTCTGTTTGTTGGTTTTTTGCTTTTCAAGCACTTTGAGATTCTATTTTGTCATGAAAGCGCCAAATAAGCTCAATAAATTATTATTCATTACTATTATTAAGATTCATGTGAGCACTGCATGGTGAAGCCAGACCTTTAGACGACCCAAAGACAGCCCAGGCCATAGGTCACGTGCTTCATACACATGCACATTTGGAATTTACATTAAAGTCTGAAAGGCACTTGGCCATCGGAGAAGTCAGGAGTATTTTTTTGCTTACGCGAAGATTTGATCACATGCCCGAAAATGTTAATTAGCTATTTGCACTCAGAAGTGCCATATACTGTCAGTTTTTCACCTACACATAGTGGAGGAATCATGTATTTTGATTGTTATGTTTTAAAAAATGTCATCCGCCAAAACCAACCATTAGCCTGTGTGATTAACGGGGGCTGAGCTAGAGCAGTGTTTGTGAGACCAGGGCGGATCCTGAAAACGGTTATTCTCACAAAAACGTCTCTAATGTCTGAACGGTTTGAGCTACAAATTATTACTGCTTGATTTTTCATTAAATAAACTTCACTCTGAGTTGTGTGCTTGTCTTAATTGTGAAATGTTCCCACTTTTATATTGCACTGTAGTAAACTTGGAAGTATTTGGTATTTACAGTGCATTCGGAAAGAATTCAGACCCCTTGACGTTTTCCACATTTTGTTACATTACAGCCTTGTTCTAAAATTGATTACATTAATGTATTTCCTCATCAAATTACACACAGTACCCCATAATGACAAAGCGACAACAGGTTTTTAGACATTTTTGCAAATGTATTCAAAATAAAAAATATTCAGACCCTTTGCTATGACACTCGAAATTGAGCTCAGGTGCATCCTGTTTCCATTGATCATCCAGAGACCACCTGGACAAACCTAAAGGTTTCTGGAAGTCCATTCTCTGGACGGATGAGTCCAAAATTGACCTTTTTGGTCACAATCAACACCGCTATGTTTGGTGAAAACCCAACACTGCCTACCACCAAAATAACCTTATCCCAACAGTCAAGCATGGTGGTGGGAATGTCAAGATCTGGGGCTGCTTTTCCTACTCTGGACCTGGACGACTCCACATCATTAAGATAACCATTCTGAGGTGTACCAGGAGATTCTTGAACAGAACGTCAGGCCAACAGCCAAGGAGCTAAAGCTGGGCCGGAAATGGGTCTTCCAACAAGACAACGACCCAAAGCATTCAAGCAAATCTACCAAAGAATGGCTCAGGAGAAAGAAGATCTGTGTTTGGGATTGGCCAAGTCAAAGTCCTGACCTAAATCCAATCGAGATGCTGTGTCAGGACCTGAATCTGGCAGTTCATGCCAGACACACCTCAAACCTCAGATGTCAAAGACTGATTATTGGCTATAGGAGACGTTTAGTCCAAGTTATCACTGCCACAAGCTATTAACTGAAGGGGTTCACATATTGTTGCAGACATCAAATCTGAGTTTCTCTTAAATAAACCACTTGTTAAATAAACAATGAAAATATATCCTTTTTTTGTTTCTGTCATTTACCTGGAATGTCTTTAATATGAATTGGGGTTTAGATAAGGATTTTATGTTTATTTTGTAGCAAAATAATGACCAGCCCTGTAGGGTTCACACACTTTCAAGCAGCACTGTATGTCCCAAGGGGAGCCAGCGTACTTACAGGGGTCAAAGGTGAGCTTGGTCAACGTTCTGTTGTCAGCCAGCCCAACCAGGTTAATGATGTTCATGGTGACAAATAACATACAATTTGAAAACAAAAAGAATTAAAAAGCATGTGGGAAACCCCTGCTGAGTTAAGAGGCTACTCTCAATCAGCGTCTCAAATTGTCAATCCCCCCCCCCCCCCCCCCCAATCTCTTCTTCTATGGTATAATGGCGTTGGCAATGATTAGATGTGCATTATGCCACCTACTGTGCGGGTGGATAATAAGGGCCCAAAAAGGAAAACAGTTGGGTAAAAATAAATTAAATATCATACAATCTATCAAAACAGAAATTAACAAAAAAAAGTAAACTTGCTTTTCTATTAAAAAAACTATTTCTAATCAGGTCCCAACACAGGCTCAAAAGCCTGCTGTGAGGGCAGGACATTTCCTAGTGAAAATAGTCCTTGTAGTGATTCTGCCGTGAAGTCTTGGAGCCCCAAGAACGTATTGGCTGCAGATATATCCAGCTTCTTGGACTTCTTAGACACTTGTGCTGTACAATTAATCACTGTGGCTATACATTATTGTATCCAGATCAATCGATTGACTTAAAACACTAGCAACTGGTTGCAATGCATCCACCGCCATATCTTCATCACTGTTGCCTCTTCGACTCTCTTCACCGCCTCAACATAGGAGATCCGCTGCTCAGTCTTGATCCTTGACACCTCGACCTCCTTCACCCTAATAGGGCACTCAAGGAAATCCAGAGTATGATCCCCACCACATTTTCCATTCACAGTTTCTTCAATATCATACTTGTCCCGTCTGCAAACATTTGACACGTGACCATATCCTTTACAATTGCCACACTGTAATGGTTTGGACACAAATGCGCTCACCTCATACAGCCAAGCTTCACATTCAGGTTGAGTCTCCTCAAACGACAATATCGACAGGCTTTTCTCCTTCCTTCCATTTACCATACGGTTCAGGTGACATGCACTGAACACTTCTGGGATTTACTGACTAAAGGTCCTCATCATCTATATCCAATGAGACTCCAGCTATAACTCCTTTGGCAGGCACCCTGCTCCGAAGATCAGTACATTACTTCTAACGTGAACAATTTTGCAAGATCCAGTGCATGCTTCTGTTCAACACAATTAACCAAAACAAGGCCGCTTCTAGTCACATTGAATCCACCTTTCCCACTGCTTTCCTCACAGTCCTCGATATAACAAATGGATTTCCCAAATGAACCTCCTTGTCTAAAAACCGCAGTCCAATAAGAAATGCATTATGGGACCGGTGCTTGTCTTCTACAACTTACTCATTTTGTTCCATTCTTTGATTTCACTATTTTCCGTTCGTTATCACACACACTTCACTTGCCGCACTTTCAGATTCAAGCAGTCGCAATATCCTCCTCCAGCTTCCTTAGACTCCCCATCCAGCACTCTCACCTGTGAGCCTTTAACCCTGTCGGCACTCAAAGCACCTGGCCTGGTTACTGCTGCTACCTAGAGGTGTGATATGAATAGTGGAAATGGACTGTTTAACTGTGGCCCAGCCACATCTACCTCTATTCCTAACAGTGGGACTTCCTATGGCAGCATTTCCCAAACTCAGTCCTTGGGACCCCAAGGGGTGCACGATTCGTTCCCCCCCCCCCCCACAGCTGATTCAAATAACCAACTCATCAAGCTTGGATATTTGAATCAGCTATGTAGTGCTAGGGCAAAAACCATAATCACAAAACAGATCTACCCAGCGAAGCTTGATCTTTGCAGAGCAAGCTGAAATCCCCCTGTTCACTATGATAAAAAAACAAAAAAAAAACACAAATGGGTTTTACACCGAATGCTTTATTTTAGCTGGAAATGATTAAATCATTATAATATATAAAATAAGCAATGACAAGGATTACATCCAACCCTATTGATGACCTATGAAGCCCAGCAAAACCCATGTGGATTGTGAGTAACATGACCACGCCCAAGTTTCCCCTACGATCAAATAGCATTCATGGCAAAGCTCTATTGAAGTGTTGATCAAGACATTTTTATAATGCTGTTACTTGTCAATTGTGTTTGAAAACATGTCAATACAGTCAGTGAACTATTAGATAAAGTAGTGAAAGAGTATAGTTTAAAGCATTACGTTTTAGAATGAAGGATTGTTATGAACTAATGTCCACAATTGTCAAGCAGGAGGCTTTTCCAGAAAAAGATATCAATGAGTTAGCAAGTGAACTTGTCAGATGCCGAATAGTTTTCAGATGCAGAGGAGAGGCTAAGGTGTGCACACCATGGTGACGGCAGACTTGGAGACGACCCAAAGATGTTCCAGGTCGTAGGTCACATGCTTCATCCGCAAGAACATTGGGACTTTGCGCCATCCAGTGCCCTCTGGTTTACTGGCTGTGATGCCGTCTCTGTGTTGAAGAAGGTGGGGTTCACATGTTTAAAGCTCATCCATTCAAAAAGAAAAAAAAGAACAATTGTTGAACTTTATTAATTGTATATAGCCATTGATTGTTGAAGAATATAACTTATAAATGACTCATGAGCTTAATACAACTGCATCAGAAGAAAACATGTAATATTTTACTAAATTGGTTGTAAACAATGCTATTGTTTTACAAAACATGTTTAAATGAAAAATTATTTTGTTCTCATCGGTCTGTCCTTACATCTATTGATCCATCTATGAACTTGAGTGGTTACATTTCTCCTGTCCCATCCCTCATCTGTTTACTAAAACAAGTGGCCATTTAGTTAAAAAAAAAATCCAAACTGGAGCTTTAAAGGAGAGCGAACTTCTACATATTTTACCATACACTGTCTTCACATTCCTTCATAAGTCTATTATACAAGTTTAGATTTGATTATTATTACAAGTCATTTTTAAGTTAATAATGTTGAGGGAGAAAAGGGTGGAACTATACATATAGCTCAGTAGCAACCTTACCTAGTAAAAACGTCACCCGAAGAGTTGACCCCAAAGACACTACCATCAGTTGCCACCTCAATCATGGAAAGCTTGCCATCAATGTGACTCCACCCCTTGTTTTGGCAGTCTTGATTCAGCTGGAAACAAACAAGGTTTTAGGACAATTTCTACAGTTATAATACTACAGTTGTAAAATAACAGACTCTCCACACTCTACTACAGCTCTCACACTCTTTCCCAGATCTTACAATCATTAAGAAGATATCATCATTCTTGTTGACTGCCCAGCACCCAAAGGGTCCACAACTGTAGTACTTCACAGCTCCTGGCAATCTTGTCCATGAAGTGGGTGAGCCTGGACCCTTGTAGCCAACTGTGGCACTACTTGTCAGACAGAATGGAGTATCGTCTATGTTGACCCCCACCATAAACTGGTTACCTCCAGCATCCAACTGCTTCAGAAGGCCTGAAGACCGACGGACAAGCAAACAATGAATCGTGTTTCAACACCGTGATGGTATCAGGAAAGATAAGTAGGCAGTGGTGTAAAGTACTTAAGTAGTTTTTTGGGGGTTACTATACTATTTAGGAAAACTTTTACCTTTACTTCACTACATTCCTAAAGAAAATAATGTACTTTTTTCCCCCCATACATTTTCCCTGACACGCAAAAGTACTTGTTACATTTTGTCAGGAAAATGGTCCAATTCACACGCTTATCAAGAGAACATCCCTGGTCATCCCTACTGCCTCTGATCTGGCGGACTCACTCAACACAAATGCTTCCTTTGTAAATTATGTCTGAGTGTTGGAGTGTGCCCCTGGCTATCAGTCAATTTAAAAAAAACTAGAAAATTGTGCCGTCTGGTTTGCTTAATATAAGGAATTTGAAATGGTTTATACTTTTACTTTTGATACTTAAGTACATTTAAAACCAAATACTTTTAGACTTTTGCTCAAGTAGTATTTTACTGGGTGACTTCCACTTTTACTTGAGTCATTTTCTATTAAGGTATCTTTAAATTTTACTCAAGTATGACAATTGAGTACTTTTTCCACCACTGAAAGTAGGTGTCCTCTGGATAAATATTGAGCAATGCCCTCTACTTACCTGCAGCTTGCACCCAGTTACCGGCCACATACTTGTAGATCGAGTCTTCCTTGTTGACACCCCAGATCCCTGCTGGTCCTACAGTGATATGCTTCAGGGAACCAGGCAGGCGGATCCATTTATCACCTACCAGGTAGTAGGGGATTTGACTTGTGTCCGTTGCAACCACTTGTCCCAGTCCTGCATCGATCTGCATCAGATTATTGATGTTTACTACCACCTGACAGTCCCATGCTATGGAGACAAAGTCATATGAGTATTTGTATTCATTATGGGTTCCCATTAGTTCCTGCCAAGGCAGCAGCTACTCTTCCTGGGGTCCAGCAAAATTAAGGCAGTGATACAATTTAATTAACATTACATTAACAGATTTCACAACACACTGTGCCCTCAGGCCCCTACTCCACCACTACCACATATCTAAAGTACAAAAATCCATGTGTATAGTGCGTATGTTATCGTGTGTATGCATGTGTCTGCGTCTATGTTTGTGTTGCGTCACAGTCCATAAGGTATTTTCTTATCTGTTTTTTAAATCTAATTTTACTACTTGCATCAGTTACTTGATGTGGAATAGAGTTCCATGTAGTCATGGCTCTATGTAGTACTGTGCACCTCCCATAGTCTGTTCCGGACATGGGGACTGTGATGAGACCTCTGGTGGCATGTCTTGTGGGGTATGCATGGGTGACCGAGCTGTGCGCCAGTAGTTCAAACAGACAGCTCGGTGCACAACATGTCAACACCTCTCATAAACACAAGTAGTGATGAAGTCAATCTCTCCTCCACTTTGAGCCAGGAGAGATCGACATGCTATTAATATTAGCCCTCTGTGTACATCCAAGGGCCAGCCGTGCTGCCCTGTTCTGAGCCAATTGCAATTTTCCTAAGTCCTTTTTTGTGGCACCTGACCACATGACTGAACAGTAGTCCAGGTGTGACAAAACTAGGGCCTGTAGGACCTGCCTTGTTGATAGTGCTGTTAAGAAGGTAGAGCAGCGCTTTATTATGGACATACTTCTCCCCATCTTGGCTACTGTTGTATCAATATATTTTGACCATGACAGTTTACAATCCAGTAGAATACACCAAGGAAAAGGAGGATGAAATTATGGAGCAAACTTGATCAATTCCAAGTTGAACAAACATGCTTCAGATGATGGTAACTTACCATGACTCAGGGCCAGGAGACAGAGGACCAGTAGGACGGCTGCAGTTGCTCTCATGATGTCTCTGTAGATCTACAGTATATGTTTGGTTGTACACCAGACTTCAACTGTCCCCTTGCAGGACTTTGTGCTTTTATAGCCCTGCACACAGCTTTGAAAGCAATGATGGCTTCCTGTTCCACCTGTTCAATGACGAGTTGATGGGAGGCTGGACCCGGACCTGCTTTCGAACCAATAGGCACAGGGGAAAAATCTACCCTGGCAACAATATGTTACAAGTAGCTCCACTGCTCTAACAAATAACAATCACCCACAATGACAAGGGGGCAGAGGGAACACTTATACACAGACTAATTAGGGGATAGGAACCAGGTGTGTGTGATTGACAAGACAAGACAATTGTGATGATGATTGGGGCGGCAGTGGTTAGTAAGCCGGTGAGGACAAACGCCGAAGCCTGCCCGAACAAGGAGGGGAGGCAGCCTCGGCCGAAGTCGTGACAATCACAGCATGTTTTTGGACACAGCATGTTTTTGGAAATTCCATTTATATTCCTAAAAAATAAGTCAAAAATTATGCTGTCGCTGCTTCCTGTTATCAAAAACTTTGGATAAATAGCCCAATGTCAAAACACAGTTTTGAACTGTCCAAATCAATAATCATTGAAAACCTAAAATGTACCATCTCTGTGCAACAATAGTAATCAGATTACTTGTATTTTTTTTTACTAACACGTTATGAACTGCATATGAGCCAAAAACGTTGTAGTTTTGATCACTCATATCGATTGGGGGGGAAATCAGGTTGTATGCGGAAACTGGAAAGATTTTAACATCACTGGTTAGAAGACAGCGTGTCGGATGGAGATTCAGGCAGGCTGCCGAAACGGGGAAGGAAACAAAATCTGTTTGTTTTTTATTTAACTTCAACGAATTACGACCCTACGTAGGACATCATCAGTGACCAGGGTTGGTTGTTGTTTGAGTGATAGCACACTGGGAAATATGTTAATGAGACATGTATTTTAAGCCAACAGAGAATTCTGAAGTTGTGGGTGTCAGCAAACTATACTCTGTTGTGTAATCAACTCAGCTATTTGTGTTGCAAAGGCACATTTCAATATTTAAGTTCACACAGCACTGTTAAAAAAACGTTTTAAAACATTGTTGATCGGGCTATGATCATGATGTAATATCAGAGATGATGAGCTATGACAAGGATTGCGTTCACTGAAAAATAACAAAACCAATGTGCATTGTGAGCAACATGACCAGGCTATTTTACATATTAGTGTAGGTTAACAGTGAGGATAAATCGATATTACGACATGCCTTGCTCATATCGACATTGGTGCCCATTATTAATTATTATGAAAGTGTGCACTGCATGGTGAAGCCAGACCTGGAGACAACCCAAAGTTTTTACACAATGATCAAATAGCCTCTAGGAGGCGCTATCGTTGACATGGTGTGAATCAAGGAATGAGAATATTAACATAGATAAAGTGCTGAAAGAAAGCATTACCATGAAAGGACTAAATACAGAAATACATTTTAGAATAAAATAGTCTCACAAATAAAACGTCTGGTCACTGTAACAACATGTGAGCTCTTTGTCTCAATTTCTCAGTGGCAAATGGCTGTGAGACTCAAAAGATAAACTTGACTTTGTAAAATATGATCTTAGATCAGCGTTAAAACTAGCATTACATCCCCTCAGACAGTTGTACAGGAGAGGGTAATGTGGTCCTCTGCAGCTCAGCTGGTAAAGCACGGCGCTTGTAACGCTAAGGTTTGTTTGTTCGATCCCCGGGACCACCCATACACAAAAATGTATGCACGTGTGACTGTAAGTCGCTTTGGATAAAAGCGTCTGCTAAATGGCATATTATTATTATAATGTTTTATCATTTGTTGTTTCTGTTTGTTGGTTTTTTGCTTTTCAAGCACTTTGAGATTCTATTTTGTCATGAAAGCGCCAAATAAGCTCAATAAATTATTATTCATTACTATTATTAAGATTCATGTGAGCACTGCATGGTGAAGCCAGACCTTTAGACGACCCAAAGACAGCCCAGGCCATAGGTCACGTGCTTCATACACATGCACATTTGGAATTTACATTAAAGTCTGAAAGGCACTTGGCCATCGGGGAAGTCAGGAGTATTTTTTTGCTTACGCGAAGATTTGATCACATCATTAAGATAACCATTCTGAGGTGTACCAGGAGATTCTTGAACAGAACGTCAGGCCAACAGCCAAGGAGCTAAAGCTGGGCCGAAAATGGGTCTTCCAACAAGACAACGACCCAAAGCATTCAAGCAAATCTACCAAAGAATGGCTCAGGAGAAAGAAGATCTGTGTTTGGGATTGGCCAAGTCAAAGTCCTGACCTAAATCCAATCGAGATGCTGTGTCAGGACCTGAATCTGGCAGTTCATGCCAGACACACCTCAAACCTCAGATGTCAAAGACTGATTACTGGCTATAGGAGACGTTTAGTCCAAGTTATCACTGCCACAAGCTATTAACTGAAGGGGTTCACATATTGTTGCAGACATCAAATCTGAGTTTCTCTTAAATAAACCACTTGTTAAATAAACAATGAAAATATATCCTTTTTTTGTTTCTGTCATTTACCTGGAATGTATTTAATATGAATTGGGGTTTAGATAAGGATTTTATGTTTATTTTGTAGCAAAATAATGACCAGCCCTGTAGGGTTCACACACTTTCAAGCAGCACTGTATGTCCCAAGGGGAGCCAGCGTACTTACAGGGGTCAAAGGTGAGCTTGGTCAACGTTCTGTTGTCAGCCAGCCCAACCAGGTTAATGATGTTCATGGTGACAAATAACATACAATTTGAAAACAAAAAGAATTAAAAAGCATGTGGGAAACCCCTGCTGAGTTAAGAGGCTACTCTCAATCAGCGTCTCAAATTGTCAATCCCCCCCCCCCCCCCCATCTCTTCTTCTATGGTATAATGGCGTTGGCAATGATTAGATGTGCATTATGCCACCTACTGTGCGGGTGGATAATAAGGGCCCAAAAAGGAAAACAGTTGGGTAAAAATAAATTAAATATCATACAATCTATCAAAACAGAAATTAACAAAAAAAAGTAAACTTGCTTTTCTATTAAAAAAACTATTTCTAATCAGGTCCCAACACAGGCTCAAAAGCCTGCTGTGAGGGCAGGACATTTCCTAGTGAAAATAGTCCTTGTAGTGATTCTGCCGTGAAGTCTTGGAGCCCCAAGAACGTATTGGCTGCAGATATATCCAGCTTCTTGGACTTCTTAGACACTTGTGCTGTACAATTAATCACTGTGGCTATACATTATTGTATCCAGATCAATCGATTGACTTAAAACACTAGCAACTGGTTGCAATGCATCCACCGCCATATCTTCATCACTGTTGCCTCTTCGACTCTCTTCACCGCCTCAACATAGGAGATCCGCTGCTCAGTCTTGATCCTTGACACCTCGACCTCCTTCACCCTAATAGGGCACTCAAGGAAATCCAGAGTATGATCCCCACCACATTTTCCATTCACAGTTTCTTCAATATCATACTTGTCCCGTCTGCAAACATTTGACACGTGACCATATCTTTTACAATTGCCACACTGTAATGGTTTGGACACAAATGCGCTCACCTCATACAGCCAAGCTTCACATTCAGGTTGAGTCTCCTCAAACGACAATAATATCGACAGGCTTTTCTCCTTCCTTCCATTTACCATACGGTTCAGGTGACATGCACTGAACACTTCTGGGATTTACTGACTAAAGGTCCTCATCATCTATATCCAATGAGACTCCAGCTATAACTCCTTTGGCAGGCACCCTGCTCCGAAGATCAGTACATTACTTCTAACGTGAACAATTTTGCAAGATCCAGTGCATGCTTCTGTTCAACACAATTAACCAAAACAAGGCCGCTTCTAGTCACATTGAATCCACCTTTCCCACTGCTTTCCTCACAGTCCTCGATATAACAAATGGATTTCCCAAATGAACCTCCTTGTCTAAAAACCGCAGTCCAATAAGAAATGCATTATGGGACCGGTGCTTGTCTTCTACAACTTACTCATTTTGTTCCATTCTTTGATTTCACTATTTTCCGTTCGTTATCACACACACTTCACTTGCCGCACTTTCAGATTCAAGCAGTCGCAATATCCTCCTCCAGCTTCCTTAGACTCCCCATCCAGCACTCTCACCTGTGAGCATTTAACCCTGTCGGCACTCAAAGCACCTGGCCTGGTTACTGCTGCTACCTAGAGGTGTGATATGAATAGTGGAAATGGACTGTTTAACTGTGGCCCAGCCACATCTACCTCTATTCCTAACAGTGGGACTTCCTATGGCAGCATTTCCCAAACTCAGTCCTTGGGACCCCAAGGGGTGCACGATTCGTTCCCCCCCCCCCCCCCCCCCCACAGCTGATTCAAATAACCAACTCATCAAGCTTGGATATTTGAATCAGCTATGTAGTGCTAGGGCAAAAACCATAATCACAAAACAGATCTACCCAGCGAAGCTTGATCTTTGCAGAGCAAGCTGAAATCCCCCTGTTCACTATGATAAAAAAACACAAATGGGTTTTACACCGAATGCTTTATTTTAGCTGGAAATGATTAAATCATTATAATATATAAAATAAGCAATGACAAGGATTACATCCAACCCTATTGATGACCTATGAAGCCCAGCAAAACCCATGTGGATTGTGAGTAACATGACCACGCCCAAGTTTCCCCTACGATCAAATAGCATTCATGGCAAAGCTCTATTGAAGTGTTGATCAAGACATTTTTATAATGCTGTTACTTGTCAATTGTGTTTGAAAACATGTCAATACAGTCAGTGAACTATTAGATAAAGTAGTGAAAGAGTATAGTTTAAAGCATTACGTTTTAGAATGAAGGATTGTTATGAACTAATGTCCACAATTGTCAAGCAGGAGGCTTTTCCAGAAAAAGATATCAATGAGTTAGCAAGTGAACTTGTCAGATGCCGAATAGTTTTCAGATGCAGAGGAGAGGCTAAGGTGTGCACACCATGGTGACGGCAGACTTGGAGACGACCCAAAGATGTTCCAGGTCGTAGGTCACATGCTTCATCCGCAAGAACATTGGGACTTTGCGCCATCCAGTGCCCTCTGGTTTACTGGCTGTGATGCCGTCTCTGTGTTGAAGAAGGTGGGGTTCACATGTTTAAAGCTCATCCATTCAAAAAGAAAAAAAAGAACAATTGTTGAACTTTATTAATTGTATATAGCCATTGATTGTTGAAGAATATAACTTATAAATGACTCATGAGCTTAATACAACTGCATCAGAAGAAAAAATGTAATATTTTACTAAATTGGTTGTAAACAATGCTATTGTTTTACAAAACATGTTTAAATGACAAATTATTTTGTTCTCATCTGTCTGTCCTTACATCTATTGATCCATCTATGAACTTGAGTGGTTACATTTCTCCTGTCCCATCCCTCATCTGTTTACTAAAACAAGTGGCCATTTAGTTTAAAAAAATCCAAACTGGAGCTTTAAAGGAGAGCGAACTTCTACATATTTTACCATACACTGTCTTCACATTCCTTCATAAGTCTATTATACAAGTTTAGATTTGATTATTATTACAAGTCATTTTTAAGTTAATAATGTTGAGGGAGAAAAGGGTGGAACTATACATATAGCTCAGTAGCAACCTTACCTAGTAAAAACGTCACCCGAAGAGTTGACCCCAAAGACACTACCATCAGTTGCCACCTCAATCATGGAAAGCTTGCCGTCAATGTGACTCCACCCCTTGTTTTGGCAGTCTTGATTCAGCTGGAAACAAACAAGGTTTTAGGACAATTTCTACAGTTATAATACTACAGTTGTAAAATAACAGACTCTCCACACTCTACTACAGCTCTCACACTCTTTCCCAGATCTTACAATCATTAAGAAGATATCATCATTCTTGTTGACTGCCCAGCACCCAAAGGGTCCACAACTGTAGTACTTCACAGCTCCTGGCAATCTTGTCCATGAAGTGGGTGAGCCTGGACCCTTGTAGCCAACTGTGGCACTACTTGTCAGACAGAATGGAGTATCGTCTATGTTGACCCCCACCATAAACTGGTTACCTCCAGCATCCAACTGCTTCAGAAGGCCTGAAGACCGACGGACAAGCAAACAATGAATCGTGTTTCAACACCGTGATGGTATCAGGAAAGATAAGTAGGCAGTGGTGTAAAGTACTTAAGTAGTTTTTTGGGGGTTACTATACTATTTAGGAAAACTTTTACCTTTACTTCACTACATTCCTAAAGAAAATAATGTACTTTTTTCCCCCCATACATTTTCCCTGACACGCAAAAGTACTTGTTACATTTTGTCAGGAAAATGGTCCAATTCACACGCTTATCAAGAGAACATCCCTGGTCATCCCTACTGCCTCTGATCTGGCGGACTCACTCAACACAAATGCTTCCTTTGTAAATTATGTCTGAGTGTTGGAGTGTGCCCCTGGCTATCAGTCAATTTAAAAAAAAAACTAGAAAATTGTGCCGTCTGGTTTGCTTAATATAAGGAATTTGAAATGGTTTACACTTTTGATACTTAAGTACATTTAAAACCAAACACTTTTAGACTTTTGCTCAAGTAGTATTTTACTGGGTGACTTCCACTTTTACTTGAGTCATTTTCTATTAAGGCATCTTTAAATTTTACTCAAGTATGACAATTGAGTACTTTTTCCACCACTGAAAGTAGGTGTCCTCTGGATAAATATTGAGCAATGCCCTCTACTTACCTGCAGCTTGCACCCAGTTACCGGCCACATACTTGTAGATCGAGTCTTCCTTGTTGACACCCCAGATCCCTGCTGGTCCTACAGTGATATGCTTCAGGGAACCAGGCAGGCGGATCCATTCATCACCTACCAGGTAGTAGGGGATTTGACTTGTGTCCGTTGCAACCACTTGTCCCAGTCCTGCATCGATCTGCATCAGATTATTGATGTTTACTACCACCTGACAGTCCCATGCTATGGAGACAAAGTCATATGAGTATTTGTATTCATTATGGGTTCCCATTAGTTCCTGCCAAGGCAGCAGCTACTCTTCCTGGGGTCCAGCAAAATTAAGGCAGTGATACAATTTAAAAAACATTACATTAACAGATTTCACAACACACTGTGCCCTCAGGCCCCTACTCCACCACTACCACATATCTAAAGTACAAAAATCCATGTGTATAGTGCGTATGTTATCGTGTGTATGCATGTGTCTGCGTCTATGTTTGTGTTGCGTCACAGTCCATAAGGTGTTTTCTTATCTGTTTTTTAAATCTAATTTTACTACTTGCATCAGTTACTTGATGTGGAATAGAGTTCCATGTAGTCATGGCTCTATGTAGTACTGTGCACCTCCCATAGTCTGTTCCGGACTTGGGGACTGTGATGAGACCTCTGGTGGCATGTCTTGTGGGGTATGCATGGGTGACCGAGCTGTGCGCCAGTAGTTCAAACAGACAGCTCGGTGCACAACATGTCAACACCTCTCATAAACACAAGTAGTGATGAAGTCAATCTCTCTTCCACTTTGAGCCAGGAGAGATCGACATGCTATTAATATTAGCCCTCTGTGTACATCCAAGGGCCAGCCGTGCTGCCCTGTTCTGAGCCAATTGCAATTTTCCTAAGTCCTTTTTTGTGGCACCTGACCACATGACTGAACAGTAGTCCAGGTGTGACAAAACTAGGGCCTGTAGGACCTGCCTTGTTGATAGTGCTGTTAAGAAGGTAGAGCAGCGCTTTATTATGGACATACTTCTCCCCATCTTGGCTACTGTTGTATCAATATATTTTGACCATGACAGTTTACATTCCAGTAGAATACACCAAGGAAAAGGAGGATGAAATTATGGAGCAAACTTGATCAATTCCAAGTTGAACAAACATGCTTCAGATGATGGTAACTTACCATGACTCAGGGCCAGGAGACAGAGGACCAGTAGGACGGCTGCAGTGGCTCTCATGATGTCTCTGTAGATCTACAGTATATGTTTGGTTGTACACCAGACTTCAACTGTCCCCTTGCAGGACTTTGTGCTTTTATAGCCCTGCACACAGCTTTGAAAGCAATGATGGCTTCCTGTTCCACCTGTTCAATGACGAGTTGATGGGAGGCTGGACCCGGACCTGCTTTCGAACCAATAGGCACAGGGGAAAAATCTACCCTGGCAACAATATGTTACAAGTAGCTCCACCGCGCTACACTGCTCTCACAAATAACAATCACCCACAAGGACAAGGGGGCAGAGGGAACACTTATACACAGACTAATTAGGGGATAGGAACCAGGTGTGTGTGATTGACAAGACAAGACAATTGTGATGATGATTGGGGCGGCAGTGGTTAGTAAGCCTGTGAGGACGAACGCCGAAGCCTGCCCGAACAAGGAGGGGAGGCAGCCTCGGCCGAAGTCGTGACAATCACAGCATGTTTTTGGACACATCATGTTTTTGGAAATTCCATTTATATTCCTAAAAAACAAGTCAAAAATTATGCTGTCGCTGCTTCCTGTTATCAAAAACTTTGGATAAATAGCCCAATGTCAAAACACTGTCCAAATCAATAATCATTGAAAACCTAAAATGTACCATCTCTGTGCAACAATAGTAATCAGATTACTTGTATTTTTTTTACTAACACGTTATGAACTGCATATGAGCCAAAAACGCTGTAGTTTTGATCACTCATATCGATTGGGGGGGAAATCAGGTTGTATGCGGAAACTGGAAAGATTTTAACATCACTGGTTAGAAGACAGCGTGTCGGATGGAGATTCAGGCAGGCTGCCGAAACGGGGAAGGAAACAAAATCTGTTTGTTTTTTATTTAACTTCAACGAATTACGACCCTACGTAGGACATCATCAGTGACCAGGGTTGGTTGTTGTTTGAGTGATAGCACACTGGGAAATATGTTAATGAGACATGTATTTTAAGCCAACAGAGAATTCTGAAGTTGTGGGTGTCAGCAAACTATACTCTGTTGTGTAATCAACTCAGCTATTTGTGTTGCAAAGGCACATTTCAATATTTAAGTTCACACAGCACTGTTAAAAAAACATTTTAAAACATTGTTGATCGGGCTATGATCATGATGTAATATCAGAGATGATGACCTATGACAAGGATTGCGTTCACTGAAAAATAACAAAACCAATGTGCATTGTGAGCAACATGACCAGGCTATTTTACATATTAGTGTAGGTTAACAGTGAGGATAAATCGATATTATGACATGCCTTGCTCATATCGATATTGGTGCCCATTATTCATTATTATGAAAGTGTGCACTGCATGGTGAAGCCAGACCTGGAGACAACCCAAAGTTTTTACACAATGATCAAATAGCCTCTAGGAGGCGCTATCGTTGACATGGTGTGAATCAAGGAATGAGAATATTAACATAGATAAAGTGCTGAAAGAAAGCATTACCATGAAAGGACTAAATACAGGAATACATTTTAGAATAAAATAGTCTCACAAACAAAACGTCTGGTCACTGTAACAACATGTGAGCTCTTTGTCTCAATTTCTCAGTGGCAAATGGCTGTGAGACTCAAAAGATAAACTTGACTTTGTAAAATATGATCTTAGATCAGCGTTAAAACTAGCATTACAACCCCTCAGACAGCTGTACAGGAGAGGGCAAACTAGGATTAAAACCCCTCAGACAGCTGTAAAGGCGAGGGTAATGTGGTCCTCTGCAGCTCAGCTGGTAAAGCACGGCGCTTGTAATGCCAAGGTAGTGGGTTCGATCCCCGGGACCACCCATTCACAAAAATGTATGCACGCATGACTGTAAGTCGCTTTGGATAAAAGCATCTGCTAAATGGCATATTATTATTATAATGTTTTATCATTTGTTGTTCCTGTTTGTTCGTTTTTTGCTTTTCAAGCACTTTGAGATTCTATTTTGTCATGAAAGCACCAAATAAGCTCAATAAATTATTATTTATTAC